>NC_132921.1:18967072-19301239 GCF_047675955.1 Chlorocebus sabaeus | reverse complement strand
CTGCCCAATGTCACACAGCTAATAAGAGGCAGAGTGTGATTAACCCAGAAGGTCCAAAGATGCATTCTGTGCCCTTTACCGTTACATAGTTTTCTCTCTTGTGGTAGTTACTGAATAAATGTTAGCTGTTATTTTGTCAACTAGAAATGTTGCTGCTTCTGTTAATGACCCTCATCCTTTTAGAAAAATCAAGCTCAGGAGAAAAATAGTGAAAGCTTGAAGCAGAGTAAAGCCACATCCACACCCATTGCACCTTTCAATAGCATGGCAGGTGTTAGAGTGAAAGAGGCCTTGGAGGCAGGTCTTCTTCCTCAATAGCATCGCTGAAATCAGGAATCAACTTGGACAAGAAATCAAGCTAAGTTTAGCACTGACTTTGAGTGTGTATTCACAGGCTCAGTGGCAAGACAGTTTTTGACAATCTTTCTAATTTTAACTTTTGAATAAACTGCTCTGAACCCTCCACTAAAACTGTGGATAAAGATGTGGCCTGGGAGAAAATGCAAAGAAAATACACACCTGGATGGGAGACATCAACGGAAAAAAAAATGACACTTTTGTGAACCCAAAAAAAGATCTAAACTTTTTTTCAGGTAGTGCACAGAATGAAAAGTACTATTTAGGTTGGATAAGGAGGGGGTGTACTGCAGGGGTTGGCAAACTATGGTCCAATTGATGCTTATTTTTGTATGGCCTATGGAGCTAAGAATGATCTTTGCTTTTTTGAATGGTTGAAAATAAAACCAAAGAATAGTATAAGAATATATTAAATTACACAGGAAAATTATATAAAATTCAAATTTGAGTTTCCATAAATAACATTTATCAGAACACAGGCATGCCCATTTTTTAATATATTGCCTATGTTTACTTTTTCACTACAACAGCAGAGTTGAGTGGTCCCAACAGAGGCCATATGGCTCACAAAGCCTAAGATGTCCTATCTGGCCATTTACAGAAAAAGTTCATTGACCCCTGGTATAGTAAGTACAATGGAAAAGAGCTTGGGTTCTGCAAACTTTTTAAAATTGGTGTGACTTAGAAAAAAAATGCTACATTTCTCTTGCCTTGGTTTTCATCTGTAAAATGAGAGAGCTGGCTTTGGTCACAGTGGTTTTCTAACTCCTCAGTGACTCGGAGGCTGGCTGGGAGCAGATGAGGGGCAGAAGAAAGAAGTGAGTAGAGAAGATCTGTGCCCTTCCGACAATCTGCCTTCTTCAACCAGAACCATGGCTGTTATATCTGACTCTAAAGAACATTTCGAAGAATAGACTATAGTATCCAAAATAAAAACAGGTTTTGAACACCACTGGAAGAGCCTCTATGAATCTGGGTAGGCCTAGGTCTACCCTCCAGCTTCTCTACCTTGTCCTCATTTCTATGCTGGGTGCAGTTCTCTGGGTTTTCACTGGTCAAGGCCTTTCCTAGATCAAAGAAGGCAGGTTCACTTTCTCTATCATAAAGTCTATTTTCATATATTTATGAGTGGAAATGTTTAAGCCTTTTTATTCAAAGCATTGGGTCCATATACTAATAGTAGAACTTCTTTTCTTTGAAAATAGTAGTAATAGCCCGTGTCTAAGTTACCCTGGGCTTTAAAATTTCTAAATGCATTAGCAAGAAACAGTGGATAATTTGTTGCATAGAAGAGGATAGGAGACTAAAAAATTGAATTAGCCTCTGCATTTCAATCCCTTCATGCAAGAAAGAAAGGGTACTGACTGAGCTACCTCAATAGTGGAAGATTTCATCTACAAAGTTGGTTTGGGGAGAGGAATATATGCATGATCATGAATAACCATTTAAGCTGTTTTTTGTTTGTTTTTTAACATCACACTGACCTTCTGATTGAGCCATCAGGTGACTGGTTTTTGCTTTAATGCTATGAAAGCCTTACACAAATTCTATTTGTTTCTGAAGGATATTAAAAAATGAAACATAATTCATCCTTTGGCTTTTTGTAGATGGACAGCCTCTTAATTATAGAAGATTTTGAGATAGTTTTTTTTTTTTTCCTGTTAGTGAATTCACATTTAGGAACTCTACTCTTGTTATTTTTTGTCTGATTTTCACTTAGAGATGGCAAAAATACAACTTTATGGTTCAAAGAGAAACACTTAACATGGCTTATGAAAAATGTATAGAACTTCTCCAACATCAAATAACTCTTAGAATACTGCAGCTTGGTAGGCTAAGTGTAAATGAAATGGAAGCACACTCAAAACATATCTGAATTTAAAAATTAAAAGAGGAAAAGACTCCAGGCAAAAATGCATCATGATCCTGCAAAGCCCAACTTCTTGAGAAAGTTATTAGAAGCATTTTGTTAAACACATCACTACTAGGACTTTTTGTCCCTTTGGAATTGTTTGGCAAGGGAAAGAGAGTTTAAATGTGATGATAACACACAATATTCTTGATGCCATGGTTTCAAAGTACAATGGCTTGCTATGCTTCCTTTCTGATGTGCCCATGTGCTCTTGCTCTGAGCTACTCAACACTAGCCATGACAGAAGCAGCTGCATTGCACTGGGGTGTGAAATTATCCTTATGCATATTTGGTGGGAGAGTTAAGTTTATTCATTGTCATCACAAAAGTAATTGCAAGGACAGTGCAGCACTGAACAGACCAGTCTCATTTGGACAAAATAAAAAGTCTTTGTTTCTCTCTTTGTAAATACACATTCTGCAATAGTATTTAAAATGAAGTTTTTAAATTAACATTTTTATCAAAGACTTACAGCGTTAAGAGAGGTTAGGCTACATTTTCAATTTAACCTCCTATCTTACTCCATTTTCCATCTTTCATCTCTGAAATTTGATTAGGATGCTCCCATCTCACAGGGCCATCAGGAGAAGTCTCTTTAAGGATTCTTCAAAAAAATGCCATTATAGTTATTAGAATTGTCGCATAATTTAAAAGCAAATGGAAGTGAGCTGTGCTGATTTTAATAAATGGCTATGAAACTACTATCATCATAATTCCAACAAGAAGCAGAGTTCACTGATTCACAAAGGATACAAGTTTGGGGTTGACCTAAAGTTCAATAGGGAAATTATAACAATGGAGTCACTTCCTGAATGAAAATTCTCCTTATCTACAAAGCAATATACAGAGAAGTGAACGGATGCCTCTTGGAGAGCTGGGAAAGACTTTTTCCCCCCTCAGTGAGAGTTTCCTATTTAATAGCATACTCAAAAAGCACAAGTAGAAGGAAACCAAGACTGAGAGAAAGGCACCTTCTTTCTGACCCATTCTCAAGTTCCTGGTTTTCTTTTCCCACCTACGATCATTATAACTGCCCTAGTCTTCTTGAATCATGAAGTGTTTAACCTGCTTTCATTTCATGTTACATTTTCCTCTTGACACCTTTATTTAAATGTATGCAAATATATGTAAATTGACTGTCCCACTGCTCAGTGCCATGACTCTTTGTGCCCGACTCCCCACCCCACAAGAGCCTGAGTTAGAGGCGGTATTAGTCCCACTTTGGAGGAAACAGGCCCTACAAGATTAAGCAACTTACGTAAGTGGCCCAACCAATGATGAAACCATAGCTGACTGCAAAGCCTGCCCAGAGTCTTATAAAATGAAGTCTGCTATACAAGATCCCGAGGAAATAAGGAGGGGCTTCACAGTTTTATATAATTTTTTAAATTATTAAAGAAAAGTAGTGGAGCACTCATATTCTCCCTATCTTCCTGATAAACTTACGTATCTTTGAATTTTGAGTATTATCTTAAAAGCAATAGCATATTGCCTGCTGCATGTCACCTGGATGATCATGTTAAAACAAAGAATTGCATCTGGGCCGGGCACGGTGGCTCACGCCTGTAATCCCAGCACTTTGGGAGGCCGAGGTGGGCTGATCACGAGGTGAGGAGATCAAGACCATCCTGGCTAACATGTTGAAACCCCGTCTCTACTAAAAATACAAAAAATTAGCCAGACGCGGTGGCGGGCGCCTGTAGTCCCAGCTACTCAAGAGGCTAAGGCAGGAGAATGGCGTGAACCCGGGAGGCAGAGCTTGCAGTGAGCGGAGATCGAGTCACTGCAGTCCAGCCTGGGTGACAGAGCGAGACCCCGTCTCAAAAAAAAAAAAAAAAAAAAAAAGAATTGCTTCTGTTTCAGGGTCTGTGTCTACATTCCAGTCTTCCCCTTTACAAGTCATTCTTTGCATAATAGCCAGCTTTCCTTTTAATAACGTAAATCCCCTAAACAAAATCTTCCACTGACTCCCCACTACCATTCAAAGGAAATCCAAATGCCACACAGGGGTTTGTGAGCCCCCATGTAGCCCAGCCCAGGCTACTTCTCCAACCTGCGTTTTTACTTCGTCACCTTCTCCCTGCAACCTTATCCCACTCAGTGAGCTCCCTGAGGGCAGAGTCCTGGTCTGGATTATTTTTCTACCATACCTGTAACAGTGCCTGAAGAAATGGAGCAGGCAATCAAAAAACAAGCACTTCTAAATGAACGGGTGCTTAACATTGGCACTAGATAATGCTATCTTAAGTTTTGAGAGCTTAGGGAAAGAAAACAACAATAATAAAACAGGCAGACTGAACAAATGATTGTAATATAAGGAAAGGCCAAATCATGGCACATTACCCTGACTGAAGAGTAGTTCTCAGGAGTTCAGACGGAAAAGAGTGAAAAATGTCTCCTTCACACAACCCCACAGTGGTGTGACACACTGTAGAAAGATCCTGCCACAGCCACAATGGAAACATCGGCTTAATTTCCTCAAAGTAGCACATTAGTCACATTGAGTTAAAGTTTCTAATTTGAGTTTGTTTTTATACTTTTATTCAAATACAATTTTTATGAAATTATTTTATATTTTATATAATTGCTTATATATACAATTTATTATGAATTTCTACATTTATATACTTTAATATTGTATAAAATTGCAACATATTTCTCAATTATAGATTTATGTTACATAAGCATAATGAGTTTCTTACAACATAAACTGGCATTATTACACTAATAAGCAGATCCACATCTTATACAAATCTGAGAAACATTGCTTTATGCCATGTTGTCTCCCGCTGACTATGTCTAAAATTTCCTTTGAAATCAATTAGTTTAAGTTAAATATAAAATATGAATTGTGGTTAAAATATACAGTATATAAATTGTTTGACAGAAAAGATTTTTTTGCATCTCAAATGGTTAAATGTAAGCCAAGTGCAGTGACTCACACCTGTAATCCCAGCACTTTGGGAGGCTGAGGCAGGCAGATTGCCTGAGCTCCGGAGTTTAAGACCACCCTACATAACATGGAGAAATGCCATCTCTACTAAAAATATAAAAAATCAGCTAGACGTGGTGTCGCACACCTGTAGTCACAGCTACTTGGGAGGCTGAGGCACAAGAACTGCTTGAGCACTGGGGGCAGACATTGCAGTGAGCCGAGATCATGCCACTGCACTCCAGCTTGGGCTACAGAGTGAGACTCCATCCCAAAAAAAAAAAAAAAGGCCAGACCAGGCAGCGAGAACCTGTAGTTCCAGCCACTCAGGAGGCAGAGGCAGAGGGATCATGTCACGTGAGCCCAGGAGTTCAAGGCTGTCCTGAGATATGATTGTGCAACCGCACTCCAGCCTGGACAACAGAGCAATACCCTGTCAAGAAGAAGAAAAAAAAAAAAAAAAAAAAAAAGAGTTAAATCTATCATCCTGCAAGTAATTTATAAAAAAAAATCCCAGGAAAAAGTTTACACAATGGGTTAAATGGGTGGTTCTCAAAGTGTGGTGCCAGATCTAGCATCATCAGCATCTCCTGGGAACCTGTCAGAAATGTACACTCTTGAGCTCCATCCCAGACCTCTGCACCAGGAACTCTAAGGGTGGGGCCAAGCAAGCTGCATCATAACAGGCTTCCCATCCCCAAGTGATTCGGACGCCCCTCACCTTGAAATTGCTAGGTTATATAATGTAATGACTCATAATATTAAGAATTTGGCCATAAGATAGAGAAATAGCTTTCCCTCCAAGAGGCTTACTTTACAATGAGTTTTTGATTTTTAATTTATACAATTGTGTTGTTCTTTGATATGCGTCTGTGTTAATCAGGGTTCTCTAGAGGTACAGAACTAATAGAATAGAGGTATATATGAAAGGGAGTTTAGTAAGGAGAATTGACTCTTAACGATCACAAGTTCCCATGATAGGCTGTTTGCAAGCTGAGAACCAAGGAAGCCAGGGGTGGATCAGTCTGAGTCCCAAAACCTCAAAAGTAGGGAAGCCTAAAGTGCAGCCTTCAGTCTGTGGCCAAAGGTCCGAGAGCCCCTGGCCTTTCTTCTTTAGGCCTTTAAGGTCAATGCCAGTGAATCAAAATAACTTTGGGATAAACAGGCTGTGTTTACAAGATTCCAAATCAGGGAGTAAATTTGATTAACTAATTCAATCAGACATACAGACAAAAAATGAAGTCTCTCATTCTACCTTTCTGCCTCTGCCCAAACCCTAAGGAGAGATTAAGCCTCACACATAATTACAAATGGTCTTCAAAATGAAGTCTGGGAAGGGTCCCAGAAGCTGTCATGTGGTTTAGCAATCTGCATTTGTGTCTCATACTCTGGTCACCACACTGCCATTACTTTTCCTGATAATGTCCCTTAGAACTCGGAAGTCTGTGATTCTCATACAATAGACATCTTTAAAGCCAGGGAGCTTCCAAAGGGAATGAGTGCCCTGAGCTTACAAATTCATTTGTCTTGAATTAGTCTATAGGAGAAAGGGAAATGCAGTTTCTTCAAGAAAAATCAGAAAAAAGGTCAATAATCTCTCTAGAAATACCATTTAAAATAATAAATTGTTTCCGCACCAACAAATTTTCCCATTGGCCCCTGAGTGTGTTTTTGTATTGTTTAAAACAACAACAGAGAGTCTCTTCGCTAAAGAAAGATGCCACGTGACCAGTAAGCACTCCAGGAGAACAAAATAGCGGGTCGTTCATTTCAGAGGCTGGGTCCTTCATCAGCAGGGGGCTTGGCACCAAGTACCGTTCTTCACACCAGGTTTCCCTGCAAAATTATCAGCTGGGACAGAAAAGTGGCCCCTGTTGCGCCCAGAGCTGCAGCACAGCTGAGAATCTGAAGCAGCTCTCCAAGGAGACTGCATTTGTTGGGAACTCATAGCAGAAGGGAGGAAGGAGATGACAGGAAAGGAAAATTGGATCTGCAAGAAAATGCATCCTCTCTGAAAGACACACTCATATTGTGTGATATGTGACTCTTTGCTTGGCTGTAACCTGTTTAACTATAAAAGAGGCTCTTTGTCCTCTAATTCTAAAGAGACTTTATGAATATGAGTGTTAGAAAGCAGCCCTCTGGGTAATCACTTCTGAGCTGGCAGCAGTTGGAAGAATGTGTTTACTTATTTATTGAAACTGTGGTTAATGTATTTATCTGTGCTAGAATCATATTTTCCCTTCTCCATCTTGAGGATCAGTTACCAAGAACCATACATTTATTTTAGTATTCATGAATTCAAAACCTCTTGTAAGTTCAAAAGGTTTTCTTTAAGCCAAAATCTATAGGAGGTTCAATAATGGTAGAAAACCTCTATTCTTTTCTAAGGAAAAAAAGTTATAATAAACAAGATAATTGCTGGCTGTGTCTGTAGTACGTAAGATACAGTTCAAAACTAACATATGAGAAATAAAAACAAAACAGCCAACCATGTCTTAAAGGTTCAAAATGTCCAACATACATTTTCAAGGAGAAAAAATATCTAAAATTTCTGTCTTTTTATGGTTTATATGTAAACTCAGGAAGACTGTTTTCCAAGAACACTAAAATTTGAAAATCAGTTTTTGGTGGTTATTTAAGTGACCAGCTCTGAGCCATCCTCCAAAGTGGCTTGGAAATATGCTCTAATAAAAGCACCATTATTCACAGGCTGGAAAGAGCATAGGTTTGGGAACCAGGCAGTTCTGAATTCACATCCAAGGTCTAATGATTTCTTGTTGTCTATGTTTGCGTAAGCAACAGCCTCTCTCAAGCTGTAGCCGATTAATTCAATTGATACTTATTTCTAAGTATCAAATAATGCTTACTTTGTGACATTTCCAGGTTCTTGGCCAAAAGAAAGGAATAGTGAGGAGGCTAACACAGGTGGAGATGAATGAATGAGGGAAGAGGAGGTCAGAGACCTAAAGCAGGGTCAGGTCATGCCCATGCTGTGCCCTTAGGCCGTAGTAACCTTCACCTAGTATCCTGTGTAAGACAAGAGTCCTGGGGGGAATTCCATCAGGGGAGGCACATGTTCTGCTTTATGTTTCAGCAGAACCACTCTGCCTGCCCTGCAGAGGGGCGGGGAAACCAGTCAGGAGGCCGTTGCAACCACACAGGTGGGTGAATGTTGTCATAACTTAGAGAGGTAACTCTGGGCTGGGGATAAGTGGTCACTGGATATGCTTTAAGACAGAGCTACTAGAATTTGCTGGTGGATTCAGTAATGGGAGTGAGAGAAAACCAGAAGGCAAAAATAACATCAATATTTTTGGCCTAAGTAAAAATTTTGGAAAAACAAAGAACTCATTAACTGAGACTACAGAAAGAGAAGATTAAGGTCAGGAGAAGGTAAAATATTAAAAGCTCCATTTTAGATAAATTAAGCTTCAGATGCCTCTTATGTGCAAGTGGATAGAGTACTTAAAATGTTCAGTTTCTTGTGAGTAAAGATAGGAAAGAGAAGATGTCCAAGGACTAAGTCTGGAGGGATGCCATCATTAAGGACCAGAAAGATAAGGAGAAAATATTTAAAAAATAAAAATGACGGAGAAAGCACCACTGAAGAGTATGAGAAAATCCAGGAGACTGGTTTCTTGGAAGCCAGGTAAAGGAAGTGTTTCAAGAGGAGAGTAATGCACTGTGTTCAATGCTTCTGAGAGGTCAAGTCAGACGGAGGCTGAGATTCAACCACTGGATTCAGCAAAGTGATTATTCAGCAATGATCTTTAAGGGTCAAGCCTGTAATCCCAGCACTTTGGGAGGCCGAGACGGGCGGATCACGAGGTCAGGAGATCGAGACCATCCTGGCTAACACAGTGAAATCCCGTCTCTACTAAAAATACAAAAAAAAAATTAGCCCGGCGTGGTGGTGGCGCCTGTAGTCCCAGCTACTCGGGAGGCTGAGGCAGGAGAATGGCGGGAACCCGGGAGGCGGAGCTTGCAGTGAGCTGAGATCCGGCCACTGCACTCCAGCCTGGGCGACAGAGCGAGACTCCGCCTCAAAAAAAAAAAAAAAAAAAAAAGGTAAACCCTTGCTAACAGTGGCTTAAATGAGGTATAGAATGATGGCCTGTGGAGTGTATATACATTGTTATAGGGCAAAAATGGAAGGAAAGGGAGGAAGAGATGACACAATTGTATAGTAGAGTAAGTAAACAAAGTCAGAAAACAGCATGATTGCCCGGAAACATTCAGAGCCCACTGAGGTTAGTTGGTTATGAACGTGGTGTATGATTTCCTTCAGCAATCCTTGACTGCCTCTGTGCAGGGACAGAATAGGGGAAGAGCCAGGGTTATCCAAGGTAGTTGGAAAAACAGGTATATGGTGAAGGTAGTGCAAGAGAGATGAGAGTGTATGCATGGGAGTGATTATAATAATTGAACATATAATTTAATCTGGGTAAAGAAGGAAGTGAACACGTGAACTGGGTGAAAGACTGAAATGGACATACGACCAATAAACTGAAGATGGGAATAGGTACATGAAAGAGGGGTACTATATGAGAATCAAACCTGGACATTTCTAGAGAGAACACACAGTCTGGGACCATGAATGGGAATCAAAGAGGACACCTACCTCACCTTCACAGATAGTGGCATGTGATATTTGGGAAAGAAAACAGCTCTCCTTGAGAGAGTTTCATGGCAAAGCATCGGGGAAGAACCAAGTTTCCATTAAAACAAGAAGGGAAGGGAAGCAATACCAGCAAAGGTTGAGGCTACTGGGGATTTTCAGAAGACAATAGTGAATGGGGTTTAGAAGGTAGAGAATGATGCAAGATGGGGTCAGAGAAGTGGGTACACAGAGTCCTGTAGGTATCAGAGGAGATTGGGAATGACCTCAGAGGACTGGAATGCACTGAGCATGAAGTGGCCATGAGATGCAGTCACATGGCACCCAGGCAAACACTGATGTCATGAGAATGGGAGAGGGGGAGGAACATGACCAGGGGCAGAACAAATTATGGGGCTTGATTTCAGAATGATGGTTTCACCCCAGATGGACATTAGATATGCTAATCAAAAACCCACTTCCAGTTACTCTCTGCCCTTGAAAGCAATAAAACATCATTTACTAACACTTATTCTAAAAACCATAGTTGCTCATCAGGGATATTGGTCTAAAATTCTCTTTTCTATTGTGTCTCTGCCAGGCTTTGGTATCAGGATGATGTTGGCCTCATAAAATGACTTAGGGAGGATTCCCTCTTTTTCTACTGATTGGAATAGTTTCAGAAGGAATGGTACCAGCTCCTCCTTGAACCTGTGATAGAATTTGGCTGTGAATCCATCTGGTCCTGGACTTTTTTTGGTTGGTAGGCTATTAATTATTGCCTCAATTTCAGAGCCTGTTATTGGTCTAATCAGGGATTCAACTTCTTCCTGGTTTAGTCTTGGGAGGGTGTATGTGTCCAGGAATTTATCCATTTATTCTAGATTTTCTAGTTTATTTCCGTAGAGGTGTTTATAGTATTCTCTGATGGTAGTTTGTATTTCTATGGGATCAGTAGTGATACCCCCTTTATCATTTTTTATTGCATCTAATTGATTCTTCTCTCTTTTCTTCTTTATTAGTCTTGCTAGTGGTCTATCAATCTTGTTGTTCTTTTCAAAAAACCAGCTCCTGGATTCATTGATTTTTTGGAGGGTTTTTTGCGTCTCTATCTCCTTCAGTTCTGCTATGATCTTAGTTATTTCTTGCCTTCTGCTAGTTGTTGAATGTGTTTGCTCTTGCTTCTCTAGTTCTTTTAATTGTGATGTTAGGGTGTCAATTTTAGATCTTTCCTGCTTTCTCTTGTGGGCATTTAGTGCTATAAATTTCCCTCTACACACTGCTTTAAATGTGTCCCAGAGATTCTGGTATGTTGTGTCTTTGTTCTCACTGGTTTCAAAGAACATCTTTATTTCTGCCTTCATTTTGTTATGTACCAAGTAGTCATTCAGGAGCAGGTTGTTCAGTTCCATGTCGTTGAGCAGTTTTGAGTGAGTTTTTTAATCCAGAGTTCTAGTTTGATTGCACTGTGGTCTGAGAGATAGTTTGTTAAGATTTCTGTTCTTTTACATTTGCTGAGGAGTGCTTTACTTTCAACTATGTGGTCAATTTTGGAATAAGTGTGATGTGGTATTGAGAATAATGTATATTCTGTTGATTTGGGGTGGAGAGTTCTGTAGATGTCTATTAGGTCTGCTTGCTGCAGAGCTGAGTTCAATTCCTGGATATCCTTGTTAACTTTCTGTCTCGTTGATCTGTCTAATGTTGACAATGGGGTGTTAAAGTCTCCCATTATTATTGTTTGGGAGTCTAAGTCTCTTTGTAGGTCTCTAAGGACTTGCTTTATGAATCTGGGTGCTCCTGTATTGGGTGCATATATATTTAGGATAGTTAGCTCTTCTTGTTGAATTGATCCCTTTACGATTATGTAATGGCCTTTGTCTCTTTTGATCTTTGTTGGTTTAAAGTCTGTTTTATCAGAGACTAGAACTGCAACCCCTGCCTTTTTTTCTTTTCCATTTGCTTGGTAGATCTTCCTCCATCCCTTTATTTTGAGCCTATGTATGTCTCTGCACATGAGATGGGTCTCCTGAATACAGCACACTGATAGGTCTTGACTGTTTATCCAATTTGCCAGTCTTTTAATTGGAACATTTAGTCCATTTACATTTAAGGTTAATATTGTTATGTGTGAATTTGATCCTGTCATTATGATGTTAGCTGGTTATTTTGCTCATTAGTTGATGCAGTTTCTTCCTAGCATCGATGGTCTTTACAATTTGGCATGTTTTTACAGTGGCTGGTACTGGTTGTTCCTTTTCATGTTTAGTGCTTCCTGCAGGAGCTCTTGTAGGGCAGGCCTGGTGGTGACAAAACCTCTCAGCATTTGCTTGTCTGTAAAGGATTTTATTTCTCCTTCACTTATGAAGCTTAGTTTGGCTGGATATGAAATTCCGTGTTTAAAATTCTTTTCTTTAAGAATGTTGAATATTGGCCACCACTCTCTTCTGGCTTGGAGAGTTTCTGCTGAGAGGTCCACTCTTAGTCTGATGGGCTTCCCTTTGTGGATAACCTGACCTTTCTCACTGGCTGCCCTTAACATTTTTTCCTTCATTTCAACTTTGGTGAATCTGACAATTACGTGTCTTGGAGTTGCCCTTCTTGAGGAGTATCTTTGTGGTGTTCTCTGTATTTCCTATATTTGAATGTTGGCCTGCCTTACTAGGTTGGGGAAGTTCTCCTGGATGATATCCTGAAGAGTGTTTTCCAACTTGGTTCCATTCTCCCTGTCACTTTCAGGCACACTAATCAGACATAGATTTGGTCTTTTCACATAGTACCATATTTCTTGGAGGCTTTGCTCATTTCTTTTTACTCTTTTTTCTCTAAACTTCTCTCCTCACTCCATTTCATTCATTTGATCTTCAATCACTGATACCCTTTCTTCCAGTTGATCAAATCGGCTACTGAAGCTTGTGCATTCATCACGTAGTTCTTGTGCCATGGTTTTCAGCTCCATCAGGTCATTTAAGGACTTCTCTACATTGGTTATTCTAGGTAGCCATTCGTGTAATATTTTTTCAAGGTTTTTAGCTTCTTTGCGATGGGTTTGAACTTCCTCCTTTAGCTCAGAGAAGTTTGATCATCTGAAGCCTTCTTCTCTCAACTCGTCAAAGTCATTCTCCATCCAGCTTTTTTCTGTTGCTGGCGAGAAGCTGCGTTCCTTTGGAGTAGGAGAGGCACTCTGATTTTTAGAATTTTCAGCCTTTCTGCTCTATTTTTCCCCATCTTTGTGGTTTTATCTACCTTTGGGCTTTGATGATGGTGATGTACAGATGGCATTTTGGTGTAGATGTCCTTTCTGTTTGTTAGTTTTCCTTCTAACAGTCAGGACTCTCAGCTGCAGGTCTGTTGGAGTTTGCTGGAGGTCCACTCCAGATCCTGTTTGCCTGGATATCAGCAGAGGAGGCTGCAGAACAGCGAATATTGCTGAACACCAATTACTGCTGCCTGATTGTTCCTCTGGAAGCTTCGACTCAGAGGGGTACCCGGCTGCATGAACATCTATGAAGAAATCCTCAATAAAATACTGGCAAACCGAATCCAGCAGCACATCAAAAAGCTTATCCACCATGATCAAGTTGGATTCATCCCTGGGATACAAGGCTGGTTCAACACATGCAAATCAATAAATGTAATCCAGCATATAAACAGAACCAAAGACAAAAACCACATGATTATCTCAATAGATGCAGAAAAGGCCTTTGACAAAATTCAACAGCCCTTCATGCTAAAAACTCTCAATAAATTCGGTATTGATGGAATGTATCTCAAAATAATAAGAGCTATTTATGACAAACCCACAGCCAATATCATACTGAATGGGCAAAAACTGGAAACATTCCCTTTAAAAACTGGCACAAGACAGGGATGCCCTCTCTCACCACTCCTATTCAACGTAGTGTTGGAAGTTCTGGCTAGGGCAATCAGGCAAGAGAAAGAAATCAAGGGTATTCAGTTACGAAAAGAGGAAGTCAAATTGTCCCTGTTTGCAGATGACATGATTGTATATTTAGAAAACCCCATCGTCTCAGCCCAAAATCTCCTTAAGCTGATAAGCAACTTCAGCAAACTCTCAGGATACAAAAATCCATGGCAAAAATCACAAGCATTCTTATATACCAATAACAGACAAACAGAGAGCCAAATCATGAGTGAACTCCCACTTACAATTGCTTCAAGGAGAATAAAATACCTAGGAATCCAACTTACAGAGGATGTGAAGGACCTCTTCAAGGAGAACTACAAATCACTGCTCAACGAAATAGAAGAGGATACAAACAAATGGAAGAACATTCCATGTTCTTGGATAGGAAGAATCAATATCATGAAAATGGCCATACTGTCCAAGGTAATTTATAGATTCAATGTCATCCCCATCAAGCTACCAATGAGTTTCTTCACAGAATTGGAAAAAACTGCTTTAAAGTTCATATGGAACCAAAAAAGAGCCCACATTGCCAAGACAATCCTAAGCCAAAAGAACAAAGCTGGAGGCATCATGCTACCTGACTTCAAACTATACTACAAGGCTATAGTAACCAAAACAGCATGGTACTGGTACCAAAACAGAGATATAGACCAATGGAACAGAACAGAGCCCTCAGAAATAATACCACATATCTACAACCATCTGATCTTTGACAAACCTGACAAAAACAAGAAACGGGTAAGGATTTCCTATTTAATAAATGGTGCTGTGAAATGTAGAAAGCTGAAACTGGATTCTGTCCTTATACCTTATACAAAAATTACTTCAAGATAGATTAAAGACTTAGATGTTAGACCTAAAACCATAAAAACCCTAGAAGAAAACCTAGGCAATACCATTCAGGACATAGGCATGGGCAAGGACTTCATGTCTCAAACACCAAAAGCAAGGACAACAAAAGCCAAAATCGACAAATGGGATCTAATTAAACTAAAGAGCTTCTGCACAGCAAAAGAAACTACCATCAGAGTGAACAGGCAACCTACAGAATGGGAGAAAATTTTTGCAATCTACTCATCTGACAAAGGGCTAATATCCAGAATCTACAAAGAACTCAAACAAATTTGCAAGAAAAAAACAAACAACCCCATCAAAAAGTGGGCAAAGGATATGAACAGACATTTCTCAAAAGACATTCATACAGCCAATGGACACATGAAAAAATGCTCATCATCACTGGCCATCAGAGAAATGCAAATCAAAACCACAATGAGATACCATCTCACACCAGTTAGAATGGCAATCATTCAAAAGTCAGAAAACAACAGGTGCTGGAGAGGATGTGGAGAAATAGGAATACTTTTACACAGTTGGTGGGACTATAAATACTAGTTCAACCTTGTGGAAGACAGTGTGGCGATTCCTCAAAGATCTAGAACTAGAAATACCATTTGACCCAGCCATCCCATTACTGGGTATTATAACCCAAAGGATTATAAATCATGCTGCTATAAAGACATATGCACACATATGTTTATTGAAGCACAACTCACAATAGCAAAGACTTGGAACCAACCCAAATGTCCATCAATGATAGACTGCATTAAGAAAATGTGGCACATATACACCATGGAATACTATGCAGCCATTAAAAAGGATGAGTTCATGTCCTTTGTAGGGACATGGATGATGCTGGAAACCATCATTCTGAGCAAACCATCACAAGGACAAAAAACCAAACACTGCAGGTTCTCACTCACAGGTGGGAATTGAACAATGAGAACACTTGGACACAGGGTGTGGAACAGCACACACTGGGGCCTACCGTGGGGTGGGGGGAGGGGGAGCGATAGCATTAGGAGAAATACCTAACGTAAATGACGAGTTAATGGGTGCAGCACACCAACATGGCACATGTATACATATGTAACAAACCTACACGTTGTGCACATGTACCCTAGAACTTAAAGTATATTTAAAAAAAAACAAAAAACAAAAAACAGAGTTGCCTGGGCCATGTAAACTATCATTCACTCAAACTAATTTTGCCTCCAATTAGTTTAGATGTACCTCTCTAATAAAAATGATGCACTGCTTACTAAATACTCTGTTGCCCCGTCCTTTGCGTTTTATATTCTCTTTATAGAGATGTCAGCTTTTTCTAGTTGCTTACTAAATACTCTGTTGCCCCGTCCTTTGCGTTTTATGAATTTATTCTCTTTATAGAGATGTCAGCTTTTTCTAGTTGATTGAGAATTAGCAATATCCTAAAGTGAAGACAAGTGGCAGTCAAGCAAAGCATTCATGCCATCTTTGCTGAAAGAACACAGTTTTCCTCGAGGTCCTCACCTCATTTTTGATGCTTCTTTCTTACTCCCTGCCTTTCTGGTGTCCTCTGTGCACTTCCTGTCTGCCCTGGGACGTGTATTCCTGCAGTTCCCTAATTCCCAAACTCAGCACTCCCTTCTGTCTGCTCAATCCCCAAACTCTTGCTCTGCAGCGGAGCGATCTCGGTCAGGTATGAGGAGAAAATGAATCACATTAGAGTAATTTGCTCTAAGCAATGATCGATTTGAAGGTGAAAATGGGTACTTTCATGAAAAGAGAGAAAGAGAGCTTGTTAACTCAAATATACTTCCACTAAATAAAAAATATGTACGTTTGTTAAATGGAGAGGCTGTGAGTGAGAGCCTCGTGTACTCTCAAGTAGAAGCATCTCTATTTTCATTACCCGTTCCCATGTGTCCATCACAACCCACACACTCCACATCAGGAGTTAGGATATACCATCATTCTGTTTCTAAAATACTGTTTTCTTGGTAGAACGACTGTCTGCTGCTAGCTTTTCTTTTTCACAGCTGCATTTTATTAGTGGGAAGAACACCCGCCCCCCCCTTTTTTTTTTAAAGAAAGTATCATCAAACATTTGGCCATGTTAATCTTCCATCTGTAAGACACACTTTACTTGGATTATCAGCAGGGTATGTGTCCTCTCTGAATTTGTTTTCCAGGGAATGGGAATTTATTCAAGTAAATTAATTTGAAAACAGATACAGCCATTGCTGGATGAATGGATTTTCGCTTGGCACTTTGAGGTGGAGCTCTGCGGGTATCTGGGCTATTGGCACTCACTGATGTCCTTAGATTGTCTGCCAGACCCATTCCTATAATGCTGTAAGAAAATGTATGTGACAATTTTACAGTTCAGAACACAGCTCAGCCATCTAGCTTCCAGCTCTACTGTTTATTTGAATGAATCCTGTAAGCTCTTCTTAGAAGATATTCATATATGTGGCCGTTTAGTTGCTTTTTCTTTTTTGACTTGTTAATATATTACTTTCACCACATCCATTCCTTGCTCTAAGTATTTTGAGCGTTCTTCCACATTTAAAACAAACCCTCTTGAAGTTTAACAATACACAAAAATTCACTTCAGTTGGCCATTTCTGGAAATTCTTCAAACTTGAAAAATTTAGAAAATACTCTATAATATCCTGTTGCTCCAAATGTAATAGTGTCTGTCAACAGGCTTCCTGCAGGCAAGTGATGTGTTTAAATAAATGGAAAGATACATTGGTCGGTCACTGAAAAAAACAAATGAATATAAGTCTTAGTGGGAGTGATTTGCTTTGTTTGTTTGTAATTGTATCTTTAGTAAATTCAACCAAAGGGACAGGAGGCAATTTTAAAACATGCATTTTTCATCCATCTGTATAGAGAATTTTGAGAGATAATGAGAAGTCTCAGCCTTCCACTGTGAAGGTGTAAATTGTTCTCTTTCACAAAATTTTCCATCCAGTCAACAGTATTGTTGATTTCTTGAGTACTGACTGTCCTCACACACTCAGATGTGGGATAACACTGATCATGATTAGTTCACGTAGAGATGCAATGATAAATCCTCAGCCTAAACAGTCCTCAGTGCACATAATGAAGGCTGAAAATAAGGGATGTGGTTACCGTCTCATGAAACCGATTTTACAAGCATCGGTTTACATGTTTGGCCTTGGGTACTTAACTGTTCTGGGTCTCAGTTTCACCATCTACAAAAGGTCAAAAACAAATAAACTTGATGTTTTAATTTTGCGGTGCAGAGCTTCTCTGTAATCACTGATTTTTATTTCAGCCTCTTGTGAGGCGTTCTCTTAAAAATTCTAAATTAAAATTTAAGTTTGATAATTAATTCACCAATTGTTTTATTTTCCCAGAGTAAATGTACGTGCGTCTCTCTCGTATATCAAAGGTCTACAGGAGGTAGATTTCAGCAAAACAATGTTCTTCCACTAGGCCTTGCATAGTTTGGGAAGAGACCATCTTTGTGCAAAGACCCAGAGAAGTTCCTGGAGGGAAAGAAGAGAGGCAGACACTCCTGAGTAATTAGAATAAGTGGAAAAATCATGAGAGCCAAGCTGAACACCGAAAGGCCCACTCACAGCAGAAGGCAAATGTGCTTCCCTACGAGCTACAAAGCCTGTTAGAGATTTTTCAGGCAGGAGGAAAACAAATTGTAAGGAAAGGAAATGGTTTATTCTGGTTTTCCATCTGCCGGACTCCTGAACATGGGGAAGAAAAATCATTCAGAGGAAAATGTTAGGTTCTAAGTAGAAATAGCGTTGATTCTGCTCTGCCTTTTTGCCTACATGTAATTTTCCTGCATTCTTTAAGAATATGTATATTCTCGCCTCTTGTTATAGCTTATATAAAAACACCAGGGAGCTTAGAATTTGAACAGAGTTGCTAGTTTGCAACTTACAAGGCTGACTAGGTCTCAGCTGCCTATAAAATAGCTGAGTAGCCTCAGTGACCACTCGCCACCCTCTTCTTACTGGTTGGTTCTCACATAATATATTCCAAATGGCCCCTCATGGGGGAAAAGATAAAGGAGGGTATAAATCAATATGACCAGCAACTCTTTTGAATAGTCACAGTTTCTGCAATACTTAATGTCCCCATCCTCATGGGACAGCAGCTATTTAGATTCCTTTTAAAGGAAAAGCTATATACCTCGCCACAAAATGGATTGGATAGTCAATAACCAGATGATTTGTCTTTGTTTACCTTAGTCATGTTATATTCCTTTCCCAATTGAGAATTATCCTTAGTATTCTAAATTATTATTCTTTGGTTATTAAATTTTAAAAATATAAGGATAAGTTTTTTGTTACTCTATAAACAATGTGTGTAGGGGGTGTTAATCTACTGACTTCTATTTTATTTTTAAAAATCTTCATTTGTGCTTTCTTAGTTCTTAACACCATTTGAAAAATGGCTGTTAACATTGACCTTGGAAAATGTGTAGATACCCAGAAAGAAATAAGCCCCAAATTTTCCCACATTGGGCACAGAATTAGAACTCCAGTGAGCAGGTAAGCTCTACAATTATGCTGTCCAACTCACTAACTACTCACCACATGATACTATTTAGATTTAACTCATAAAAATTAAATAAAATAAAAAATTAATTCCTCAGCTGCCCTAGCTACATTGCAATTGTTTAGTAGCCATATGTGTGGTTAGCGGCTACTGCCCTGCACCAACAGACAGAGAACATTTTCCTCACTGCAGAAATGTCTATGCAGCTCGAGTTTCTATGTGTAACAATGCCTAGAGAGGTTTTTAAACCAAGTCTAGCAGAGGTTGATAAAATATTCTGAAGAAAACTGCTGACACCACTCTGTGCAATATAATCAATATATTACTTATTTTGCAGGTATTCCTTGTTTTTGAGCAAAACCACCTTATACAGTGATATCATCTCATTACCTTTCATGGGTTGAATTATTTTTATATGTCTGTAGGTTAGTAAGTTTTTATGTAGCTTTTCCTGCAAGCCAACAATTTATTTGTATGAGGTTGCCCTCTGTATCTATAGTGGTTTAAGAAATTACTGAAGTCTTCTACTAATTTTCACTCCAATTTTTTATTTCAAATAGTGGAAAAATGAAAATGGCAATACTCATCCAAAGATGTGCAGGTCTCATAATTGTAATTCAACTAGGACAAGAGGGATGTTAGATGTACCCAAAGTGGTAAACCTTTAGCTCAAACTGAGTTTTATTCAGGACAGAATGATATAATTAAATGTGCTTAAAGTAGCAAGGATTGGCCAGGCGTGGTGGCTCATGCTTGTAATCCTAGTACTTTGGGAAGCCGAGGCAGACAGATTGTCTGAGTTCAGGAGTTCGAGACCAGCCTGGGCAACACAGTGAAACCCCATCTCTATTAGAATACAAAAAATTAGCCAGGCATGGTGGCATGTGCCTGTAGTCCCAGCTACTCTGGAGGCTGAGGCAGGAGAATTGCTTGAATCTGGGAGACGGAGGTTGCAGTGAGCTAAGATCATGCCACTGCACTCCAGCCTGACAGAGCGAGACTCCATCTCCAAAAAAAAAAAAAAAAAGGAGCAAGCATTTAGCTTCAATTGAATGGTAAGTCAAGACAGGACAAGCTCAGTGGCATAACACAGTAAAATCTGAGATCCTAGCAGTGACTCTGAGACCCAGTTTCGCCTACCTGTGTCACCACACCTGTCAATGCGTGATGATCACTGCCTGGATAAGAGAAGCTAGAGGACCTCTTGGCTTCCATCTCTTTGAAGCACATCTCATTATTCATAACTCAGCCACATGTCCACCAAACTATGAGCAAGGAAACCTGAAAGTCTAGTTTTTCTTACCAATTGTGAAGAGGAAATGTGTATGACGATATATCTTATTGTTTCTGTCACAGTGTGCCCATACAGAAATCCCACTGTATTTGATTTCCCACATATAGAACACCCTCAACCCCTCCCTAAGGGAGACAACTCAGCTAGTCACTGCATCCAGCTGAGAGTCTGGGATGTCAGAATAGTGTATATAAACCTCCACATGATCTATAAATAGCTCTTGTTTACATGGCAATCTTTGGGTTAAAAATGGAAGAGTTTGGTTCCCTACACATTCTCCCAGTGTAAAATATTGGAGCAAGGACAGAATGCATCCAAAGGAGAATAATGTGGGCACAAAGCAGTCACTGCTTCATGGCAATGTTTAGATCCCTCTGGAAGAATTTGTGAAGTCTCCACTCCCCCATGCAGGGGAGAGGTGAGGTTCCTTACCTCAGCCCTGCCTCTGCTGTCAGGAGGAACATCCTCGTTCATTGTGCTTAGTGGCTCTTGGGTCATATTCTGGGGGACTCTTCCCTATTCATTATCCTCCTTGGCAATATCTGTAGTCCAGGGGTCAGAAACATGCTCTAATTGAAGGCATTTCACAGCCCTAGAAGTCTGTCTTGTATTCAGGGAGGGTTGGAGGCCCATTGGTTGTTTTAAGTGTTGGACAAAGGTCTTATTGGTATAGGCTCATGAGTTATTTCTCAATATAATTTTCTCAATAACTTTGTGGGTTACTAATCCATTTGTCTTCTGTATGATGACTACCTTGATGCTTCATAAAACAATGAGAGGGACAATCGCATCCTTATTCTGAGCTCCCTAAGTCACTTGATCCAGCTGAGAAGCTCTATTCAATCTTTGTTATGCAAAATCCTTTTTAAAATCTCTAGAAGCAGTTTATTTTTTCAAGTTTTCAAGGCCCTGAATCTTAGGATGCTATCCGTCTTTCCATGTCTGCTTGCAAACTAGATAATTCTTTCCTGGGCTCATCTCTTTCTTAAAATACATTGCCAATTCGACTAACACTTGCAAGTATATACTACTACAGTTCTGTTTTCCAGCCTCTTCCCCTAGAGCTACAAGCTGAGAAGGTGCAAAGTCTATCTTTCAAGATGTAGCAGATGATAGTATTTTTAAAATATTTTGCATAACATGGGCCACTATTTTTTCAGCCTCTGAAATCAGTTTCTTTACTGCTTGTAAGCAAGTGAAAAATATTTCAGGTCACTGCTATAGCAGCACCTCACTTTCAGTACCAAAGACTCAGTCAGGTTTTGATCAAGTTCACAGAAACCTTTCTAGGAATTACAGGTAGGAACAGTTCTAATATAACATTGGAAAGCTAGAGAAATAAATATTAGTAGGCCATTTGCAGCAAATCCTTATATCACTTAGAAAGTTGCCACCAACTGTGAATTCATTCTTGACAGATCTGCGGTGGAACCTAACCCCAGGACCTGCCTTGGCTCATGGCACCTGCTCTCTGCTGGGACATCCCTCCTCCCTTCAATGCTCTCATTGCAGATTACAGATGGATCGCAATCCATTCATTTTCATTAGTTCTGGCAAGGCTGCTTAATGCGGCAGTTCTGTTTTTGTTTTCATTTTACTTTATTAATTTCATGTTTGACTATAGGTACAATGTTACCTCGCAAATCTTTAGAACTTATTCATCATTTAAATAAAAAGCTATGCTCGTTGATTAGTAACTCCCCATTTCCCTCTCCCCTAGCCCCTGGCAATTACCATTTCATGATTTGATATTATAAATTTCACTATTTTAGACACTTCATGTAAGAGGAATTATGCAGTATTTGTCATTCTGTTAGGGGTTTATTTCACTTAGCATGATATCCTCAAAGTTCATCCATGTCGTGGCAAATGGCAGAATGTCCTTTATGGAGGCAGAATAATAATTCACTGTCTATAAATACATATACCACATTTTCTTTATCCATTCATCTGTCGAGGGACACTTAGTTTGCTTCCACATTTGGCCACTGTGAATAGTGCTGCAATGATCATGCCGTGCTAATACCTCTTTGAGATCCTGATTTCCATTTTTTTGGATAACTACCCAGAAATCGGATTGGTTAGCACTCGGATAGGAATGCATCTCTGTCTTTAAACCAGACCTCTCTCTCTCTCTCTTTCTCTCATCATCATCTTCTGTCAGTTGTATTTATTCTGCAATGTCAACATTCTTCTGAACTAGTAACTGCTCCTTGTCCTGAGAAGGGACCCTCCCATTTAATCAACACAATGGCATGTCCTCTAGGCAACAGTAGAGGGTAGATTGCTCATGGTCAATATTATACAAGTTATAATTTCAGAAATAGGTAGATGAGAAAGAATAAGTCCACTAACTTGATGATACCAAGAAATTGCAAATTCAACAAAATGAATGATTTCATTCATAGTCAATGTGACTTCTGCTGGATAGTGGCTGTTTGAAGTTCACAGTCATATTATCTCTAGAAAGACTAGCACTATCTAGGGATGAAGGACTCATTGATAGAATAGAGAGAGAGAGCTTATGACCTAGTCCTTCCTCTATTCCAACCCTTCAATGCCTTTCACAGACAATTCAGCCAGAGTAAAATATAACAGGGATCTTCTCATAAAAAGTATTTTAAGATGGCAGACAGTAGTATTCTACCAAGTAACTACACATGATCTTTGCCTCCCATAGCCTGGAAAAGTAACAAAATACCCAGTCTTTATTCCTACTGGCTTCACCACAGTGGAGGTTTTAGATGGTGTGGCTATTTAAAATTCAATTGTATTTCAATAACAGGTCTTTCTTTGTCATTTCATACTATACAAAGCTATAGATCTTTCTACCTGTTAAGAGAAAAACAGGAAGCATCATAGTCATTTTATAGGCAACCAAAATTTTACTAGAGAAATAAAAGATATGGAATGTACAATGAAGCATCACTGAGAGACCCCCTAGTGATATTTGACAACCTTCCAGAAGACAGAAGGGACCTTATCCAAGACAGAACTGAAAACTAGCGAACAGGCATGCTGCTCTGCCACAATAACTGTTCGAGCCTCCCAGAAATAAATATGAATTAACACATAATTGTTGTTTTCTGGCTAGTTTTTTTTCCTAGAAATAAATATGTGAAAGGGCTTTAGTTATTACATGTCTACTTTTGAAAAACACACTAATAATCCGCCCTTTCAAAATGCAAATCGACAAATTTTTAAGCATGAAAATGAGAAAAGGAAGAGAACTATATAAGGGATTCCAAAGAATGAAGGACACGGTGAAAATGAATGAGCTTTCCCTTTTATCCTATTCTACAATATGAGAGCAGAGAGACACTCAATGAAATTAGTAGGCAGTAAATTTAGACCTAATAATAGGTTATACTTCATTAACTGGGTATATGGACTTCTCTGCAGTAAGAGGTCATGAAATGAGAACAGTAGCTGGATTTTTTAAAAAGACTGGATCATTTTGTATCTATTAATAACTTTCTGAGTTTGGCAAGCCAAGATAATGAGAAAGGTAATCTTATCACTTGCATGAGGATACATATCAGTTGCTTCAGTCAGCATTAGAAGAAACCACTTCTCTCTTTATGAAACACCTGCAATTGAGTTTATATATATATATATAAAATATATATTATAATTACGGGTGTATAAATATACACACACACGTATATATTACAGTGTATAAATACACACATATATATATATTACAGGTGTATAAATATACATACATATACATTACCGGTGTATAAATACACACACACACCCCCCTATATATTTTCCTCTGAACTCCTGAATTTTAAGTCATTACTGAAGAGAATATTCTGGATCCAATGAATCTATACTCAAATGTTTAGATCACATTATAGGAGTCCACAAACTTGAGACTTAATTGTAAATGATGTAAAATATGCTTTTATTACATTGTCTAAAATATCAATGGGATATTTTTTCATTCATCATCTGTCTTCCACAATAGTGAACAGAGCAGTGGGGTAACAGCTGGGAAATTTGAACAAGTCATTCAGCTAAAATCCCAGAGATACAGTGAGGCTCCTCCCCATGCATCAGCACATCTGTGAACAAGTGGGGGGACAATAATTGCTCCTTAGGAATATTTTATATAAATGCCAATCAGTCAGGCAGTCGAAAATATTTTCTGAACATCTACTTACTCTCTGAACACTGTCCATGGGTGGAAGAGTTGCCTTGATAAATCAAGTAGCACAAGTCCTATCCTCAGGAAGCATTCAACATAAGGAGGAAGACAGATACTTTTTAAACACCCAAAACACAGTGTTTGTGTTATTCTACTCTTAGAAAAGTGATTGAATAATTCAGACATTGTTGTTAACTCAGTCCTCTCTGCAACTGTGAGAGGGAAAATTATTGTGATCACCCTGTCTCCACCAGAACCTGAGTTCATCACATTAAATATCAGGAAAAATACTATCCTTAGGTTGTTTCTGTATCTTGACTATCGTGAATAATGCTGCAATGAACATGGCAGTGCATGTAGCTCACTTAGATACTGATTTTATTTCCTTCCAATATGTACCCAGAAGTAGTATTGCTGGACCATGTGAACACATAAAGAAAATGTGGTATATCTATAAAATGAAATGTGATTCAGCCACAAAAAAAGAGGAATTCCTGCCATTTGAGACAACGTGGATGAACCTAGAGATTATGTTAATTGAAATAAGTCACACACAGAAAGACAAATACTGCATGCTCTTATATGTGGAATCTAAAGAAGTTGAACTCACAGAAGCAAAGAGTAGAATGGTGAATGACAGGGAATGTGGGGTGGGAGAAATGAGGAAACTGTCAATGAATACAAACTTTTGGTTATAAGAAGAATAAGTTATGGGGATCTAATGCATAGGTTGGCGGCTATAGTAAATAATGCTGTACTGTATAATTGAAATGTGCTAAGACAGTAGATCTGTCCAATACACACACACACACACACACACACACACACGTGTCACATAGTGAAGTGATGGATGTGTGGATGTGTTAGTTTGTGAGGATCATTTTATAAGGTACCTATATATCAAATTATCACATTGCACACCTTGTATGTATACAATGTCCATTTCTCAACTATGCCCCAATAAAGTTGGGGGAAAAATACTGGATATAAAGAAAATATTTTCACCTAGAAAGTTACATACTTCAAAATATTTCCAGAAGTAGGCATATACCTGTGTTGATAATTGCGTAGTGTCCTGTCCTGCTGCATAGGGAGAAAGCAGTGAAAATGGTTTGTGTGACTACATCCTAAATCCATTATTTTTATTTGGTCATTAAACAGGTAAACAATTATATTGAAGCTTAATAAGGACCAAGGTAGGGGATGAAGCTAGGATGCAAAAATAGAGTGGCGATAGATACACTGTTGCAAGGTTTATACACCAATCTGCAGGGTTTGGAATTTATCCTACAGGTAACAAGTACTATGGAAGGATTACAGCTGGGCAATGGTATTATTAAATACACATTTTGAAAGTATCACAGTGGTGATAGTGTAGATCTATTCAAGAGAGGAGATAGAAAGATTTGTTTAAAACCTATTTCAGTATCTAGAAAAAAAATGACAAGGATATAAAATATAGTACTTTCAATGAAAGAATAAAAAGAAAGGCAGTGTCTTCAAGAGACACCTGAGAAATGGCATCTGCAAAATGTTATAACTAAATGACTATGGGGAGGGGGTTATAAATAAGTTTTTAGAGCAACTCCAAGAGATCAGATAATGGATTTGAAATGTGAAAAGTGTTCTCTAACATGTCTGTATGTCAAAAGTCACCAGTAAAGTTGCCCTGACCCACTCCTAGATGTCATGAAATAGCAGGACTTGGGTGAAAGCCAGGTATTTGACTTTCTTCCACGCCTCAAAGGGGAAACTGCTGGGGATCCGGGGCTGAGAAGCAATGAGATAGGGAATAGAGGAGAACCTGCTGATATGGCTGGCGAAGGAGAAAGATAATCTTTTTGAACAGAATGCAATTTAGTTACTTGTGGAAATGAAAGCCCAAGAGAAACTGGGTCTCTTCTATGTTATGTGTCTAGCCTAGAGACTGCCACACAAGGGGATCCTATAAGGGTTTGTTTTATTAAATAGGTGAATTGATCATCAGTAGACAAAAAAAAAAAAAAAAAAAAAAAAAACACAGGAATCGATTTTAGAGAATACACTGATACACTGAGACATAACATGTTGTATTAATCCATTCTCATGCTGCTAATAAAGACATACCTGAGACTGAGTAATTTATAAACGAAAGAGGTTTAATAGACTCACAGTTCCACATGGCTGGGGAGGCCTCACAGTCATGGGGGAAGACAAAGGAGGAGCAAAGGGACATCTTCCATGGTGGCAGGCAAGAGAGCATGTGCAGGGGAACCCTTTATAAAACCATCAGATCTTGTGAGACTTATTCACTATCAAGAGAACAGCATGGAAAAAACCAACCCCCATGATTCAGTAACTTCCCACCAGGTCCCTCCCACAACACGCGGGGATTATTATAATTCAAGGTGAGATTTGGGTGGGGACACAGAGCCAAACCATATTGCATGTCATGGTAGAAAGAGGATGGGCCTTGCAAACAGAAGGGGTTGGCACACAGCCAGTGAGTGGCAAATGCTACTTTTGCCACTCACTGACTGTGTGGCTTGGAGCAAGTTACAGCCTCTTTAATATTCAGTTTTCTCAACTTTCAAATATAGAGAATATTGTTGCATTTTCAATGCTCCAAAAGAAGTAAATTAATACATGTGTAAATGTAATAATAAATATATAAATTACCTAGAATTGAGTATGGACTCAATAAATGATAATTATTGATGCATTATGTTACTTAGTTGTTAAATTATTGATACAATATTTATAAATATCAATATACTAGTCATTATTCTCATGGAGTTTAAAGTGGTTGAGATCTTCTAGGAAAGATTTGTAAGTCAAAGAAGAATTAAGTATGGACTCAAAAACTGATAATTATTGATGTCTTATGTCACTTAGTTGTTAAATTATTGATACGATATTTATAAATATCAATATACTAGTCATCATTCTTATGGACTTTAAAGTGGTTGAGATCTTCTAGGAAAGATCTGTAAGTCAAAGAAGAACAAGAACAGAAGCCTGAGGTACATGAACAATTAAAGGGCAGATAGGAAAAGCAAATAAAAAACAATTGGTGATAAGAGAGGAGATGAGAGGGGAACCAAGATAGGTTTTAGAAAGCAAAGATGAACCAATAATGTCAAATAGAAGGGAGCAGCCAAGTGGGCAGTAGCTGAAAAATGACCATTGTAATTGGCATAGAATTGGTCACTCATCACTTTAGCAACAAGTTACATTGTAGTGATCAGTTGAATTTAGAAGTACATACTAGTTGAAGAAGTACAGATGTGGGTATAGGCTACTCTTTAAAAAACTTTAGTGTTCAATGTATATATATGTGTGTGTATATATAGTATATATATGTGTGTGTATATATAGTATATATATGTGTGTATATATGTGTGTGTATATATATAGTATATATGTGTGTGTGTGTATGTGTGTGTGTGTGTGTGTGTATATATATATATAGAGAGAGAGTAGTTGCTAGGGAGAGTCAGAGCCAAGGACACACTGCTAGGTCTTGTGGACAAAAAAATATTGTTGGGTTTTCCAAGGCTGAGCCACAAATTTCCATTCCAGCACCTGAACACTGACTGCCACATATTATTTCTAGTAGATAGTGTTCTTGAGTGGGTGAATGAGTATGATATTCTGGTTAGAGAAAGAGGGTGAATAGAAAAGCATTATAGGATTAGAAAGAATCTTTGCAACAAAGTGTAGTCCAAGATCTTGGACAGAAGAAGAGGGAATATAAAGGTGGAAGCAGTTCCAGTTTCATCTCTTACCACTACTCTTGTTTGGTTTTGGGCTACTAGCGAGTTTGCTTGCCAGGGACCTTGGCACTAAAGTAAACCCGTATTACCATGACAGACTATGGAAAAACAAAAAGACAAAATAAACTCTTTTATGTTGACTTATATTGGAATCTGATTGTTGATCTTTAGACTCTTCCACCTTGTTACCTCCTGCACGCTCACTGACAGATTAATTTCCAGATTTTGGGTCTACAGCTCCAGAAGGAAGGTTGTGAGCTTTCAGTCATCCTGTGTTCATAGTTATTAATACTAAAGCCTAGATACCATAAAACCAAAACAATAAATGCCACATTCCCAGTACTCTCAATTCAGAAAAAAAGCCATCAAGACCACAGGTAATGTCAACAAATGCAGAGCGTCTAGCTGGTATCTTGTCACATTTCTAAACCTGGGAGATTTAGCTGTCCTCTGGCTACACACGAACACAGTAAGCCTATATACAGATGGATAAAACAGCCTCCTGAAGACATTTTTGTAATGTAAACAAAAAATTAAGAAGTTAGATTTAACATTCATACAAACTTGCTCCACACTCTTCAAACCACTGACCCCTTTGCTGCAACTGAGGGCTTCTGCTGCAGAGCTTCCCCTGTCCTTGCCTTCCCAGATGCTCACCTCATCTAGAACCATCTGCTCCATTACAATTGGTCTTTTTGATTTTTCCATGGACTCAGGGTCTTTATGCAGTATATACAGATGATAAATGAATGAATGTATATTTGATAATGATGGCTATCAAGTTCAGTGGTTGGTTCTTCCAAGGAACATATTTAAAGTAAATGAGATAACCAGTCACACAAAGACTTGGGAGAATGCTATCATAGGAACTTCAAGAAATTTACTGTAAGTGGTAAGGAGATGCCTGGGGCAGGAAGATGGCACATTGCACAGTCATAGACTGGTGGAGTTTCCTGTTACTCTTCAGGGATAAGAACATGAATATTAAGAATACTTCGTTAGGCAGGGAGTGGTGGCTCACACCCATAATCTCAGCACTTTGGCAGGCCTAGCAGGGCAGATCGCTTGAGCTTAGGAGTTTAGACCAGTCTGGGCAACATGGTGAAATCCTGTTTCTACAAAAAAACACAAAAGTTAGCCAGGCATGGTGGGGCACCCCTGTAGTCCCAGCTCCTCGGGAAGCTGAGGTGGAAGGATCACTTGAGGCCAGGAGGTCAAGGCTGCAGTGAACTGTGAGCATGCCATGGCACTCCAGCCTGGGTGACAGTGTAAGACCCTGTTTCAAAAGAAAAACACATAAAAAAGAACACTTTGTTTTGTTAGATCATTATAAGCATCCTTCTATGAATTTAAGAAATACAAGATAAAATAAAACTTGACCAGTTCTTACTAATCTGCAAAATCTTTTTCCCTGAGAGAAACCAAAGAAAGGATTACTGTAATGAGGTCTTAACTCCCACATGTTTTCTATTTGTTCTAATCGCTGGTGAGGGAGGGAAGAAAAGGCAAATATTTGAAACCAGTGGAATGCTAGATATAATTTTGTAAAATATCAAGGTCTTTAGCATTTTTAATTTTCTCAGGCTTCTCTGGAAACTTTGTGCTACTAGTTGAAATATTATTAAAGGAAAATATATGCAGAATTATGTAGGAACCAGAGATGAAAAAGTCTCATCAAAACGAAGTGCTTAAATAAAAAAGAAAAATGAAAACAACAGAAGGCTTTGAAAGGATCACACAACCTGGGTCAAGCACGCTCACAAAATAGCCAGGGCATTGCTAAACTAACTGCGAGATGACGTTCTGCTTGGTGTTTAATGAAGTAGCCCTATAATATTAGAACATAAAAATGAACATTTGAAGACATTCATTGTAATACAATCAATGATTTATTTGTATAGGGCCTTCTCTGCCACTTGAGAGTGTTAAAAGTCTAGATGGCACATCCCAGAGCCAGCTAGCCAGAAAGGTCACCTCCTGCTTCCCAGCTCTCTCTAACATTCACTGCTCTAGCTTTTCATTTTGTTTAGGAACTTGTATTTGGCCGGAATTTCTGTGCTTTAGAAATTTTACCCTAATTACTCTCACAAATTCATTTTCCTGAGCTCTCAGGGTCTCTGCAAACAGACATATAGATAGCAATTTAATATCCCAGCAATGTGATAAAAAGTTAGAACTTTTCACCACTTTGGGAGGTAGAGGCAGGTGGATTACCTGAGGTCAGGAGTTTGAGACCAGCCTGGCCAACATGGTGAAACCTGGTCTCTACTAAAAATACAAAAATTAGCTGGGCGTGATGGTGGGTACCTGTAATCCCAACTACTCGGGAGGCTGAGGCAGGATAATCTCTTGAACCCGGGAGGCGGAGGTTGCAGTGAGCAAAAATCATGCTACTACACTCCAGCCTGGGAGACAGAGCGAGACTCCGTCTCAAAAAAAAAAAAAAAGAAAGAAAAAAGGAAGAACTTTTCCTCCATTTTCTATGTAACACAAAACAGGCAACGTTACTCTTGAAGAAAATTGGAAACAATGTCTGCATTAGATAGATGCTCCAAAGGCAGGGGAACATACACTTTCCGCTCCCCTGCCTTCCTCATACGAGGCACAGTGCGCAGGCTGACAGAGACAGTAAAGCTGATCAGTGCTGCTATTTTGTTTCAGTTGAGGCTAAAATATATCCTTACATGTCATCCTAATAATTAACAATTCACTAAAACATGAAGCCATTTTAAAATCAAAAAGAGTTTGGAATTGAATATATCTGATCCGGTTTGACTCTTGTGTCCCCACCCAAATCTCACCTTGAATTATACTAATCCCCACGTGTCATGGGAGGGACCCACTGAATTGAATCATGGAGTGGGTTTTTCCTGTGCTGTTCTCATGATAGTGAATAAGTCTCATGAGATCTGATGGTTTTATAAATGGCTGTTCCCCTGCACACGCTGTCTCTTGACTGACACTATGCAAGACAAGACTTTGCTCTTCCTTTGCCTTCAGCCATGTTTGTGAGGACTCCCCAGCCACGTGGAATTGTGAGTCATTTAAACCTCTTTCCATTATAAATTACCCAGTCTCACGTATGTCTTTATTAGCAGCATGAGAACTAATACAATATCTAATATTCTGAAAATTAGAAAGCTTGCAACGATGAATTCTTGAATGGTAAGTCCATGTTTTCAAGAAAAGCAGAACATATAATGAAGAACAGGTCACTGCATTTACACTATCACACATACAGACACAAGCATATACACGTGTGTGTCCATATATAAATGTGTGTGTTGTTTTTCCAAATACAGAGATCAAATATGCATGTTTTAGGCTTCTCTTACTTTTTTTCCCCTTCAACAACGCTTAAGGTTGCCAGTGCAAACCTAAGTCCAAGTCTAAGAGATATATTCAGGTCATTCTCCACCAAAATAGTTAACATAATTAGAAAATGTAAAAGTGAGTCACCTAAGGGTACATTATAGTAAGTACTCAGGGTCATTCACTTTTGTGGCTAAGTATAAAACAAAATGTACCAACTTCCATGGGAAATAAGCATCTGAGCCCAGTCTGAGCTCCCTAAGCCACAGAGAGTCAAAACTATCCTGAGCTGGATGTAGTCCCAGCTACTCAAGAGGCTGAGGTGCAAGGATTGCTTGCACTCAGGAGTTCAAGGCCAGCCTGCACAACATAGTGGGACCCTGTCTCAATAAATAAATAAATAAATAAATAAATAAATAAATAAATAAATAAAATGATTCTTAGCCTTCAATTTCAGTTCAACTTGAGGTCATCAAAATAATTGCTCTTGGCTTGCTGCTCTCATTTCTGGGTAATTTGCCAGTGTTTAAGACCATGGCTTCCTTATTTTTTTCTTCCAGATTAGTCCAAAAGTGTGCTCTAATTAAGCTACCCTGCATGTTTTTTCCAACAGGAGGACTCTAGTGGAGGGGCACAGGGCCACAAGGGGCATTTACATGGGCTTTGGAGTTTGACAGACATGTCTCATATCTAATATCTACTGAAGACTCACTCTGTGGCCTTAGGTAAGCTGCTTGACTTATGACCCTTATCTCATCTTTGAAGTGGGAATAATAACAATTGCACAGTTTTTTAAAGAATTAATTTACATAATCGACACATATGGATAGATAAAAACTATTATTAAAAAAGGGAGCCATCCTGATAGGTGTTTACATATCAGAAAGATTAATTTTAAAAACAAAGCTACATCAATGCCCCCATAGTAAAAAATATCTTAGTGACATACAGATCTCTAAAGCAATTGTCCCAAACATTCTTATTCCTTTTTAAATTGCAAAGAGACATACAGATAGCACTTTAATATCCCAGTAATGTGTTAAAAAGTTAGAACTTTCCAGCACCTTGGGAGGCAAATTAGTTTGCAAGGGTTTGCAAACTAAAACTTGTGGGCCAAATCTAGACTGCACTTGTTTTGTAAATAAAGTTTTATGTGAACAATCACATCAATCATGCATGTTTTTTCTGTGGCTGCTTTGGTGCTAGAATGGCAGTGCTGAGTATTTGCAATAGAGACCACATAGCCTACAAAGCCTTAATTATTTTCTATTTGGCCCACTGCAGAAAAAGCTTATCAACCCCTGGTTTGCAACATTAAAATAAAAGCTTTATTATTAGAGGGAAAAAAGCTCCTGTTACCTTTAGCCACATTTACAATTGTAACTTTATCCCAAGCAGCAATAGTGCAGTGACTTTTTGGGTGTGATCTGTGGTGGGCTGGAAAGTGACAGTCTCCTGAAGGGTCCAGAGACACCAAAAAATCTGGCAGCAAAATGATAATGTATGAGGAAGGGAGAGAAAAAGATTGTTACCATAAATAATAGAAACTAAGCTTTCTTCCCCTGGAAAAATTAACTGCTCCAAACAGAGCCAGGACTAGGATGAGGAGACCAAAGAGACTCACCTTAGACAAAAATTTAAGGGAACACCAAAAACTGGAATCAAGATAAATAATATTTAAAGTAATATTTTTAAATAAAAATGAATGTGAATAAATTCATGATGATAAAATATCAGAATATTAAACAAGGACAAGATCACTGTTACTGACTTTCTTTTGTCTTAGGTTCTAACACGGTGCCATGTGGATTAGCCCAGCTTAGTCCACTGGTAACTGAGCCAGCCAATGTCTTCTGTAGCAGGATCCTGAAAGGACGAACAGTAAAACAACCAGAGCAACTGTGACACAGGTCTTTAGATATTGTAATCAGCACAGCTACTGATGCATCAAAACATGACCTTAGACCAGACGCAGTGACTCATGCCTGTAATCCCAGCACTTTCAGAGTCTGAGGCAGGAGGATCATTTGAGGCCAGGAGTTTGAGATCAGCCTGGGCAATATAATGAGACCCCATTTCCACAAAAAAATTAAAAAATTAGCCAGGTTTGGTGGTGCATGCCTGTGGTCCCAGCTACACGGGAGGCTGAGGCAGGAGGATTGCTTAAACTCAGGAGGCTGACACTACCATGAGCCATCTTCACACCTCTGTACTCCAGCCTGAGTGACTGAGCAAGACCCTGCCTCAACACACAAAACAAAACAAAAAACAACAACCAAAAAACACACAACTCGAGTTTTCTCTCTCATCATCCCTATAAACTTTAGTCAAGGTGGGTAACCTCAGCTGACTCAGAAGGCAAGTCCCAGCAGGCTCCTTACCTTCTGCTCCATCTTAGGTAATCAATGTCCCTAAGGCCCACTGCAAACACAATCTCATTCAGAAATTAGAATAAGCAGTCTTGTTTCCAAAAATTAAAATATATAAAAACTAATTTAAGGGCAACAACTCTCACTTGGCAATTTGCCCCTGCCTCAAGTTGAAAGCTTGAGATTATAAAGGAGAAGAGAACTTGATTTCCCTGCCTTGCAATGCTGTAATCATCCCGCCCCACCCAAACTCCTTGGTTTCTTATCCCTAGGAGCAAGTGCAGAAAGGAGTGAGAGGGCTGGAAAGACCTTGATACTGTTAAACACAGGTTCTGTGCAACATTGGCCTTGCATCTTCAATGGGGACACTCTTGCAGCCCCTATTCAGGCTCTTTGGACATACTCTGCCCAGTGTCTCTGACAAAGTCCCTTGACACAGGTGGATGCTGGTAACCAACTTGTGACTCCTTCCTCAGCCTCAAAGCAGCCAGCATTTATTTCCTGATTTTTGTTGTTGGAGGCCTACCATCTCTCCAACTCATACCATTTCACAGGGCTCAAGGCAAACCCACCCATCTGTCTCTCCTCTTCACCCACATTTGGTCGATGAGAAACATCTGTTCACTCCTTGCCTTGACAGACTCCAGGATGGCATGGCACCCAGTGCAGCCACTTCTTTTTCTGCAGTCGTCTTTTGCAGGAGCTAATACTCGGCTCTGCAAGTCTCCAAACTGCAATTAGAGAGCTATGAGATGCTCCTGTGGAAGCTTCCTCATTAGATTTGCGGGGTGGTGACTAGACTAGCATCAGAGCACTGACTCTGTACAAAGAAATCTCTTCCCAAATCCTTTCCTCTTTCCACTCTGACCTACTTTTACATCCTGTCTGGCTGAGTGATCCATAGCAGGCTCTGAAATTAAGGCAATAATTAAAAGCCTACCAACCAAAACAAGTCCAGGACCAGACGGATTCACAGCCGAATTCTACCAGAAGCACAAGGAGGAGTTGGTACCATTCCTTCTGAAACTACTTCAATCAATAGAAGAGGGAATCCTCCCTAACTCATTTTACAAGGCCAACATCAACCTCATACCAAAGCCTGACAGAGATACAACAAAAAAAGAGAATTGTAGACCAATATCCCTGATGAACATCGATGCAAAAATCCTCAATAAAATACTGGCAAACCGAATCCAGCAGCACATCAAAAACCTTATCCACCACGATTAAGTGGGCTTCATCCCTGGGATGCAAGGCTGGTTCAACAAACGCAAATCAATAAATGTAACCCAGCATATAAACAGAACCAAAGACAAAAACCACATGATTATCTCAATAGATGCAGAAAAGGCCTTTGACAAAATTCAACAGCCCTTCATGCTAAAAACTGTCAATAAATTCGGTATTGATGGAACGTATCTCAAAATCATAAGAGCTATTTATGACAAATCCACAGCCAATATCATACTGAATGGGCAAAAACTGGAAGCATTCCCTTTGAAAACTGGCACAAGCCAGGGATGCCCTCTCTCACCACTTCTATTCAACATAGTGTTAGAAGTTCTGGCTAGGGCAATCAGGCAAGAGAAAGAAATCAAGGAAAAGGAAAAAAGGAAAGGAAAAGAAGAAGTCAAATTGTCCCTGTTTGCAGATGACATGATTGTATATTTAGAAAACCCCATTGTCTCAGCCCAAAATCTCCTTAAGCTGATATGCAACTTCAGCAAAGTCTCAGGATACAAAATCAATGTGCAAAAATCACAAGCATTCTTATACACCAGTAAGAGACAAACAGAAAGCCAAATCATGAATGAACTCCCATTCACAATAGCTTCAAAGAGAATAAAATACCTAGGAATCCAACTTACAAGGGATGTAAAGGACCTCTTCAAGGAGAACTATAAACCACTGCTCAGTGAAATAAAAGAGGACACAAACAAATGGAAGAACATACTATGCTCATGAATAGGAAGAATCAATATTGTGAAAATGGTCATACTGCCCAAGGTAATTTATAGATTCAATGCCATCCCCATTAAGCTACCAACGACTTTCTTCACAGAATTGGAAAACAACTGCTTTAAAGTTCTTATGGAACCAAAAGAGTGCCCGCATTGCCAAGACAATCCTAAGCCAAAAGAATAAAGCTGGAGGCATCACGCTACCTGACTTCAAACTATACTACAAGGCTACAGTAACCAAAACAGCATGGTACTGGTACCAAAACAGAGATATAGACCAATGGAACAGAACAGAGCCCTCAGAAATAATACCACATATCTACAGCCAACTGATCTTTGACAAACCTGACAAAAACAAGAAATGAGGAAAGGATTCCCTATTTAATAAATAGTGCTGGGAAAATTGGCTAGCCATAAGTAGAAAGCTGAAACTGGATCCTTCCCTTACTCCTTATACGAAAATTAATTCAAGATGGATTCGAGACTTAAATGTTAGACCTAATACCATAAAAACCCTAAAAGAAAACCTAGGTAATACCATTCAGGACATAGGCATGGGCAAGGACTTCATGTCTCAAACACCAAAAGCAATGGCAACAAAAGCCAAAATTGACAAGTGGGATCTAATTAAACTAAAGAGCTTCTGTACAGCAAATGAAACTACCATCAGAGTGAAGAGGCAACCTACAGAATCGGAGAAAATTTTTGCAATCTACTCACCTGACAAAGGGCTAATATCCAGAACCTATAAAGAACTCAATCAAATTTACAAGAAAAAACAAATAACCCCATCAAAAAGTGGGCAAAAGATATGAACAGACACTTCTCAAAAGAAGACATTCATACAGCCAGCAGACACATGAAAAAATGCTCATCATCACTGGCCATCAGAGAAATGCAAATCAAAACCACAATGAGATACCATCTCACACCAGTTAGAATGGCAATCATTAAAAAAATCAGGAAACAACAGGTGCTGGAGAGGATGTGGAGAAATAGGAACACTTTTACACTGTTGGTGGGACTGTAAACTAGTTCAACCATTGTGGAAAACAGTGTGGCGATTCCTCAAGGATCTAGAACTAGAAATACCATTTGACCCAGCCATCCCATTACTGGTGATATACCCAAAGGATTAAAAGTCATGCTGCTATAAAGACACATGCACACATATGTTTACTGCGGTACTATTCACAATAGCAAAGACTTGGAATCAACCCAAATGTCCATCAGTGACAGACTGGATTAAGAAAATGTGGCACATATACACCATGGAATACTGTGCAGCCATAAAAAAGGATGAGTTCGTGTCCTTTGTAGGGACATGGATGCAGCTGGAAACCATCATTCTCAGCAAACTATCGCAAGAACAGAAAACCAAACACTGCATGTTCTCACTCATAGGTGGGAATTGAACAATGAGATCACTTGGACACAGGAAGGGGAACATCATACACCGGGTCCTATTGTGGGGAGCAGGGAGGAGGGAGGGATAGCATTAGGAGATACACCTAATATAAATGACGAGATAATGGGTGCAGCACACCAACATGGCACATGTATACATATGTAACAAACCTGCACATTGTGCACATGTACCCTAGAATTTAAAGTATATAAAAAAAAAAAGAATAGGAAGAGAAGGATATATTCTCCATATGATACAAAATGGAAAACATAGACATTAAATTGACCTTATTAAACAGATCATTTATACCTTTATCATTTATCTGACTTAGCAGTGCTAATAAAGATATCTTATAATAGAAAAAATAGAAAAAAACCCGAATAAATGAATATTGTTTTTGATTAATCATGCTTATTATATTAATCAGTAGTAAAAAATAATAATTAATTAATTAAATAAAACCTACCTACCCTGAAGCATTTAAGGTATTCCTAAAGATTTAGGGAGAGGAAAATCTGCTCATTTGGTGATGCTCCATCAGAGTAATTACCTGGAGAACTGAGGTAATAATGCGATGACAGCAGGCCATGCTCAATATGTTGCACTGTTAGTGCAGTTGGGGAAACTGCAGCTGTAGATTTTGCTCATCTTTCCGCTTAAGAAATTAAAAGTTTTCCTCAGTTGGTAACATTAATGATCAGAATATTTTGCTACCGAATCTTGAAATTTAATCTACCCATATGGATCTTTTGGAGTTGCTTTTTTGAGTGTTTTAAATCTTAATTCCTGAATGCATCTTCAAACAACAGATGCTACAATATATACAGTACAAATAAAAGTTTTCACCTGCCTCCATGTTTTTAACAGTTCTGCTTGCATTTATTAATGCCAACTCTATGCTTTCTAGACTTGCATTCCCCGTATCCTTGCTTCTCACACCACTGGACTTGTGGTCAAGCCTATTCCGAACTGACACTCAAACACAAATTTCAAGGAAACACTGTATGAAGGAATAGATAAATCTTACATTTTCTTCTAATTTGGTTTCCTAATGAAATGCTTTGGTGTGATTTGAGTTCCTTTTATGACACAGTGGAGCTTTTGAGAAGTTTCTTATGTGAAGTTTTCAGGGTCCATATCATTCATTGCCTACATTATTATTATTATTATTATTATTATAATAATAATAAAAGAAGAAATAGGCATCCTGTAGGATAAGGGAATAATCAGGGAGATAAAAGTGGTCGCAGTAGGGTAAGAAATGCAGTATGGATTTTATTAGAGTTCCTTCAACTCAATCCTTTCACACTTCCTTGTCCCCCAAACTAATCTTAACCATTTTCCACTCATTTTTTCTTTTTTAAAGAGAGAGTCTTGCTTTGTCACCCAGGCTGCACTTCAGTGGCACCATCTTAGCTCACTGCAGCCTCAAACAGCTAAGCTCAAGCAATCTACCCGCCTCAGCCTCCCAAGTAGCTGGGACCACAGGCATGGATCTCTACGCCCATTCAATTAAAAAAAAAAAATTGTTTTAAAAGACGAGGTCTTAGTATGTTTCCCAGGCTAGTCTCAAACTCCTGGCATCCAGTGATCCCACCTCTTGGGCTCCAGTGATCCTACCACCTTGGCCTACTGAAGTGCTGGGATTATAGGAGTCAGCCACCGCACCTGGCCTGTCACCACTTTTCTTATGGAAGGAAGTGGGGATGTGGCACTTAGCACCCGAGGCATGGACTCATGGCTCTCTCCTGGCCCCCAAGTTCATGTCTCAGGCTCTTCTAGGCATAGAGGCAACTTATGTTATCTCAACCTGTCTGTCTGGAGCCGTGGAGAATTCACAGCATCAGCATGGTCTAGCCTTGAGCCCGGCACCAAGTGCTTAGCCATACTCCAAGAACTTTCTGGAAAGCTTATTCATTCTGCATTGACGCCCAAATACAAAAGTTTTGCTGCCGATTTATCTTGGTTATCATTTTCTTAGTCAGAGACATTTCTAAGGGTTGTTTTGTCATTTCTCCCATCTTTTTATTGCTAACTCAAATGAATACAATATGAAAGGCAAGAACAGCAAAAGCCCTGTTCGAAAGAAATATTCCCTTGCAATGCCTATGTGGCTTTTTAAAATTAGGAATCCTTTTAAAACAGTCTTGTGGCTATCTTCAACTATTTGCATAACTATTTGCCCACTCAACAAACATGACTTCCCGGTAGTCAGTAAAAGAACTCTCTGAGCTCATAAGGATCTCAAATGCAGCTAAAGAAAAAAGGAGATGAAGGCCGGGCGCGGTGGCTCACGCCTGTAATCCCAGCACTTTGGGAGGCCGAGGCGGGCGGATCACAAGGTCAGGAGATCGAGACCATGGTGAAACCCCGTCTCTACTAAAAAATAGAAAAAAAATTAGCCGGGCGCAGTGGCGGGCGCCTGTAGTCCCAGCTACTCGGGAGGCTGAGGTAGGAGAATGGCGTGAACCCGGGAGGCGGAGCTTGCAGTGAGCCGAGATTGCGCCACTGCACTCCAGCCTGGGCGACAGAGCGAGACTCCGTCTCAAAAAAAAAAAAAAAAAAAAAAAAAAGGAGATGAAGCTGCCTTCATGGCATTTCTACCCCAGATCCTAAATTTAGCATCATTAATCTCCTCCCTTTAAGTTAAGAAGTTCTTTAGGTGCAATCACTCTTTACCTATCTCATTCTATACTTCCTGTTAACTTGATTCTCTGTGCTCAGAAGCCTCAAAATATCTGGGAAAAAAAAGAACCAACGCTTCCCAATATTCACATGTTTGATGCCACGTGCAGATTAAACAGCCGGGGTGGGGGCCGTTTGAATTTTATCCAGATGCATTTAAATTGTGCACACTCACCCCTAGCCCTTGTTTTTAGGTGCTCAGGGACATAATTCTTTGAAATAAAATAACTCAAAGTTGTAGTCCTTACATACTGTCTTTATTTACTCATCACTTCTTGTTAACGAGATCACATATACATACAATGTGCCAAAAGTAATTTCTGCCCAAATGGGTATATCATTCATAAAATACTCAGTGTAGGCCGGGCACAGTGGCTCATGCCTGTAATTCCAGCACTTTGGAGGGTGAGGCGGGCAGATCACTTGAGGCCAGGAGTTCAAGACCAGCTTTGCCAACATGGCGAAACCCTGTCTCTACTAAAAATACAAAAATTGACCAGGTGTGGTGGTGCATGCCTGTAGTCCCAGCTACTAGGGAAGCTGAGGCAGGAGAAACCCGTGAACCTGGGAGATGGAGGCTGCAGTAAGCCAAGATTGTGTTACTGCACTCCATCCTGGATGATAGAGCGAGACTCCGTCGCAAAAAAAAATAAATAAAATATTCAGCGTAAAAATCATCTTTTGACTGAAAAGCAATTAAAGATGACTAAATAAGCTCTTCGTGCTTTAGAATTTCCCCCTCAGTATACCCTGTCCTAGTTTCTTGTGTCTGTCGCCCTTGTTAACTTGTGTGTTCTCACATTTACCCCAACAATGCAAGTCTATAAAGGCAAAGTTTCTTGAGGACCCTGATGTGAGCTGGCGATTCCTTGGGTTTACTTGTCAGCTGTGTCATTCGGTATGGACCGGCTGATATAGTAGAAAATTGCTGCATTCCATCAGGCCGTTAAACACTGAGGCTTAGTGTTAATCCAGGGCTCACTGAAATTTTTCATATAACCTCTAGGTGCTAATCTTCTTGATAGGAGGTTGCTCCGTGCCCTCCAACATTTGAGACCTGGATGTGTGCACAGAACAAGTTTCATCCACAACTCACGGACTCCTGCTGATGATTTTCTTTTCTGCGTTAAGCCTGCTAAATTCTAATGCTATAATTCTGTAGCTGTGTCCCCCAAACTATTATGTAATCAACCCGAATGCCAGCTGTCCAGGATTTACTAAAGCGGACGTCTTAAAGGAAGCTTCCAGCAAAAAATGGTAGAGAGCACTGATGTCTCAAATGATTAAAACTAGCTTCCTAGTGTTTTTTTCTATTAGTCTTGTCTTCATTATTTTTGTCATGGTTTCACTGAAGATGAGAAGCATGAAAAGTGGGATATTCTTTATTTCATGCCTTATGGTTTCACATGAATAAGCTGTTCGACTGAAGGAATGTAATCACAGTGATAAAGGCAACAGTACAAATACAGGAACTTGGTTCTCTAGGCTGGAAAATGAAAGAAAGAAAAAGAAAAACTTATTTGATGATGTCAACCTAAGATTTCTGAAAAGTAACAGACCCTTATAGATCCATTGGTGGCAGGGAAATAAAAACATTCTTGCATGTTTCTATTTTTTTTTCTTCTAAAGTAACAGAAGTAACAGAAAAGATCTGTTTACCTTCTTCCCTTTATGAAATCATGGCAATGACCTTAGGGCAAAAATATTGGAATTCGTTGCTGGAGGACTGCTTGAGATAGCATGATTGATTAGTACACCATCTACCCTCTATCTCTTTTTCAGATCACATCTAACAGCATGCCTCTTACCTTTCTCATGCCTTTTAATTTAGCTCAGTTTTCATGGCTGGCCTTATAGTTGAATGCATTTATTTATTCACTTGATGGTTTTATCTTTCTTTTTCCTAGCCTCTCAACCCAATAATACCTTTTTTGTATCATTTAAAACAAAGCAGTTTGGGGTGTAACACAGATAAAACACTCCACGGGAAACAATGTCTAAATTAAGTAATTATGTCCATGTTGCTACCCAGTGAAGTATCCTTAACCACAGAGTAGGTTCTCACAGGTGAATGCATACATGGTACCTATAAGCTTGGAGAAAGGCTTTGTACATTGCACTGTCCATAAGAAGCCACTTTAAGTGCTCTATTTTATGAATGACTTCCGTACCCATGGGAAACAGACAGTCAACTCTAGGGCCTGATGGAAACAGTGATCCTTCAGCCATGATGAAACCACGAGAATATTTATCTTCTCTAGAGTAGCCACAACTGCAGAGAGTTTACTAAAATTGCCCAGTAATATTTAATATCTACCCAACCCCTTTTTGAAAATGCTCTCTCCTACACCCCTCTTCTTTCTCCATTCCCACTGCCTACTCACCAGCAGCAGCATGGTTTTAACAATATTAACACAGAGCTCATTGCCAAGCTGCTGGGCAGCGAAAACAGGAGAGCAGAGAGCATTCTCACTTCTGGGCCTGACACCACTTATCCTTGTTGTACCAAGTGGTAACTGAGGTTTCATTATCCTGTGGAAGCAATACTAGGACTATGAGGTGTGAAGAGTTGAAATAACACTCCTAGTGTAATCTTTCTGGTGAATCATGAACGACACAGATGTATTGGCTGAGCTGCAATTTTTTATTTTATATATTCAAGATATATAGCATGATGTTTTGAAATACATATGCACCACCAGGAAATTTATTGTTTTAAATAGGAAATTAGGTTGTTTGTTTTGAAGACTATCAAAATAAAGATTTTTTGGAGGAAAGGGAAGTGCATTTGTTGAGTGACTACGTTTCAGGCATGTATTCAAAAAACATCTTCCATACAGGTATTATTATCTTCACTTTATAAATAAAAAATTTGAGATTCATAATGATTAAGTTTCCCAATTTAACATCTCTAAAAAATAAGAGAGATTCAAATACAGCAGTCTCTGTGCAAACCACATGTTTTTCAAACTCCCCTGGCTGATAATTTCAGAATACAATTTGTTCACAGATTGGAAATTGCCAATGTTAAATATAAAAAAGTGCAATCATGGGGTTTATTTTGCCATTAACAAAAATTAAAACAAAAAGAACAAATCTATAATCCTGCCAACAGAATAAATCAAACTGTTTTCATTTCTCTGTATTTTGTTTCAGGCTTGTTTATGTCCAAATTTTGGCTCTGCAACTGAAAAACCATGAGATCTTTGGCAAATTGTTTAATTTCTTGATACCTGAGTTTCCGCATCTGTAAAAATGAAGGTAATTTTAGTACCTTCCTCACAGTATTGTTGTGAGCATTTAATTAGATAATAAATATAAAGTGCTTGGGATGGTGCCTGGCACATGACAGAAACTCGGTGTTAACATTATTTCTACTTGTGAGCATTGCACAGATTCACAGCCGAGTAGCTACCCACCCTGCCTCAGTTTAATTCTAGGAGTATCTATTTTCCTGTGAGCTCCCTCCAACTAAGTAGTAGGAAGAAAAGTTTAAGCTTGATCATCATGGAACATTTATGCCTGTTTGGGTTTAAACTGTGTCATGAAAGTAAGCCAGTACCTTTCTGTGAAATACTCTTTGACTTTTAGGTCCTCCCCATTTACACCTCCACCATCCCACTGCTCCCCAAGATGGCGCCTGGCGTATGAGAGCACCATGAGCCCACAGGGCCAGGGCACACTCTGGACCGGAAATCCACAGGACACTTACTGCATCCCTATTGGGCTCCAATGAAGGGAGGCTGACCTGGGCCTCCCCCTTCAGCAGAGACCAAGTCCGTGGGTCCTGTATTAATTTCCTGTTGCTGCTGTAACAAAGTACCACAGATCTAGTGGCTTAAAATAATGCTTCTGTATGATCTTATGGGAGAAAATGTTCCCTTGCCTTTTCCAGATTCTAGAAGACACATTCCACATTTTTAGACGCCTAGATTCCTTGGCTCATGACCACATCATTCTGACTTCTGGTCCCACGACCAAGTCTCCTTCTGTGACTCTGACACTCCTGCCTCCACTTACCCCTTTCTAAGGGCCTCTGTGATCACATTGGACCCATACGGATAATCCAGGACAATCTCCATCCCAAGATACTTCATCACATCTGCAAAGCTCTTTTGTCATCTAAGGTAATATATTCACAGATTCAAGGGATTAGGAAAAGGACATCTTAGAGAGGTCATTATTCTGCCTACCAATGTCCCTTACTTTGGTGTCTACTGAGCAAGCAGCAGTGCATTTGCGACTTGTTTTGCCTTAGACAGAGACGGGCGACCTTCCCGTATTTTTGACACCATCTTAGCTCTCATCTTCCTGGGTCTCAGTCACAGCTTTTAAGTAGCTCCTCATTGAACTGAACATCCCATAGATTATGTGTCAAGATCTTTTACAACACAAGGCAAACTCCTCATGAAAGTCTCTAGAGTTCCCAGAGAAACAGCACCAGTAGATCTATATATGTATATATAACAATTCATGTGTATACACACACACAGATTTACGCATATTTATATGTATATGTCAGATATGTATAGATATATAACAATTCATATGTGTGAGTGTATAAAGAGATTTATCATGCGATTATGGAGGCTAAATCTCATGTTTCATCCACAAGCTTGAGACCCTAGAAAGCCAGTGATACATTTCAGTCTGAGACCAAAGACCTGAGAACCAGGAGAGGTGATGATGTAATCCCAGTTTAAGGGCAGGAGAGGACTGATGTCCAGCTCAAGCAGGCAGGTGGGAAATAAAAGGAGTGAATTCCTCCTTCCTCCACTTTTTCTTCTATTCAGGGCCTCAAACAGATTAGATGATGTCCACCCACTTGGAGGAGACCATCTACAGTACTGAATTCACTGATTCAAATGCTGACCTCATCTGGAAACACCTGCTGACTCATCCAGAAATCATGTTTAATCTGGGCACCATGTGACAAGGTGAAGCAGACACATAAAATGAACCATCACAACTTTCAGCCACGTCCTTACTCTCTCACAGCTCAGACTGCATATTCCCTCACCCTGGACCCATCCCATGCCAACGGGAGCTCATGGTGGCTCCATGGCTCTCAGTCACCAAAGCTTATCCTGCTACCCTGTGTTGCCGTAAGTTTGCCGTGCATGACAGACTTCTCCATTTTCCACCACACCAAGTTCCAAATAGAGAGCAGGCCATGAAAGCCTCCTGTTTTTGGTGACCTTCCCGTATTTTTGACACCATCTTAGCTCTCACCTTCCTGGATCTCAGTCACAGCTTTTAAGTAGCTCCTCGTTGAACTGAATATCCCCTAGATTATGTGTCAAGCTCTTTTCCAACACAAGGCAAAATAATGGTATCTAATAACACCCACTCCCCGCAATATTTCTGCTCTGAGGGGAGGCAATGACAGGCACACCTCGTTGCTGCACTTTCTGGAACTCCATCTCTGTCTCCATAGGAATGGAAACAGCAGGGAATGAGTTTCCTTTTTCTGTCCTCCAAGGAATAAAATCCTATTCCTTCCCAAAGTGGCATCTGCCTTTCCCTCTATCCTGGAGCCACATGATGGGGTGGGACACAGAGAAAGAAGAGCCACTGGCCCAGGCATGGTGACTCACACCTGTAATCCCAGCACTTTGGGAGGCAAGGCAGGTGGATCACTTGAAATCAGGAGTTCAAAACCAGTCTGGCCAACATAGTGAAACCTCGTCTCTACTAAAAATATAAAAATGTAAATCGCGGCTACTCAGAAGGCTGAGGCAGAAGAATTGCTTGAACCCAGGATGTAGAGGTTGCAGTGAGCTGAGATCAAGCCACTGCACTCCAGCCTGAGTGACAGAGTGAGACTCTGTCTCAAAAAAAAAATAAAAATAAAAATAAAAAAGAGAAAGAGTTACCAATAATGGAAAATCATAAAAAATTGTCTTTGTTACAGGGACCATTTTATTTCCTTTTTGCATTTCTTGCTTTATCATAGTAATTTTTTTGGTTGGCTGAATCATCTTTATAATTATTGTCTGTCACAACTGCATCATATTTCTTCATATGAAAAACATTTTAAGCATTCTAGGAGTATGAGGAATATATAAATTGTGCTTGGAGTTATAATTTTCTCTTTGAGTTTGTTTTCTTAGGGTAAATACCCTTAATTGGAATTATTGTGTTAAGAGCATAAATGTTTATAATTCTTAAACCATCATTTCAGGTTGATTTCCAAAAAAGTTATTCCCATTTACATAATAGCTGCAAGATAGGCATGTGAATATTTCAGAGCATGTTTTATAGGATGTGATGTGATCATTTTTTTAAATTTTGGGGTAATCATGCTAATAAATAAGTGTAACAATTCATATTCTGGACCAAGTAGTATTTCAGCATTTTTCATGTATAGTTAATACATGCATAAAAATACATTAAATTCTCATAGTATGCCTGTGTCATATTTTTACCCCATTTAACATATGAAAAACCTGAAGCAGAGAGATTAAATAATTTTTCCAGGATCACATAACTAGAATCTGAGGTGATTTCATAGATGCCTTAAATGTAACTTCTTTGTGGCTTAGTTGAACATTTTTCCATATGCATATTAACAAATGATATCTCCTGTTACAAGAATCTTTGGGGATTTCATTGGTTGTTTTTTGTATTTTTTTAACCAAAGAAAAAGTATGAGCTTTTTATGTAATATATGCTAACCTTTTGCCTGTTATTTGTGTGATAGATATTTTCAGTCTACTATTAATAACTTTTTATATGTTTAGTCTACCTGCTATGTTAAAAATATGACTATTCATATAACCTTTTCCCAGTGCTTTTTTTCAAAGAAGGAATATAAGATGAAATCTTGTAGATTGGTTTCTAAAAAAATAGCCTACTGGGACTTCCTAATACTCAAAATTACACATAATATCTAAAAGGACATTTCATCATATATAACATTAATTTATATCACCTGGCATGCAGTGAGCCCTATTTCTTTCAGTGGCTAAGCTGTTGCCAGGTTCTAAATTAGGCTCCTTATGAAAGCTGATTAACTCTTCCAGGATAGCAGTGCAGCAGTGAGTACGGACATTGCATTAGCAATGGCAGGGACGCTGTATTCACTACCAGAGCAAGACGTCAGCCAAGGAAAGCAGTGGTGCGTGGTCACTGGATTCCTGCCATCCCAACAGGTTCCCTGCCTCCTGGGCTGAATGCAGGGGATGCTCTTAGTTCAGCTATGACTGGCAGCGTAGCTGGCTAGTCATTTGACTCAACACTGCAGTACATATCTATAAGAGTCAGGGTTCTCCTAAGAAAGAGAGCCAGAACTAGTAACACTGTGTGTGTGTGTGTGTGTGTGTGTGTGTGTGTGTGTGTGTGTAAAGTCATGTGCCACATAATGCAGTATCAGTCAACAACAGACTACAGGTAGGAAGGTAGTCTATAAGACTATAATAAAGCTGAACATTTCCTGTTGCCATGTGACATCGCAGCTATCACAGGACAATCACTTTATTTTTCTTGGATTTAGTGTCGCCTAAGTGTACAGCACTTATGAAGTCTACAGTAGTGTTCATCAGTGTCCTAGGCCTTCGCTTTCACTTGCCGCTCGCTCACTCACTTACCCAGAGCAACTTCCAGTCCTGCAATCTCCATTCCTAAGTGCCCCAGATGGCTGTACCACTTTTTAAAAATCATTTGCATTGCGTTTGCACTGTGCCCTTTCTATGTTTAGATATGGTTAGATACACAAATACTTCCTGTTGTGTTCAACTGCCTACAGTATTCAGAACAGTAACAGTCTGTATGGGTTTATAGCCTAGGATCAACAAGCTCTATCATATAGCCTAGATATATAACAGGGTACACCATCTAGGTTTGTGTAAGTACACACTATGATGTTCTCGCAACTATGAAATCACCTAACAATGCATTTTCAGAATGTATCCCATCACTAAGTGACACAATTGTGTGTATATAAAAAGAGAGCAAGATCTATTATGAGAAATTGGCTAACACAATTATGGAAGCCGAGAAGTCCCATGATTGGCCTCTTGCAAGCTGTAGACCCAGGAAAGCTGGTGGCATAATTCAGTTCAAGTCAGAAGGCTTGAGAGCCAAGGAAGCCAGGAGTGTAAACCCCATTCCAAAATCACAGATGAGATGAGATGTCCCAACTCACACAGTGAGGTAGGAAAGAAAGGAGAATACCTCCTTCCCTTCCTTTCTTTCTATTCAAACTCTCAATGGTCTGGATGATGGCACACCACCTAGGGAAGGGAGATCTTCTTTATGGATTCAAATGCTAAACTCATCCAAAAACACCTTCACGGACATACTCAGAAATAATGTTTAATTTGGGAACCCCAGGGCCAACCAAGCTGACTCATGAAATTAGCCATCACAATGCCCAAGAACTCAGTGCAGATTAGAAACTTGACAAGATCCTGGTCTGTTCTTGGCAGGATGATAAAACGTGTAAACTTTGCTTATTCTGTTGCAAAGCTTCTCTCACTGTTAACTTTCCCTTTCCTGCACCATCAATTTCTCCACCTCTGCCATCAAATCCCAGCTACATTGACACTCCTACCTAACTCATCAAATTCAGTCTCCAGAATTGGTTCTAGCATCATTTATTCAATCAAAATATTTATTAAGCACCTGTTATGTGCTAACAGTTGAGTTGACAATAGTGATGAAGACACAGTTCCTCCTCTGAAGCTGCTTACAGTTCACACCTTGGTATAAATCCTATCTATATTCTGTCTTCCCAAGAGTATTGCAAATTTAGTAGATTTCAGTGAGGACTAAACTCTGATCTTTTTTCTTTTCTTGACAAATTCCTAGCGAAGGGGCCTGGACAGTTACACCCTACAAACCATAGAGTCTCATCAGACGGGTTTCACTTAACACTCTATAATGTGGCTCACTTTCCAACCTGACCCCGGCATAACATCACACAACAAAGAAGGAAATCAGAATATTTAAACTCCAGACATGTTTCTCTGCCCTATCTTGAAGCAGCCCTGCAACGCTGTCTCTTGCGGGAGAAAATCTACATTATGTAGAGAATCCCCTTTCACTGTTCTAGGGCTTTTTCCTGATCCAGGGGAGAATCAACTAAAAGTCTGACCCCTTTTTAAGTCTGATAAGAAACATGTACAATCTATTCTCTGCAGCCTGCCACCTAAAGGCTTCATCTGCATAATAAGAACCTCGGTATCCACAATCCCTTATCTTAACCCAGACATTTCCTTTCTATTGATTCCAGGTCTTTAGATAAACTCTTTCATCCAACTGCCAATCAGGAAATCTTTGAATCTGCCTATAATCTGGAAGTCCCCCTCTACCACCTTCCGGACCAAACCAATGTACCTCTTACATGTATTGATTGATGTCTTATGTTCTCCTAAAAAGAATAAAACCAGTGTGGCCTGACCACCTTGGACACATGTTGTTGGGGTCTCCTGAGGGCTGTGTCAATGGCCATGGTCACTTGTATTTGGCTCAGAATAAATATCTTCAAATATTTTACAGAACTCAACTTTTTTCATCAACATCAGGTATCATTAATTAGAAGCCGGTAATAGTTTAAGAGTTAAAATCCTTCTTGATGCCCTCTCCAATCTCTCTTTTCCTCCTTCCTTCTCTCTCTCTCTTGTCCCTTCTCTTATTCTCTCTCATCTTACATATCCCTAGACACATTCTCAATATAGGCTTTCATAACTCCAATGTTTTCTAATTTGCTATCAAGGAAAAAGTGAATTGAGTGTCAAATTCACCATACTACTTATCCAATGAAGAAATCAATAATAAAATGTTTTCCGATGTAAAGTTTGTGTCGCATAAAGATGAGAAATAGCTAGATGAAAATAGACAGAGCAACATTGTGGGAAATATATTATGAAAGTATACACACACGGTGAATAACTTATGATGGCTACAGACTATTCTAACCTTTATCTTCAGAAGGGAGCAATTACTCACAGCCATGTGGTGCGTATGAATTATCATTACTCACTTGTGAAAGTCAATGTGTAAATGTCACTGTAGGCACTAATAGTCATGCGATATTGCTCTACTTTTAATAGAATATTCGTGCTGATACAGTTGGTACATTTGTATGCATTAAAGAAGGCTTTATTACAAAGGAAAGGGTAAAGAAAGAAAAAAAAATTTTAAATTAAAGAGGAAGGTAGGGAACAACAAAAATAGTAGTAGAGAAACAAATGGTGATACTCTGTTGAGTGAATACTAGGTGTTTTAAAGTGAATTATCTCATTTAATACTGGTTTTTAAATGTATGAAATAGCTTCTTCATTAGAAATTGTTCTCCAGAAAAAAGAAACAGAACCAATCAAATGTATGTGTGCATGCGTGTGTGTGTGTGTGTATGTTTGTGTGTGTGTGTATATGTGTACATATAGAGAGAGACAGAAACAGAAAGACAGAGGGAGATTTATTTTAAGGAACTGGCTCATGCAATTGTGAAGACTGCAACTGTGAAATCTTAAGGGCAGGCCAGCAGGCTAGAAATTACAGTAAGAGTTGATGTTGGAGTCTCAAGTCTGAAGGCTACAAAATCAGGCAGAATTTCTATGTTGCAGTGTGGAGGCAAAATTCCTTTCTTTTCTGGGAATCTTGATCTTTTCTCTTATGGCCTTTAACAGATTGGATGAGGCCCACCCACATTATGAAGGAGAATTTACTTAACTCCACATCCACTGTTCAGAGAAACATCTACACTGGTATTTGTCTAAACAACTGAACACCAAAGCCTAGCCAAGCTGACACATAAAATTAACCATCACATCTTCATTTTTCAGAAATAGGACAATCAAGGTACAGAGATGCTAACACCACATCCCGGGGCACACAGGAATCGTGGCACATAGGGAAGAAGCAGTGTACAAGCTTTGGAAAATGTCTACCTACGCATCTCAGCTGTGCCACTTAACCCAGTGTGGAAACCTGGGGAATTAACATGTCTGTGCCTTAGTTCTCTCGCCTGTAAAAGGAAATATTGGGCATACTTTTCATGGTTGTTCCAAGGACTCAAGGAGATAAGGTTTTTGGAATACTGGGCATGGAATATAAACAGGTCCCCTAGCAATCCTGTGCTTCTTTATCATCCCTCCCAGGGAAGAACCAGATTCAAGTTCAAGGTTGGCTAACTTCAAGCTAATCTGCTAATTAATAAAACACATGTCCCAATGACAAGAATATGAAACACTAATTTGTTTCACATTGAAGTGGTACATGCTGTGTGTTTATGCCATTACTAGAGCAAACACTGGAATATCATTTGATATGTATCTGAAGCCTTCTATCAGGCTCCAAGATAACAAAGAGGCAGGTTTTTTTTTTTTCTTTTTTTTTCTTTTTTTTTTTTTTTTCGGAAAAATCAGTAAAACAAGGTTATTACCCTCAGAGCAGTTTATAATCCAGTCTGGAAGGCAAAACATGTGCGTGCATCACACAAAGTCTGGAAATAAGCAGCTCAAGGGGCACATGGGAGCCCTGTCATTGGAGCCCATGTCACAGCCAAGTATCCCCTCGTAAGAAGGACTGACACAAATATCAAAGAATAACAGATTCATCATGACTACCAATAGTTTGATGGAGACATAGTCTTTGTAGGTATGTAAGAGCCATCTCTGTGAGTAGTAGGTAAGGTAAATACAATGTACAAAGCATGTCAAACTGTTAAGTCATCATATACGTCATGATACAATACCAATAACCCAAGGAAATTGCAGTGGCTAATGGCCAGCTTGCTGCAGGGTCAGGGTCCACTGTTTTACTTCGTGCTGTTAAATAACAAACATTAACCTACCAGTCATAATCTGTTCTACTGGAATTGTGATTTGATACAGCATAGTTTTGGGTATAGATATAGCAGGGTGCAAAAGTATGTATCAGCAATATGCAATCTATTTTTGTTATTCTTTAGTTTTAAAACATAGGGCACAGTGGCTCATGGCTGTAATCCCATCATTTTGGGAGGCTGAGATGGTCAAATAACTTGAGCCCAGGAGTTCAAGACCAGCCTGGGTGACACGATGAAGCTCCATCTCTACATAAAACAAAAGAAAAGAAAAGAAAAAATTATCCAGGTGGGGTGGCATGGCGTGTGCCTATACTCCCAGCTACCTAGGAGACTCAGGTAGTAGGGTAACTTGAGCCTGGGAGGACAAGGCTGCAATAAATTTTGTTCGTGCCACTGCACTCCAGCCTGTCTGGGTGAGAGAGTGAGACCGTGTCTCAAAATAAATATAAATAAATAAATAGATGTAAACAGGAGAGCCTTTCTGTTTTATGTTTTGATCCATTACATGAACTAGAGAAGAAAAAAATAAATAAAAGCAATTAGCTACAAAATATAAAGCTCTTTTGTTTGAATGCCTTCAAAAGGATAAATTCTTACTTTTTTCTGCATTGCAAACATCTTCCTACATATTGGAGGTGAGCAACACATTAATTAATAATCACAATTCTCTGGTGTTTATATGCAAAGTACAATTTAATTCATCAAATGTTCTTTTTTTTTTGAACCTAAAATTGTAATTTATTGCCGTTTCGGTACAACAAGTCTTCAGTTCTCTTCTCTCACCTACACCTGACCATCCACTAGCTCTCTAGTGAACTCCTCCTGTTTTAAGACATCATTCAATTATGTCCTCCTCTACAAAGCCTCTCCTGTCACCTCTCCCTGTACCTAACCAAAAAGTAGCACTGATTTCTCCCTGGCAGGTAACCCTTGTGTATTGTATGTTGTGTACAGACTTTTAACAGAGTATCTGTAACACTTTATAGCCCTATTTTGTTACACAGCTGCTTCCTATCAAATGACATACATATTTCTTGGGACCAGGGACTGTATTTTATTCATTTTCTATTTCTAATACCTACAGCATACTTTGAATATATTAATTAATAATGTTTGATGAATAAATGAATGGTAGGGAATATCACAGTTGCTTCCAAAAGCATTTTGACTACATTCAGCAAGTAATTCATACACTAGAAAATTCATCATGATGAATGCGGATCTTGGAGTCAGAACATTCGAGACAAAAGGAACTTCAAGAACTACCCAATACCTCATTTTACAGGTAAGGAAACCCTGGCCCATAAAGGTAACTTTTTTAAGATGACATAGATTGTAGGTGCCAGTACTAGTACTGGCACCTCTGAACAATTTGTCAGATGTTCTTAATCCCCACCATACTGTCTCTCTTGAAGCAAACAAAGCAAGATGCATTTCCTTTAAAGGATGTCAAATATTGATATGCCTATTAATTCACAATAGCTTTCTCTCACTCATAGTTGAAGAACTTATTACTATAGCATTAATTCTGCTTTTCCTAAAAGTTGGCACCTTTCTTAAAGGGTCTCCTTGTGACATAACTTCTTAAAGAGATACTCAGATTTTAGGATTCTTGCTTTTTTTACACGAACATTTAGTAGATACATGAAACACATAGTTATTTCTGGGTAATATATAAAAGACGTGTAAAATATTGCATTTTACCAATGTAGTGCTTTATTTAAACAACTGCACATAGCCTGCTGTGCTCACATTGTATTGTAAACTTAAGGGCATCTTCTGTTACTTTCTATTGAATTGGCCCCAATCACGAAAATAACCATTTCAATGAAGTAAACTGCATAAGTAGAGATTTTTTCCAATTTTTTAAAATTGAGCCTTTTATAATTTAATGGCTAAAATCATCATCTATAGGTCTCGTAATTCAACTCAGGACTTTGATTTATATGTTCCTGGTTCACTGAAGCAAATACAGTTAAGAGAGCTCAAGAATAGAAATGCTAGAATGTCAATGGGAGGATTCTTTCTTTCACGTGTTTAAGACATATTTTAAAATCTGATTTGCCAATTTCAAAAGAGAACACTTTACTGTTTTTTAATATTTACATTGTTTTAAGTTTAAAAGTTTTATATCGAGTCAGCTTAAAACTGACAAAGAATGATTGGTCTCCAAATGACAAATTAAAATGTAGGTTTGGAGTTGTTATGATGTCAGTCATTCTGACTGACAAATTTCACTGCTGAATTAAGTTTTAAATCTCTATAAATCTGACTGCCAGTTGGAATGGTTGCTGTAGTCTCCAATTATCTGTAAAAATGCTGTTTTGAGTACAGAATCAAAAATGTTATGTGGTTGGCGAAGATTATGGTAACCCCTCTGATTTTATTCTAGGCCATTGTCCAGGTGTCCTTTCATAAGGACAAGTGACCAGCCTTTCACTGATCTCAAAAGATTATTTTCATTGTGAACATCAGCATGATAAGAAAGTACAGGGCATAAAATTGTCCTGTATAGCACAGAAGGCAATACAAGAAAGGAACCATAGAAACTATCAAATACCACTTACACGTATTACAACAAGGAAAAGGAAGCCAACAGATTGCCAGTTAGTGCCAGAAAAGAGCCCAAACCCAGGTCTTCCAATTCTTTCCCCCATGTCTTTTTCACATTCACATCCTCATATGACGATTCTTTCTTTAAAAGGTCATAGGTGCATCCTTTCTTTAATAATTTAGTACCATATCTTTTAGAGTGAATGAAATACTCATATTATTTATCCAAACATAATTCAGAGATGTGATTCCACACCATGTTTTGTGAAAAGTTTTTGTTGAAACAATATCAGTCCTGGAAAGCAAAATAAGAAAAGATTTTACTGTTTCAACAAATTTGATGAAATATATTTGGTTGTCTCCTAGCAGCAAGGGACACGGTTTGACCTCTGGAGCATCTAGAGTGCAGGGTGGTGACCATAAAATAAATTCATCTCGATGATCTAAAAATTAATGTGCTTATTTACAGAGCAACTTGGAGGCAGCCTGTAAGTAGAAACAAGAGTAGGAAAAGCAAAAAAGTCACCCTCTCTGTCACTTGTATTTTATTGAAACTTTAAGAAAAATAAAAATTCTCAGGAGAATGTAGAACTTGTTTATATATATGTAAAGTTAATTTAAAATCATTTTCCTGAGGAAAAGAGCAACCCAAGTAGATGCATTGCATGGATAACTTACAGAATATACACAACTGGATGAAAAAAATATGAAGAGATTGTCAATCTCACTAGCAGTCCGGCAAAAGTAAAATAAAACAAGATATAATTTGTTACCCACCCTGCTGCAAAAATTATAAAGATTGACAATAATTACCATTAAACATTTTATGAGAAATCAGGCACTAACATTTGAAAAGGGGGAACATTTGAACAGATAGCACTTTCTGGAGAACATTTCAGAATTATTAATTCAAATTTTAAAATGTGCATACCCTCTGACCAAGTGTATTATTCGGTTTTCACATTGCTCTAAAGAACTTCCCTGAGACTGGGTAGTTTATAAAGGAAAGAGGTTTAATTGACTCACAGTTCTGTATGCCCGGGGAGGCCTCAGGAATCTTACTCTCCTGGTGGAAGAAGCAGGCACCTTCTTCACAAGGCAGGGGGAGAGATAAGAAAGAAGGAGGAACTTCCAAATACTCATAAAACTATCAGCTCTCGTAAGAACTCATTATCATGAGAACAGCATGGGGGAAACAGCCCCCATGATCCAATAACCTCTGTCCCTTGACATGTGGGGATTACAGGTCCCTCCCTTGACACGTGGGAATTGCAATTCAACATGACATTTGGGTGAGGACACAGAGCCAAACCATATCTCCAAGCAATTACATTTCTAGTACTCTTCGCTTCAGAAATATTCACATATATACAAAGATTTGTCTTTAAGAATGGTTATGGCAGCACTGTTACAGGAAAACTTTACAAATATTGTAAATATTTTCCAACAGGGAATTCTTTAGTTTGTTACATTAGTGCCATCTTTTGGGAGGACGTCTGTCCAGTAATTAATATTAAATGTGAATCATTTTGACACAGAGGTTCCACTTTTAGGTATTTATCCACAGGAAACAAGTTCACAATGATATTAATTGAAGCATTTTTGATGATAGTAAAAAAGTAGAAATAACTCTTAACATCCATCAAGGAGAGATTGGTTGGATAAGTTCTATGAAATAAAATCCTCTGAGTACTATTCAATCATTAAATTAAATTAAATAGATCTATAGTATTGTTATGGGAAAAAGTAGAAAAATATATATGATAAATCTTACTCTACAAAAAAGCTAGACTACTTTATTACAAACTGCATGTAAATGGAATACTGGAGAGGGATAAATCCAATAGCAAGCCCCAATTTGGATTGCTATTGCTTCTTTGCCACTGCTTCTTAGCTGACATAGTAAATCACTATTAAAAAGTGATACTGCCCATTCAGATGCAGCCCTACCCATTGTCGTAATAATGTTCTTGCTAATCAATATTTCTTTACCTCCCTTTGGGGCTCTTGGAGGTATTTTCTGCTGAGAAAACTCAGTCCTTCTCAGAGGTTCTAATGACATTGAAACAACACAGCATACCAATGGGATTGTGCTGGTACATCCTTTATCAGGCCATAAAAGTTCCTATTATAGCATAACTCAAGGCAATGGGTGTAACTGTGTATCTGTGTTACTAAGAGAGGTGCTCAAATAGACTGATTCCTAAATGCAGCAGAACTACTGTTTTGTATATTATATTTTACATAGCTGATCTTTCCCCAGTTTCACTAAACTGCTCTAGTGGGAGCTCCCGATCACAGTTCATCCCCCTCTCTGGTCACAGAAGAATGGGCGAGACTCAGGCTGGCTAATCACAGGGCCTAATCCTCCCAGCCAGGTTTATTTTTCAAATAAGGGCAAATAGGCTGAACAACAACAAAAGACACTCTCATACCTGCAATCCCAGCACCTTGGGAGGCCGAGGTGGGTGGATCACCTGAGGTCGGGAGTTTGAGACCAGCCTGACCAACGTGGAGAAACCCCTCTCTACTAAAAATACAAAATTAGCCAGGTGTGGTGGCACTGCCTGTAATCCCAGCTACTTGGGAGACTGAGGCGGGAGAATCGCTGGAGCCCGGGAGGCAGAGGTTGCGGTGAGCCAAGATCACATCACTGCACTCCAGCCTGGGCCACAAGAGTGAAACTCCGTATCCAAAAAAAAAAAAAAAAGAAAGAAAAAAAAAAAGACACTCTCTGTCACTTTTGTTTTTGTTTTTGCTTTTGTTCTCTGGCTGAAGCAGTCAGGAAACACTATCATTCTTCCAAGTACCTTTCCTTTGCGCAAAGAAAAGTGCTTTTTAAAAACTCTCCTCCAGCATGGACACACGACCAATAACGGAAAGGCGACATTTGTCATGAGGGAGAAGAAAATTAACACCATAATGCAAAACCATTACACACACAGAAGAACTGCTAAAATGAAAATTTAAACATATATATTTAATGTGTTGAGAATGTTAAGTAACCAGAATACTCATACACAATGGTGGAAATAAGATTGATTCAATTACCTTGGAAAACTGTTTGGCATTGTCTACCAAAGCTAATCAGTTGCACATCTTCTGAACTAAAAATATATACTAAACCAAAATGTGTATCTTTCCAAAACATACTCTATTAATATTCATAGAAACATTATCACAATGACCCCGAATTGGAAACTATCCAAATGTCCATTTGCTAAGCGTGCAACATATGGTGTTCAAACCAAAGACTAGTAATGGCAGTGGCTCACACCTGTAATTCCAGTGTTTTGGGAGGTTGATGTGGCAGGATCACTTGAGGCCAGGAGTTCAAGACCAGTTTGGGCAATATAGTAAGACCCTATTTCTATAAAAAACTTTCAAAAATTAGCCAGGCATGGTGATACACACCTGCAGTCCCAGCTACTCAGGAGGCTGAAATGGGAGGATACTGGAGCCCAGGAGTTCAAGGCTGCAATGAGCTGTGATCATACCACAGCACTCCAGCTTGGGCGACAGAATGAGATCCTATCTAAAGAAGTAAATAAATAAAATAAAAATAAAATATGTGATTAAGCTACAGATTTTACACATAAGTAATTTTGATGATAATAAATAAGTAAAAGTAAAAGGTTAAGTGTTTGCTTTATTTTATGGTCTGCTTATGTAAAGATAGTTATCTAGCAGACAGAGCCACTGTAAGAAAATCCAGAACTGCATTAATAAATAATAATAATGCACTGTAGGGGAAAAAATATAAAAATCATTCCCTTTCCTCCGTCGCTTTCCATTTATTTTCCTCTTTTGGCTGTGTCTGTATGTGTGTATATATGTGTGTGTATGTGTGTGTGTGTGTCTATGTGTATATATGTATTTGTGTATATGTGTATATATACATGCATGTATGTGTGTACATGCATGTGTGTATATGTGTATACATAAGTATATACATGTATATGTATATATGTGTGTATATACGTGTATATATACACACACAGACACACACACACACATATATATATATCACGGCCTAAAAATTTTAAGAACTGCTTTATCAATTAGTCAACGGTATCATGAATCGATTGGCAGACACGGAGTTTTCCTGTGTCTAAGGGAAATAGTGCATATGAAATAATCAGACTGCTTCTTGGCAAATATGTTAAACATTAGCTTCTCTTTTCTTTCCTATGCTAAGATAGGGCTGTAGTGGTGATTCTTAGATGGCTAGGTTGGAAGGTTATATTGTTATCTAACCAGTTTTATCTGATGCACCAGAATATGCACTCAGCAAGTTGTTTATACTTGTCTCTGGAGGTTCTGTCTCACTTTGTTATTTTACAACTTTGTCCCACCCACAGACTTCCATTAACATATAGGAAATACTTCGCTTTGTGTGATGCTTGCATTACCAAAGAACAGTTCCCTGGCTGTGAGCAGGGAACCGATTAGAGAAATGGCTTTGTACAATCTGCATGTTCCACTTCATGACTTGATTCGCAATAAAGCAACCCATTTTATCTTAGACTTCATGATGATAATAACCATCTTTATTTTACAATAAGAAGTGAATATGGCATTAATTATTGTTACTTAGTCATTTTAGAATACTATAAATGTTTCAATAAAAAATTGCTATGCTAATCAAAATATTTCCTGTTTCATTAGAACTATGAACTCTTCCTCATGACTGCAAAATGAGCGATAAAGTTTGATAGCATGGCACAGTCAAGATTGCCTCTTGGATAAGGGTGATTTTCCTCAAAATGTGTTATATGAATGTATTAAATATTTGATGCTTAATAAAAGCAAAATAACATCTTTCCACTAAGCTGCCTGAAATACCAATTACATAAGAAAGATTTGCTAAGCTAATGATTTTCTAAGTAGCCACAAACACTGCCTTAATTCCTGATGTGTTCTTCTTTGTTCCTTAGAATGCATATGAGTTGTTTTCAATATGTGGTGGCTTCACTTTTGCATAGCAAGGATTTACTTAAAAAGCCTTTTAACTCTGCCTTGGATTTCATACTGATGCATCCAACAATGCATTATCAGGCAACACTGCCTCAGACATGAAAGCACTGACACAAAACCTCCAGCCTCTCTTTTCTAATTATGTGATCTCTGAGCTGGTTTGTCTTAAATATATTTTATGATAAAACAATGTTTTATAAAGGATATAGCCTCTGACATATTGCTGACTACAAACATCACCTGGCATGTTCCCATAATGACTCACTTCTCCCCTTGTTTGCATCTTTGTGTCATTCCCTCCCTCAGTGATTCTAGGATTGGCTACGTGACTTTCTTTGGCCCATGACACATTAGCAAATGCAATACAAATAGAGGCTGAATAAAGGCTTGTCCATTAGGACTTGCTCTCCTAAAACCCAACTGCTGTGTGGAGAGAACTGAGGTGCCCTGGCTCATAGCCCCAAGTACCTTTCAGACATGTGAGTGAGGGTGTTCAGACAAGTCAGCTGCAGCCTACTTGCTAAATGTGCAAATAAGTTCAGCCAACACTACATGGAACAGAGATGGGCCATCCTAGCAGAGCCTTGCACAAATTGCTGACCTGCAGAATTAGGAGCAAATAAATAGTTGTTGTTTTAAGTTGCTTCTAATAGTTATCTTCCACTCTGTCATTCCCTATTTTTGTGAGCCAACATAGAGGTATGGTACTGATGATCAAGGTTTAATTATATGGAAGAAGATAACATGGAAAATTTCAGGACAGAAACAAGGGGTATTTTTATCTGGACAGGATAGGTTAAATACTGGGTAACATACATCTCACTGGGGCCACTGTGGCTAAATCATGACCACTCTTCTAATATAAACAGTGAACACTTTGTTGATATTTCAGCTACCTGAAATTACAACTCACTAGGGTTAATGCCAAACTGTTTTAATTAAGCTTCTACCGGCTGAACTAGTGCTCAAAATAGAAATTTGGTTTGGAATGACAAAGTTGTTTTTCTTTCATACCTAGCGTATAGGGCAATATTTGTACAACTAAGTGTGCTTATAAATGCCTAATTTATAGGAATAAAAAAAGTTACTGGAAGACACATAATTCTTTGTACTCCCCTATCACATCAGCGTACTGTTGATCAATTATTGACAATACTGACTGATCCTGACAGTACTCTGTCTTCTGTCTTTATTAATCCACACATTTAGCAATTATTTACCGAGTGTTTACTATAGCCTAAGACTGAGTTAGGTATTGATACACCAGATAAGCAAGGTCCCTGTTCTCATGGAATTTCCATTCTAAAGGGAAAAAACAGACAATAATTCCAAAGTACTTTTAAAAATTAGATAATTAAACATTATGATAAGTACTCTAAAGAGATGAAACAAAGTGATGTCTAAGAGAAAAAGTACTTGGACAGAGAGAAGGCTTCTTTAGATAGGGTTGTGTCAACAAAAACCTCTCTGTGGACAGGATATTTAAGACCTGAAGAATGAAGGAGTCATCTAGGTGTAGCTATCACAGATCTCTACAAATCTAAAATATTCTGAAGTTCAATAAGATAGAGAAGAATGTTGAAAACGAATCCAAGCAAATCTGTAAAATTATCCAAGAGCTGAAACATAACATAGTCATTTTAAGAAAGAACCAAACTGAACCTTTAGAAGTGAAAAATTTTACTACAGGAATTTTATAATGCAATTAGAAGCATTAACAAGAGAATAGACAAAACTGAGGAAAGAATCTCAGACCGCAAAGATCACTACTTGTAATCAACACAGGCAGAAATAAAAAAGCAAAAGAATTTTAGAGAATATACAAAACCTCTGAAAACTATGGGATTATATAAAGAGACTAAACCTATGACTCATTTGCATTCCTGAAATTGCTGGAGAGAGAGTAAGCAACTTAGAAAACATATTTGAGGATAACACCCATGAAAATTTTCTCAAGCTAGGTAGGGAAGTCAACATGAAGTTCAGGAAATTCTGAGAACCCCTGTGAGATACGATATAAGATCACCATCCCTAAGACACACAATAATCAGATTCTCCAAAGTCAATATGTAAAACATAAATAAATAAATAAAGGCAGCCAGAGAGAAGGACAGGTCACTGTAAAGGGAACTCCATCAGGCTAACAGTGGACCTTTCAGCAGAATCCTTACAAGCCGGAAGAGAGTGGGGGCTTATATTCAGCATCTTAAAGAAAAGAAACTTCAACCAAGAATTTTGTATTCACAAACAAAGCTTCATGAACACAGGGAAAATAAAATCCTTTTCAGATAAGAAAATGCTAAGGAAATTTGTTATGACCACACCTGCATTACAAGAGGTCCTTGAGGTAGTGCTAAGCATGGAAAGACAAGGCCAGTATCTGCCACCTCAAAAACACACTTAAGCACTTAGCCCAGTGAAACTATAAAACAACCACACAATCAAATCTACATAACAACAAGCTAACAATATGATAACAGTATCAAATCCTCATAAATTAATATTTACCTTGAATAGAAATGGGCTAAATGACCCACTTAAAATGCACAAAGTAGTAAATTGGATAAAAAAGCTAGACCTAACTGCATGCTGTCTTCAACAGACCCACCTCACATGAAATAACACCCAGAGACTCAAAGTAAAGAGATAAAGATTTATTAAGAAATTGGAAAACAAAAATGAGCAGTGACTATTATTATTATATCAGACAAAACAGATTTTAAACCAACAATAATCAATAAAAGCAAGTAAGAGCATTACGTAATGATAAGGGTTCAATTAAACCAGAAGACTTAACTATCCTAAATACATATGCACCCAACATTGGAGCACACAAATACATAAAACAAGCTCTTAGAGACCTATGAAGGGACTTAGAGAACCACACAATAATAGTGGGAGACTTCAAGACCCGCTAACAGTATTAAGACAAATTATCAAGGCAGAAAACTAACAAAGATATTCAGGACATAAGCTTGACTTTTGACCAAATGGACCTAACAGACATCTACAGAACACTCCACCCAACAATAGAATATATATTCTTCTCATCTGCATACAGCATATACTCTAAGATTAACCACATACTTAGCAATAAAGCAATTCTCAACAAATTAAAAAAATCATACCAACCACACTCTCAGACCACATTACAATAAAAATAGAAGTCAATACCAAGAAGATCTCTTAAAACCATACAATTATCTGGAAATTAAACAAGCTACTCCTGAACCACATTGGGGGTAAAGAATACATTTAAGTCAGAAATCAAGAAATTCTTTGAAGGTAATGAAAACAAAAATACAACATACTAGAATCTCTAGGGCACAGTTAAAGCAGCGATAAGAAGAAAATTTACAGTGCTAAACACCTACATGAAGAAGTTTGAAAGATCTCAAATTAACAAGCTAACATCACATCTAGAAGAACTAGAAAAACAAGAGCAAACCAAGAGCTAGCAGAAGAAAATAAATAACCAAAATCCGAGCTGAACTGAATGAAACTGAGACATAAAAATCCATACAAAGGATTAGCAAAACTAAATGTAGCTTGTTCAAAAGAATAAACAATGATAGCCAGCTAGATTAGTAAAAGAAAAAGTGAGAAGATCTAAATAAACACAATCAGAAATGACAAAGCATTACCACCTACCCCACAGAAATGTTAAAATACCCCAGAGACTATTATGAATACCTCTATACACACAAACTAGAAAACCAAGAAGAAATGGATAAATTCCTGGAAAAAATACAACCTCCCATATTGAACCAGGAAGAAACTGAAATCCTGAATAGACCAATAAAGAGTTCCAAAATTGAATCAGTAATAAAAAAAATTTCCTAACCATAAAAAGCCCTGGACCAGATGGATTCACAGCTGAATTCTACCAGAGGTACAAAGAAGAGCTGGTTCCAATCCTACTGAAATTATTCCAAAAAATTGAGGAGGAGGGACTCCTCCTAAGACATTCTATGAGGCCAGAATCTTTCTGATACCAAAACCTGGCAGAGACACAAGAAAGAAAGAAAACTTCTGGCGAATATTCCTGATGAACTTAGACTCCAAAATCCTCAGCAAAATACTAGTAAACCAAATCCAGCAGCACAGCAAAAAGCCCATCTACCACGATGATGTGGTTTGGCTGTGTCCATACCCAAGTCTTATCATGAATTGTAGCTCCTATAATTCCCATGTGTTGTGGGAGGGACTCCATGGGGGATAACTGAATCATGGTGGAGGGGTGGTTCTTCCCTGTGCTGTTCTCAGGACAGTGAATGAGTCTCATGAGATCTGATGGTTTTTATAAAGGGGAGTACCCCTGCACATACTCTCTCTTGCCTGCCACCATGTAAGATGTGACTGCTCCTCATTCTCCTGCTGCCATGTAAGAAATAACTTTGCTCCTCATTTGCCTTCCACCATGATTGTGAGGACTCCCAAGTCATGTAGAACTGTGAGTCAATTATTAATTATTTACAACATTTCCTTTATCAATTACCCAGTCTCAGGTATGTCTTTATTAGCAGGGTGAGAACAGACTAATCCAGTAAATTGGTACTGGTAGAATGGGGTGCTGCTGTAAAGATACCCAAAAATGTGGAAGTGACTTTGAAACTGGGTAACAGGCAGATGCTGGAACAGTTTGGAGGGCTCAGAAGAAGACAGCAAAATGTAGGAAAGTTTGGAACTTCCTAGAGACTTGGAAGGCTCAGAAGACCAGAAGATGTGGGAAAGTTTGGAACTTCCTAGAGACTTGTTGAATGGCTTTGACCAAAATGCTGATAGTGATATAGACAATAAAGTCCAGGCTGACGTGTTCTCAGATGGAGATGAGGAATGTGCTGAAACAAAGGTGACTCTTGCTGTGATCTGGCAGAGACGTGGCGTTCTTCCCATGCACTAGAGATATGTGGAACTTTGAACTTAACAGAGATGATTTGGGGTATCTGGTGGAAGAAATTTCTAAGCAGCAAAGCATTCAAGAGGAAGCACAGCATAAAGTTTGGAAAATTTGAAGGCTGATGATGCAATAGAAAAGAAAAACCCATTTTCTGGGAAGGAATTCAAGCCAGCTGCAGAAATTTGCGTAAGTAATGAGGAGTCCAGTGTTAATCACCAAAACAATAGGAAAAAATGTCCCCAGGGCATGTCAGAGGCCTTCATGGCAACGCTTCCCATCACAGGACCTGAAACCTAAGAGGAAAAAACGGTTTCCTAGGCCAGCTCTAGGGCCCCCCTGCTGTGTGCAGCCTAGGGACTTGGTGCCCTACATCACAGCTGCTCCAGCCATGGCTAAAAGGGGCCAAGGTACAGCTCAGGTCATGGTTTCAGAGGGTGCAAGACCCAAGCCTTGGCAGCTTCCATATAACATTGAGCCTGCAGGTACACAGAAGTCAAGAACTGAAGTTTGAGAACCTCTGCCTAGATTTCAGAGGATGTATGGAAAACTTATATGTCCAGGCACATGTTTGCTGCCAGGGCGGGGCACTCAAGGAGAACCTCTGCTAGGGCAGCACAGAAGGGAAATGTGGTGTTTGAGCCCCCAAATAGAGTCCCCAGTGGGACACTGTCTAGTGGAGCTGTGAGAAGAGGGCCACCATCCTCCAGATCCCAGCATGGTAGGTCCACCTACAGCTTGCACTATGCACCTAGAAAAGCCACAGACACTCAACATCAGCACATGAAAGCAGCCAGGAGGGAGGCTGTACCCTGCAAAGCCACAGGGGCAAAGCTGCCCAAGACCATGAGAACCCACCTCCTGCATCACCGTGACCTGGATGTGAGACATGGAGTCAAAGGAGATCATTTTGGAACTTTAAGATTTGACTGCCTCACTGGATTTCGCACTTGCATGGGGCCTGTAGCCCTTTGTTTTGACCAATATCTCTCATTTAGAACAGTTGTATTTACCCAACGCCTGAAACCCCGTTGTATCTAGGAAGTAACCAACTTGCTTTTGATTTTACAGGCTCATAGGCAGAAGGGACTTGCTTTGTCTCAGATGAGACTTTGGGCTGTGGAATTTTAAGTTAATGCTGAAATTAGTTAAGTCTTTGAGGGACTGTTGGGGAAGGAGGCATGACTGGTTTTGAAATGGGACGACATGAGATTTGGGAGGGGCCGGGGTGGAATGATATGGTTTGGCTGTGTCCCCACCCAAATCTTATTCTGAATTGTAGCTCCCCAGATTCCCAAGTGTCATGGGAGGGACCTGGTGGGAGGTAATTGAATCATGGGGGCAGGTCTTTCCCATGCTGTTCTTGTGATAGTGAATAAGTCTCATGAGATCTGATGGTTTTATAAAGGGGAGTTCCCCTACACATGCTCTCTCTTGCCTACCATCACGTAAGATGTGACTTTTTTTCTCATTGCCTTCTGCCATGATTGTGAGGCCTCCCCAGCCATGGGGAACTGTGAGTCAATTAAGCCTCTTCCCTTTATATATTACCCCGTCTCAAGTATATCCTTATTAGCAACTTGAATACACACTATCAAATAGGCTTTATTCCTGGGATGCAAGTTTGGTTCAACATATGAAAATTAAAAAATGTGATTCATCACATAAACAGAACTAAAAACGAAAACTACATGAGCATTTCAATAGATGCAGAAAAGGCTTTTCACAAGATTCAACATCTCTTTCATCCCTTTGTGTTAAAAACCTTCAATGAACTACACATCAAAGGAACACACCTCGTAATAACAAGAGCCAATAATGGCAACCACAGCAACATCATACTGAATGGGCAAAAGCTGGAAACATTCCTCTTGAGAACTGGAACAAGACAAAGATGTCTACTCTCACCATGAATATTCAACATAGTACTGTAATTTCTAGCCAGAGCAATCAGGCCAGAGAAACAAATACAAGACATCCAAATAGAAACAGAAGAAGTTAAAGTACCTCTTAGCGGACAATATGATTCTATACCTGGAAAACCCCACAGTCTCTGCCCAAAGGCTTGTAGAACTGATAAACAACTTCAGTAAAGTTTCAAAATCAAATGCAAACAAATTGGCAGCATTTCTATACACCAATAACGTCCAAGCTGACAGCCAAGTCAGGAATACAATCCTATTCACAATAGCCCCCCTAAAGAATAAAATACCTACAACTATAACTAACCAGGATGATGAAAGAGCTCTACCAGAAGAATTATAAAACACTGCTGAAATAAATAAGAGACGACACAAACAAATGGAAAAACATTCCATGCTCATGGATAGGAAGAATGAATATTGTTAGAATAGCCATACTGCGCAAGGCAATTCACAAATTCGATGCTATTCCTATTAAACTACCAATGTAATTTTTTCATAGAATTTATACAAAACTATTCTAAAACTCATAGGGAACTGAAAAGAGCCCAAATAGCCAAAGCAATCCTAAGCAAAAGGAACAAAGCTGAATACATCAGATTACCTGACTTTAAAGTATACTACAAGGCTGCGGTAACCAAAAAAGTATGATATTGGCACAAAAACAGACACATAGACCAAAGTAACAGGTCAGATAACCCAGAAGTAAAGCCACACACCTACAACCATCTGATGTTTGGCAATGTTGACAAAAACAAGCAATGAGGAAAGGACTCCCTATTAAGTAAATGATGCTGGGATAGCTGGCTAGCCATACACAGAAGATTGAAACTAGACCTCTTTGTTTCATCATATACAAAAATCTAGTTAAAATGGGTTAAAGACTTAAATGTAAGACCTAGAATTATAAAAACCACTGAAAAAAACCTAGGAAATACCATTCTGGACACAGGCCTTGGCAAAGATTTCATGATGAAACCTTCAATATCAACTGCAACGAAAACAAAAATAGACAAGTGGGACCTAATTAAACTAAAGAGCTTCTGCACAGAAAAATAAACATAAAATAAACTCTTCTGCACAGAAAAGTAAACATAAAACCTACAAAATGGGAGAAAATACTCGCAAACTATGCATCTGATAAAGGTCTGATATCAAAAATCTATAAGGAGCTTAAGCAAATCAACAAGCAATAAACAAGGAACCCCATTAAAAACAGGCAAAGGACACAAACAGATTTTTCTCAAAAGAAGACATACACATGGTCAACGAGCTATGAAAAATACTCAACAGCATCAATCATTAGAGACATACAAATGAAAATCGCAATGAGATACCATTTCCCACCAGTCAGAATGGCTGTTACTGAAAAGGCAAAAAAATAACAGTTGCTGGCAAGGCTGTGGAGAAAAAGAAATGATTATTTACTTCTGGTAATGTAAATGAGTTCAGCCACTGTGAAAAGTAGTTTAGAGATATATCAAAGAACTTAAAACAGAACGACATTTGACCTTACAATCCCATTACTTGGTATATGCTGAAAGAAATATAAATTTTCCACCAAAAAGACACAAGCACCCATATATTTATCACAGCATTATTCACAATAGGGAAGACATAGTATCAACCTAGATGTCCATCAATGGTGGACTGGATAAAGAAAATCTGGTATATATATACCATGGAATGCTATATAGTCATAAAAGAGAACAAAATCATGTCCTTTGGAGCAACATGGAGGTAGCTGGAGGCCATAATACTACGTGAATTAACACAGGAACAGAAAACCAAATACCACATAAGTGGGAGCTAAATATTGAGTATATGTGGACACAAAGAACGGAACAATAGCCACTGGGGCCTACTTGAGGAAAGAGGATGAGAGAAAGGTGACAGCTGAAAAACTTCCTCTCAGGTACTATACTTACTACCTGAGTGACTAAATCATTTGTACAAGAAACCCCAATGACACACAATTTACTCATGCAACAAACCTGAATGTGTATCCCCTGAATCTAAAGAAAGAGCTGAAATAAAAAGAAAAAGACCTTCTGAGATAATGACTACATATCAAACTTGGGTTCACTTTCATACAAGTTTGTACTCACTTGGGCTCACTTTTATACAAGCCAACAGTGAACAAGGCAGAAGAAGACAAGACCCTATTGCTATAATCAATACTACTGGGCAATTTATTGAAAAATACTTGGTATCGAGTAGATCAAATAATTTTGGTGGGTGGATTGTTTGAGGTTTTCCCATTTTTTTTTAACAAGTTGTGATGATTTTTGTGAAAACATAAGTCAATCATTATTTCACTAAGTTAATTCTACTTAGCTATCTATTTTTAAATGTTACTTTGGATAAAATCAGGCTGAGTCTGTAGATCAATTGGCTTATATGGATCTTTCCAATGGGTTTGGCTTGATAATACACAGAGTTGTCTATTAACTTATACTATTTTCAGGTCAACAAATAAATTCTGAGATGCCTATACCAGAATGAAAATTGGCACAGCTTGGCTTTGAAGACAAAAATAAGAATCTTCTAGAGCTCTTGACTGGTAACATTCAGCTTATTAACCTAAACCTTTTCCTAATATTCCTCTTAAAAGTGTGAGTTTCACCCTAGAGAAGGAAGTTATATTTATATTGAACATGAGAGAAAATTCTTATATAAATTCTTGGCTGAACTAGGTCCATAGAAAAGAAAAACATCTCAGGTATAAAAATAAAGTGTGGTGGTAGAAGTACACTGTGTACCGTAATAGCTATTTCACACTTCCAGAAAGTTGATTCCAGCATGGTTTCTAATTACGAGAGAGAGACATAAGCTAATTAGTTATTGAGTCCCTATGTTCTTCTTTAGGGAAAGCCATCGATCTTTACCCTCAGAAATTTATTTTTACACAGTCACATGTGCAAACCAGTGGCTGACAGACTACCTGTGTGGGGTGCTCTTTTCAGCTTTGGTCTTTGAAATGAAAATAATCCTACTTTTACTTACAGGGAGTTTTCAGTTTTCCAAATAGTTTAGAATGTAGAAGGACTCACCAAGTGAACCATATTTAATTACCCATAGCTGATTACCTGTGTAGCCCTTAAAGGAAATTAATATTAAGGCTTCAAAGCCATATGGGATGTCTTTTAACTATGCCCTTTAAATCTTGGTAGCAAGAGTCCTGTGGCTTGAATTATGTGCATTATTACCTTCAAAATGCTGATATGATAAAAAAAAAAAAAAAAAAAAAAAAAAAAAAAAAAAAACAGGTAAGAAGGTTTAAGAAGAAATATATTGGCCACAATAAGCTTGATAGGAGATTACATGTGTTTCAAAATTAAAGGTGCTTTAGTTCGAGTACAGCTAATTTGGGACCTTGTGTGCTTCTAGTCCAAGGGTGTGCTCAGTACATTAAAAACAAGATAGATTATACATTCTACAATTTGCAATTAAATAAAATGAAATATTTACACAGAATATTTTAATGCATATAGGTTTTTAATCCTTTATTTCATTACATTACTAGAATTTCTGACTCATAAAACATATAGTAAGCGTTCACTGGGGCATCTGTGGAAGTAGGGTTATATTTGGGATCTGACTAATATACCTAATGACCAAGGCTGGATTGCACATGAGTCCAATTCCTTACCCTGCTTTTTGGCAGTGAGAAAAGGCAGGGAGACAAATCCCCCTAAACCACAGCTTGCCAAGCCTCCTCTTCCTAGTGTCTTGCTCTTGCTGCCTGCTGATCTTTCTGTGGATGAGGGCAACTTCTCCCAGTAGGAGGAAACCCAGGATATTCTGCCATATCAGCTGCATGAGATTTCAAGAGTGCATCATTCACTAGAAAGACATTTCACACTCAGGCCAGCAATTGTGCCATCTTTGCTACTCCCATAGAAGGCTCTACTTATTTGTGTTATAGCCCAGATTTGACTTTTCAATGTTTTTATTAGGGAAGTACATTAAAGAGAAGGAGTCTTGGTCTCTCAAATATGCTTTTGACTGGTATTGACTCTCCTCCCTATTTGGCACTTTTTATTTAGCTGAGTGGTCTTAAATGGTAAACCAAAGGTCTTCCTGTTCCCCTTACAGCACGAGATGGACATTGTGCCATAAAAGCCTTTTCAGCATTGTGCAAGCTTATCCCTGACATTCCTGGGACCAAAAAAATGGACAGTTCAGTCCCATAAATCTTCAAAAAACTTTAATAAAAATTTTAATCTGCTTCTCAGGCTTTCCCTAGTCTTTCAGATCTCCAAACCAAATTTCCTTTGATTATTCCTACCTCAGTTTTTAATCAGATCGGCTTTATTAAACAAGGTCATAGTATGACTGAGAGGTAACATCATAATCTGAAAGATACAAATCATCTCCATAAAACATCCCAAATATATCCCATCTGAGGATACCACAAATTCTTCCCCTTCTTCTAGTTACTCTCTTGTTCTCACATAGAAATTAACTAATATAATAATTAAGTGTCAGAAATGGGCAAAAGCATCTAACATGTAACACTTTCTTAGCCAATTCTTTTCTTTCCAACTTTTATTTTAGGTTCAGGGGTATGTGCAGGTTTGTTACACGGGTAACTTGTGTGTCCCAAGGGTTTGGTGTACAGATTATTTCACCACCCAGGTACTAAGCACAGCACCTAATAGGTAGTTTTTTGAGTTTCATCCTCCTCCCACCTTCCACCCTCAAGTGGTCAGTCCCTGGTGGCTATTTTTCATTCTTTGCATCCATGTGTTTACTGAGTAGTATTTAGATCCCACTTATAAGTAAGAACATGTGGTATTATTTGGTTTTCTGTTTCTGCATTAATTCACTTAGGATGATGGCCTCCAGCTGCATCCACGTTGCTGTGAAGAATACGATTTTATTCATTTTATGGCTGCATAGTATTCCATGGTTCATATCCAAATATTGATCTTTCTCCTACTCGAAGTCTGCTGCAGTCATATCTTTCCCCACTAGGTAGATGATTATTCCTTCCTGTTAGTTGTTCACACCAAACTCCCCTTATTCCAGTCTTTCACAACGCACATCAATTCTTCCTATTACTTTGCCTTTGATACACCAAACTCCAGCCACTGCTCCTCATCCCCACTGCTACCACACTAGACAGAGGTTTCTACCTTGCTTCCTGTTGTCTACACACAAACTCAAGAATTACCCATTTAAAATACATCAAATCTCTGACAAGCAACTCCCCATTCCCTCCCTCCCAACTCTCCCACCCCTGGCCTCTAGTCACCACCATTCTACTCTCTACTTCATTAAGTTCAACTTTACTAGATTCCAGATAGAAGTGAGATCATGCAGTATTTGTCTCTTTGAGCCTGGCTTAGCATATTTCATTTAGCATGGTATCCTCCAGATTCATCCATTCATCCATGGTATGGCAAAAAGTAGGATGTCCCCTTTTTAAAGGCTGGATGGACAGTCCGGGTCTCTTCTTGAACAACTGCAGCTGGGATGACTGAAGCCTTGAACATTTCCATGAATACGTATATTCAGGGAAATGCTCTCGCTCTCTGTCTCTCTCTCTCTCTCAATCTGTCTCTCTCTCTGTCTATATATATATTTTTATATATACACACACACATATACACATATAGCATTTACATATATATATACACACATACATATATAGCATTTATATATACTATATATAATAATTATATATAATAATATGTATATATAATTGTCTTTATCATTCATACTACTGATAGACACATAGGTTGTTTCCACATCTTGGCTATTGTGAATAATGCTGCAATGAATACAGGAGTTCAGATATCTTTTCAGCATATTGCTTTAAGTTCCTCTGGATATATACCTAGTACTGAAATTATTGGGTCATACGGTAGTTCTGTATTTAGTTATTTGAGGAAGTTGCTAATCAAAGGGTACAAAGTTTCAGATAAACAAGAAGACTAGATTTTTAAAGATTTAATGCATACCAGAGTGACTATAGTCAATAATAAGATATTATATACTTCAAAATAACTAAGAGGGCAAATTTCAAATGGCTCACCATAAACAATAAGTAAGCCAGATGATAGATATGGCTAATAATGTTGATTTAATGACATGACATTTTACATATGTCAAAATATCACACTGAACTCTTTAAATGTATACAAAAATAAATAAAATAAATAAAACGTCAAATCATGTCATCCCTTCACTCAGATTTCTCATATATCTCCCTATTTTATTAAAGTAAAATTCAAAAATCCCTATGGTTGCTTAAAATATTCCTCAATACCTTCCATGGTGGCTCACACCTGTAATCCTAGCACTTTGGGAGGCTGAGGCTTGCGGATCACCTGTGGTCAGGAGTTAAAGACCAGCACCCCATCTCTACTAAAAATACAAAATTAGCCGGGTGTGGTGGCAGGTGCCTGTAATCCCAGCTACTCGGGAGGCTAAGGCAGGAGAATCATTTGAACCTGGGAGGCGGAGGTTGTGGTGAGCCGAGATCGTGCCATTGCACTCCAGTGTGCGCAACAAGAGTGAAATTCTGTCTCAAAAACAACAATAACAACGACAAAATAAAAAATAAAAAAATAATGCCTGACACAGTGTAGGCATCCTCCAAATACCAGTTGAAAATATTTTCTTATTACATGGCTCAGTCCCAGCTTGACGAGGGTCTGACCCCATTCCTGGATGGAGTCTGGGTCTCTTCCTGAACAGAAGCTGGGATGACTGAAGCCCTGAACACTTCCATTTGAAGTTATGATGGACTTCTCCAAATTGAGCACAATCTGTTCAGAGTTCCTGGGAGCTGTCAAAATACATATAAATAACACTCAAAATTTGGAAACACAGGCAAATCTCAGAACCACTAAACACGATCAGTTTAGCAGCCTGTAATTTGAGCATGGCTTTATTATCTTAAAGTCTAGACCAACATATCTCACATTTCTGTTTGAGGTCAATGAGAGATAATAGTCACATATGCAGAATGCTTCTATTTGTATGCATGAGATTATGCACAGCTTCTTACCTAGTATACTACTCCAATAAGTCTTTTCCTTTATTCTTGGAATTCAATGTGGAACTGAGAGAAGTCTCTGTTCCAAACTCTTCTCTCTCCCATGAGCAGATTAATCCACATTTATAATGTGTGAGCCCCTAAATTCCAGGTCCTTATATTCTCTATGATCGCAATCTTTAGCTTTTTCAGTATTTATCTCCAAAATGCCAAGTCAGATCGGTTCTGCCATTCCATAATTATAATGCTCAGAAATATTTTCAGCTTATAATTTCCAATTACAAAAGAAGATCCTCTGTTTATTTCCAGATTTGAGAAGAATCCACCTCCATGGGTTTCAGAACTTGCTGTTCTACTCTTGCTTCCTTCTAAGTCCATTTCCTAAGGGGTCATGAGAAAACTGCGATGTCAGGATTCTCGTTTAGACTCTGCTTTCCTCCGCTGTGAAATTCACTGGGCTGCAAGCAACCCTTCCAATTTTGATAATAGCATAAACATGCCTAGATGAACCTCCTTTCCACCTGCATCAGAATGTGACCCTCATTTCTCTGTCCTGGTCCTCTCAAATGTTTCCCTGTCTTTTCATCTGGGCTTTGTCAACTTCAAACCACTCAAGTCAGAGTAGGGAGAGCCCTATTTTCTGAATTTGTAAGTCTCCTGCCTCTCTGCTTGCAGTTTCCCAGTTTCTGTATTGACTTCAATAATAATGTTTTATTGATTGTGTTTTTCCCTCAATTCCCAGAGTTCTCCTTTCAAAATCCAAACAGCAATTCTCCGTTCACATGTAAGTAATCAGGCTCAGTAGTCAAGAGAGCTTACAGAGTTTCCTTTGGCTCTATTTAACTGGTTTTTTGTTTGTTTTTGGTTTTTTTGTTATTGTTATTGTTGTTGTGGTGGTTGTTATTTTTCAGCATCAAGAAATTCCAAACATTGGTTGTCTTAAAGTCCATTTTGGACTATGAGTTGTAACAAATAAATTAACAATAAATAAGTGAGGAAAATCCCCTTTATAACAAAACCTCCCTATGATTGACATTCTGGATTTCCAAATTTGGCTTCTCATAATAAATGCTGAAAAACATGCCTGCCCCACACCCCTGGCTAAAGGTCAGCAAAACAGAAAAGATAATCCAACATAGTAAAGACCATGCTAGTCAGGAAGTCCAAATACATGCACAATGGAACTTTGCTCATTTTGATGTGAGACCTTTCTGGCCTTTCAATATTTTAACTTGCCATCCTTCCCAAGGCTGGATTCTTTCTCACTGCCTGTGGGATGTTACCCAGCAGATATACAGGTGCTCCTTCAGAGTCTGTTCTGGCTCGGAAAATGGATTCCCATCCCTGCCAACTTGAGTGTCTTTTCAGCACAAGAGCCATGTTCCCTGCATGTAGAACATTAAATAGGAAAGTACAGCTGTTCCTGTAGTGTGAAATTCCTAAGAGATTCTGCTTCCCAAATTCTAGTCCTTTGTGCCCGTCTTCACCATACTCTACAAATTATGGCAGACATTAGAATCCCCGACTCTCCTATTAACTAACTCTTCTACAAATAATCCTCATGGGGGCTGTGCAGAGGGCACACAGGCACAATGGCCCTGTGCATTGCCACTTGTGTCTTGGACCCCCAACACCAATGTGCTTAGCAAGCTGAACTGGACTGTGAGTGGACCACAAGAATTTCTTGATGCATCAAGTTGAAAGCCTAGAAGAGAAATAGGCCAAGTAATCACTTTAACTTTCTTCCCCTAGATCTCATGGGCATAGCTAGCCTTCTGGATCCAATTATTCTGACAATGAGAGAGATATGCCAGTGTAGAGCCAAAATTATAATAAATGAATCAAATTAGGCAGTTATTTGGAGCCTCATCCATGAAAGCGTAACGCTAGATTTCAGATCTAGAGTAAGATAACTACAAACATCCTCGATAATGCAGATTGTCATCCACAAACATGTTTTTACTCCACTCCTCAAGTGGAGTTTATGTTAATTATGCAATAAATATGCATACTTGCTGCGAATTGAGGGTTGAAATGGCTTTGAGACCTTACCAAATAAAATAGGTCAAGTAAAAACATTCTGTATACTACGTAAAATATAAAATGTGTAATATGGGAAACATAATTAAAAAATTAAACTTTCACTTTTGTGAAAATTGTTATCTAACTTTCAGCCCAACTGAACCCTGTTTTCGTTTGGAATTCCATGTTGCTTCAATTAGCAGAAAACCCAGCTAACGCTTGCTTACAGATAAATAATTTTATGGGTCTCACACAGCAAAAAGTGCAAGAGCAGGAGGCCCAGCATTGCATTGCTCTTTTAGAATGTTCTGCCATCACATGCTCCTTCCTCTTTTTGCTTAGCTGCCATCATCAGTGCCTGGCTTTCACCCCTAGGTGACAGAGGGCTAATGTATTCCTTGGCTTAGTATCTATGTTCCATGGGGATGGGGGAGACAGGTAAAGGTCTGTGGATAGAGAGGAATGCCAACAGGGTCTGTTCCTTTTAAAAAATTTAACTTAAGCATCACTCAGCAGCCTCTGCTTACATCTCCCTGGTCAGAACTGGGTCAACTAACTGCTCTGGACTGGAGGAAAATGAAGAGTTAACTGTTTAGCTTTCTTGTCATTAGCAGAGGAAGGCATGAAGTAGAGGGTTTATGAATAGCCTTAGCCGAACTGCAAACTCCAATCAACCACTTAGAGCTCAGATATTCACTGATGAAGCACAAGTATCTCTCTCTCTCTCTGTCTCTGTCTCTGTCTCTCTCTCTCTCTCTCTCTCTCTCTCTCTCACACACACACACACACACACACACACAGTTTTTCTATTTGTAACGATCATCAGAATCCAGTGACCAACGTTTACGAGTAGAGTATAAAAAGTCAGTTACCACTGGCTGATAAATGATAAAGTGAGTCCATGAGAAAGAGGCAACATGATAGAAGCGGAAAATTCCAATCACCTCGCACACAAAACATGAAAACTTTGAAAGAATGCACTTGCATTCCTTGCATCTAGAGGCTGACTATGTCTAATACCTCTGCTGATACCGGTGGTATGGAAAAGAAAATTCCCAAACTGTGGGGTTCAATGGTGTCAGTAATCTTCCAGAAAGTACACTTGGGAACCACTATAGGGTTGCCACCTGTTGATTTTGCCAAGGTAGGGCATACTACCTACTATCACCATAATCACATAAAGGAAAGGCCAATTTGACTGACCCTGTGTTGTTCTTATTTTTTCCTATTTCTCACAGTACTGGAAATAAATGTGTAAATGACTGGCCTGGGATCTAATTATTTTAAGTTTCTCTCCACATTCTGCCTTCTTTCTCATACATACCAAACTGGTGCCCACTAGTTTTTTGAAGGTCAGGGGTTTCACCTACATTGTAGGTTCTTATAAAAGACAAGCATCCCAAGGGTTTCAAGAAAGAAAAATAATATTTTTAGGCACTTTATGTCATAGAGATTTTATTTTTTATTATTAGACAGGGTCTTCCTTTGTCACCCAGGCTGAAGTGCAGTGCTGCGATTATAGCTCACAGCAGCCTCATACTCTCCCAAGTAGCTGAGACTACAGATGTGGGCCACCACCCTCTGCTTTTTTTTTTTTTTTTTAGTTTTTGTAAGTATGGGGTTTCATTGTGTTACATAGGTTGGTTTCAAACTCCTGGCCTCATGCAATCCTGTCTTAGCCTCCCAAAGTGTTGAGATTACAGGTGTGAGCCACTGGGCCCAGCCTCATAGAGATATTTAAACTTTTGGCCTCACCCTCAGTTCTACCTCTGTTCCATCACCAGCCATCTATCTAAAAAGTAAAGTAGAGGGATGACTAAGCCACAGTCCCCATAATGTTGGTCTGGAAATAGATACTATATTATTCAAATTAGTACTGCTGTAGGCCTATGTCTCATCAAAATTGTTCTGCAGTGTTTGATGGATCCATTGAGGTTCCTGAAAGATTTCTGTGCCAAATAGAATAAAGTTAACATTTAATAGCAGGTCTGCCCCTTTGGTACCTCCACCTTCAAACACATCAGGATGGCTTTGTCTCTTTTATCAGTTAAAATTCCTCATAAGATTTTCTTTGTAAAGATGGTTTTACTGTTGCAAAATAACAACAATAATTCTGAAAAGCAATCATAAAAAGTTCCTCAATCATTCACTATTTTCTCCTGATACGAAAGATACAACTATGTTTATCATTTTACACTTAAAAGAACTTTTGCCAGGCGTGGTAGCTCAAGCCTGTAATCCCAGCACTTTGGGAGGCCGAGACGGGCAGATCACGAGGTCAGGAGATCAAGACCATTCTGGCTAACGTGGTGAAACCCCGTTTCTACTAAAAAATACAAAAAACTAGCCGGGCGAGGTGGCGGGCGCCTGTAGTCCCAGCTACTTGGGAGGCTGAGGCAGGAGAATGGCGTAAACCCAGGAGCGGAGCTGGCAGTGAGCTGAGATCCGGCCACTGCAGCCCAGCCTGGGCGACAGAGCAAGAGTCCGTCTCAAAAAAAAAAAAAAAAAAAAGAACTTTTGTTTTTTATTTTGGATTCGGAGGGTTCGTGTGCAAGGTTGTTATATGGATACACTTCATGATGCTGAGGTTTGGGATATGGATGGTCCTGTCACTGAGCTGTTGAGCATAGTACCGTATAGGTAGTTTTTCAGCCCATGCCTCCCTCCTCCCTCCCCCAACTAGAGTGGTCCCCAGTGTCTATTGTTTGCATCTTTATGTCTACGTGCATTCAATTTTAGCTCCCACTTATGAGTAAGAACAAACTTATGACTAAGTCCCCAAAAGCAATTGCAACAAAAATAAAACTTGACAAGTGGTACCTAATTAAATTAAAAAGCTTCTGCAAAACAAAAGAAATTCAACAGGGTAAACAGACAACTAAGAATGGGGGAAAAATTCGCAAACTATGCATCTGAAACAGGTCTAACATCCAGAATCTACAAAGAACTTCAATAAATCAACAAGCAAAAAACAAATAATCCAAATAAAAAATGGACAAAGGACATGAACAGACACTTCTCAAAAGAAGATGTACAAATGGACAACAAACATGAAAAAATGTTCAACGTCACTAATCACCATAGAAATGCACATTAGAACCATGATTAGATCACATCTCACATGAGTCAGAATGGCTATTATTAAAAAGGCAGATGCTGATGAGGCTGTGGAGAAAAGACAATGCTTACACACTGTTGGTAAGAATGCAAATCAGTTTAGCCACTGTGGAAAGCAATATGGAGATTTCTCAAAGAATTTAAAACACAGCTGCTATTTGACGCAGCAGTCTTATTACTGAGTATATACCCAAGTGAAAATAAATAATTTGAAATAAATAATTCAAAAAGACACATGCACTCATATGTTCCTTGCAGCACTATTCACAATACCAGAGACATGAAATCACAGTAAGCACTCATTAATGGTGGACTGGATAAAGAAAACGTGATACATACACGCCACAGAATACTATGCAGCCTTGAAAAAAGAAGAAAATTATGTCCTTTGCAGCAATGTGGATGCAGCTAGAGGCCATTATCCTAAGCATATTAATGCAAGAGCAGAAAATTAAATGAATTTTTAAACACAGAATTATAAAGCCACATTTTGAAAATCTTACAAATTAAAAAACAAATTTTTTACAGTAAAAATGGGTTGACAGTATTTGTCGCATAAAAGTAGAAATTTCTAATAAAGACAAAAACACTCAGAATTGGTTTTCTCACAAGAAAATATTTTATCTCTTAAAGCAAGGAAAAATTAAAGTTCTATAGATAGAAGAGATAAGTTCTATTGTTCAATAGCACAGTAGGGCAATTATAGCTAACAACAATGTATTTTACATTTCAAGGTGACTAGAAGGGATTTGAAATGTTCCCAACACAAAGAAATGCTAAATGCTTGAGGTCATGGATATTCTAATTATCCTGACTTGATCATTATACATCCTACACATGCATCAAAATATCACATATACCCCATCAACATGTATAAATACTAGGTAGCAATTAAATATCTTATACATTTTTGGGATAAAATACAAATCTGTCTCTGAGTAGAGAGAGCTAATGTAATACTAATTTAGCTACACGGTTGAAAATTCGCCCAATGTATGGTGAAAACTTAGGAGCATAAGGCCAATGGGAAGAGACAAAGACATAAAATTGTTGTAACACCCTCCGGCATCACACCTATATGTCCTTCAGCTACTGACCCAGCCTATTCTTCCACATTTCTTCCATTCTCTTCAAGGGCCATGACTCATCAAAGTCTTAACTTGCTTGTTTAGTCATCCTTATCATTCATCTCCCTATAACCCAAATTTAAAACTCCTTATGTGTTTATTACTGAATGGTATCCTGGTGCCCACACTAGACACATGAAAACCTCAGTTTCTCAAATTCTCTCACTCACTGGTTTATGCTTTGATCAAAGTTATTTCCTAAGCACTTACCTTAGATGTGGAGACACACAGATGAAAGAGAATCTAATCTGTGACTTCCAGAGCTTCACAATCAATTTTATAACACAATTGAGAAAAGGTACTGCCAGAGCACAAAGGGAAAATTTCTTACCTCTATCAAAAAGGCTATGTGGGGCCAGGTATAGTGGCTTATGCCTGTAATCCCAGCACTTTGGGAGGCCAAGGCAGGTGGATCACCTGATGTCAGGAGTTCAAGACCAGCCTGGCAAACATGGTGAAAACCCACCTCTACAAAAATACAAAAATTATCCAGGCATGATGGCAGATGCCTGTAATCCCAGCTACTGGGGAGGTTGAGGCGGAAGAATCACTTGAACCCGGGAGGTGAAGGTTGTAGTGAGCCGAGATCGTGCCATTGCACTCTAGACTGGGCGACAGAGTGGGACTCCGTCTAAAAAAAAAAAAAACAAAATGGCTACCTGGAAGAGATGACATGTGTGTTCATTGTATTTTAGAATAAGGAGTTCGACCCATATACCAGGGGACCCCTGTCACTATTGACAGAGGGGAGCATGTGGCAAATGCATGGAACCATAAAACAACACAAGGCATTAAGGAAAACCACAAGCATATCTGCTTGAGTTTCTCAAGAGTCATAGCTGTGAAGAAGTGGTAGAGGAGGTGGTGAAGGTGAGCAGGAAAGGTCTTGGGTACCATGGTAGGGAATATGAATGCAATCTTATAGGGATTGAAGAGTTTTTTAAAAATTTTCTTTAGTAGTAAGGTAAGTGATAAGGTGTGCTTTATAAAAATCAGTCTGGCTATGGTCTGGAGAGTTGGCTATAGAGACCAGGGCAGGGAAAACAATTAGAGGGTTACTAAAGTAATCCAGGAGAGAAATAATGAGGGCTTAAATCAAGGCAATGGGAATGTAAAACCATTCTGAATTGCAAGAGGGAAAGTTATTAGGTGGCTTGTTATATTTTATATGCAACTGGTGCATCCAATCCTCCGCTTCGAACATGTCACCACTGAGCATTGCAGGAGACAACAGTCATCATTGAGGAGAGATTTAAGAACAGAACATGATCTGACGACCTACATTCCTCTAAAATTGCATCACAGAACTTCTACGTCTTCCCACCACCAAATCTGCAAACTCCCTAACTCTGTAGACTTTAACTCTGACTTCCCTCAGGTATTAATGTCTCAGCTGCTGCAAAAGCAAATCCCTCAACCCGTGCTCTGGATCCAACCCTCTTTGAGCAGACCATGGACTTCTATGGGAATTTCTTTCACAACCGCATCCTCTGTCTTTTCTGATCTACTGGACATTCTGTTTAGCCTCTGAGTGTGCTGTAAAATCTCCTTTAAAAAATAGTTTTCCAGCAGATAGAGCATGTGGTTAAACAAAATAAACACAAATATTTTACTCTAGATCCCCCACCAAGTATGTCAATGCTCTACTCTTCTTCTACCAAAGTCTTCTTTAAAAAAGATGGTTACACTATTTTCTCTAATTCATCTCACATTTATTTCTTAAATTTATAAAACTAGGTCAATACATAAGAACTGATGTTTTACCATCATGTGGCTCCACAACCTCTTGGATCTCACTAGTCTCAAGTGTTTAAGCACATTATATACTCTAACATCTCCATGCTTTTGTTTGTTTTGTTATATCAGTATAGAATGCCTTCCCAATCTTGTCTTCCTATGAAAATGTCAATCATTCAAAGTATAGTTTGGAAACCAACTATTCCGTAAAGTCTTTCTGAGTCTCTTCGATAAGACTGATAAATTTTCTTTGTCCTCATTACTTGTATCTCTATTATTATGCCCTGCTCTATTCTGCCTGGAATTATAGTTTACACTTCAAAGTTCAAGGTCATCATCTTTAATTTATAATTCAGGGTCATGTGTCTGACACCCACAATACATTGTAAGCTTTGTAAAAGAAGGACCCTTGTCTTCATTTCCCTCAGAATATAGCACTACACCCAGCTATTAAAATGCTTGTTTACTTAAATAATTGATTGATTCATTTAGGAGTAGATACATTGAAAGATGAAGATGCAAACATTATTAATTTTTTAATACTCAAACTTTTGTATTTCATAACATTTGATATTTTATATTAAAATTTGAGTATTCAAATGTTCCCAGATATTCAATACTGCCAAAAGCCTGATCAAAATTCATCAAGTCCTTATTACACAAGGTATTATCTGCTAATAATGAGCATAAAAAGAGAAGCTTAGTATAAAATGTTCTTTCATGGGGAAAAGAGAGAAAGACACACTTACTTGTAAATAATCAACTAATTTCCCATCTCCAAGCTGTAAATTTATAGTTTTAAATCCAGTCCAGGCACCAGTCTACAAACATAATAATTAATTCAGTCAACTCAGTCTTATCTTGCATGCTACTTCCTCTATTTGGAACACTCTGCAATTTTATGTCAGCCCCTTAAGATCTCAAAAAAAGCATTACTTCCTCTGGAATATTATGACATGAAACAATCTCAACTTGGCTTTTTAGCTCTTTCTTGTGTAACAAACTGTTTTTCATCTGTGTTCATATGGAATTTAAACATAATATTTATTTCTCAAGATCAATTTTGGTCATTTTTATTCAATCCACCACAAATATTGAAAACTCCATGAGTATACATTAAACATTTAATACAAGATTGTCCTTAACCTCAAAAACATAACAGCTTAGTGTCAGAGATAGACATTTGCCAGGCAACAGACTTTAATTAGTGGTATATGCTATTTCTTCTGCTTAGAGCACTCTTTCTCCTATCTTATGGCAGTCTCTTAAGATCTCAAATAAACATGACTTTCTCTGGAAAATCATGACATGCAACAATCTTGTCCTAGCAGTACAAGTTGGCTTTTTAGCTCTTTCTCATGTAACAAACTTTTTTCATTTGTGTTGACATGGAATTGTCACTTAGAAGTCATGGTACATTAAAACATAGGCCATTCTATTGCTAGAAATTAATCACAAAGGTGATAACAGAAAGAGAATAAAAACATCAAATTGTCTCCATTCTTTATGTCACACATTACATCATGCGAATTTTTGTGTTTGTGCCACTTAGTAATATATCTGTTAGAGAACAGATGGAAGGCATAGAGGTTTTAAACAGCAGGAGGGGTGATTTAATCAGATTTGTACATTAGAAAAATCACTTGTCCTGGATTGTAGGCAAAGATCCATTTGGAAGCAAATTCTATAATCTCAGTGAGAAATGAAGAGGATATTTGAAGATTAAAAAAAAGTTGCAAAATTTGAGAGCTATGCATAGTGCTGAATCCACACAACATAGATGATTGATTGGAGGCTGGGAGTTATAAAACAAGAAAAGGTAAAGATAACAGACATCTAGGTTTCTAAGTTCAGGACACAAGGACTAGTAAGGCCCCTCAGTGAGTGAAAATTAAAAAAAAAAATTAAAAAAAACACAAAACATGTAACTTGAGAGAGAACATAATGAACTCTTTCAGAAAAGGTTTATGTTAGATCTGACACTGAATATGGGCTGATGAATTTATGAACTTGGTAATAACGTGGCTTATTGTCAATACCTCAATCTTCTATTGGTAATGAACACAGTCCTAAACCCTTTGGGATATGAGCTCTATAGAGAGCCTGATGAAAACTGTGGAGTTAGTCACCAGATTCTACTTGAAGATTCCCTGTTCAAGTAATTAGATGTGTTGGCATGAATCCAAGCTGGATTCCCTCCTAAGAAGAGGATAAATGTGAATGAATCATGTTGCTTTGAAGAATAAAGGTTAAAGAGTGACTGAATTAACCCATTTAGCCTAACAGTTTTTTTTTACCTAATGAAATAAATTTTAAAACACTACAAATGTTCAAACTTATGCTTTTCCTTCATTTACCTCATTTTTGTTCATTTTGTACATTTTTGGTAATACCTTATTTATGATGAGATTTTGATTCAAGGCTTTTTTATAAAAATAATATTTGCCCACATGCACCTTTGGAAGTGAATATGCAATTCTGTTTTCAGACTTAATTACCACCAGGCTTTCCTCCTCTCTGAAGAAAGCATTTGAAAAGTCTGTGAAATGACCATATATTGAAGGGATTGAAGGGTTCCACAAGGGTGAAGAAGGTGCTAGCAAACAAGCTAATTAACTTCCTTGATTTGAATATGAATGCTAAGGTTCAAGTCACTAGGACTTAACTCTACAAAAATTCAGCACCTTATTTAACATATTAAATCCTCTCAACTAATTACTGTATAAATAAAACAACTGCTTTTCACGATCTGGATACCAACAAAAGCACAGCATTATAATAATTTTGAATTGTACATTTAGGGCAAAAACCGTCTTGGAATAATAATACAGTTTAAAAAAACGAAAACCAGTCTCAAATAATTCTCTGCTTTTCATACAAAATCAACAATACTGAGGCATGTTCAAGTAAAATTCATATGAAGCAGGTATTGGTAATCAGGTCATTAAACAAGTAATGTGGACAGTGAGAGTGTAGTGTCTGTAGAGCCAAAGACATCAGGGCAGCTCAGTTCAGTATCTTCTATACCAGCTCACAGACGGAAGCTTTAATGATCAAATCAATGTGTTGGAGGAAAAGCATCCAGTTTCTAAATTACTGCTTTATTCAACATATTTACAAGGCTTTTCCCTTCCTGTACATACACCACCATGATGACATATCACAATGATTTCATCAGGAAAAAAGAATGTTCAAATCCTTTGTGAATTTCTATGTTAGGGATGTAAGGAATAATGAAAACGTAGCCATTTTGTTTGCATAGCTATTTCACGTTCTGTTGAATGATCTATAAGGGAGCTGCTATTTATATTTCTGCTCTTTTTTTCTTTTTACAAAAGAAATTGCTCATCTATAATTACAGTTATATGGTACAGGGTTTTCTTATTGCATTTTCCTTTTCAATGGAATTGATTTCTGTATTGACTCTGGAAGTGAAAACTAGTAAGTAGAATTTGGCATAAAAAGAATATTTGGCCATATGCTTATATCATTTCCTATAATTTGGACTCAACTAGAATACTAATTGCTTTTGGCTTCTCATACAAATGAAAGGGCACATTTACCAATGGAAAAGTCACTGACTTTTCCAAACAGGCATATAAATCCACTCTGAGATTCACTTGAATCTTTAACTGAAGAAATTATGCAAAGGAAAAACCAAATAAGAGCTATAAGCTTGGCACAGTGAGCAACATTCTGGCTTAAAGAGAATTAGCATATAGTACAAGAAACTAGATACAGCATCATCCCCGGCGGCTTTTGTCATGTGGCTTAGGAATGAAGACAATGAATGACTATGACTGGAATGCTAGTTGGCTAAAAAAATAAACTCAGGGAGTCCAAATAACTGCACATTTCTGGACATTTCAAGTTTTCCAAGATTTCTAACAAATATGCATGTTTGATTATAAGAAAGGCTGGTTTGGAAACTGTTGAGACTCAATATATCTCTATAATCACTATGAGAAAAATCAAAGGCACCACCTGTGCAATATGGAATTTGGAGGACTGTTGTCATGTCCAACAAACAACATGTTCAACCTGGTGAAAGCTGACTCCTTTCCTGGCTTAAAATTAGTCTGGTGTGCTTGTCTACTTGGCACTACTTACTGTTTCCCGAGATGGGTGATCATAAGCCTATTTGTAATCATGTGAATTCTTTCCTGCATTTTGACAGGCATACTTTGAGTTATTTGAGGTGATGAGGGTAATGATTTACCAGTGACATTTTACTGTCTGTGAAAGGAAAAAATGGCACCACTCTTACATGATCCAGACATGAAAAAGGTTCAGCCTGTTGAAGACTGTGACAAAAAAGGGTCTCACAATAAATTAAAAACTAGGCTGTGATGCATTATATTTTGACTACACATTACAAATACTAGTATTATTATAATTATGTGGTATTTTTTGTCTTTCTGTAATTCTGAGACACTTCAACTTGCAATGTCATGTTTTTCTTGTTATGATAGTTATTAGCAAATATTAGAAATTTCATTTAGTGTTTTGACATGAAGTCATAGCACATAAATATTGGTTCAAAAGCCCTTTTCATCAGAAAGATTAAAGCCAGTTTCAAACAGATATGTCTCTACTTAAATACACAGACAAATTTCTCTTTCAAAGATAAAAATTATGGTAAAATTTCATAAAAGGTGCAAGTTAGGTGAAAAAAAATGGAAGAAAATATGTTTTACTGAGCCAAACACGCTTTGTGTTTGTTGTATTATATTGAGGGATGTTCTAAATTCACCTATAACTGCTCTTGTTGATTTAAATGATGACTCTGGAAATGGGCAAGAACTCTGATTCTTGTTCTACTAAAAGCATGAATAAATATTAATAAACAGCAATCCCAGGTGAAAACAGTACTCAGGTAATTCATTCCCTCTGAAAGGCTGCTCCTTGTCAGTGTTAATTCTGAGGGCAAAGAGGTATTTTAAAAGCAATACAAACACATATCCCTCTCAAAAATACTCTACTTGGAAGGTGTTAGTACAGTAAGATCTAATTATTCCCAGTAGCCATGATCCCTTACAGCACAAGGTAAAATAAAACGAATATAACAACTTTCTCCTGCCAAGATTTTAGAAAACATTCTGTCCACTCGAACTCCACTATACCAAGAAGTGTTATCTCGGTGCAACCTGGAGCAAGAAAATGAGTCCTTCACTAAAAATGTATGAGATGCAATATTACGTCGTCTTCTTAATTCTGCCTTCAATTGATTCCATGACCTAGACTCTCAGAAAATAACAGGATCATGGAATAAAGCTCCTCATCTCACCACGTTAATGCATATTTTGATATTCCCTGATTTCCAATATGCCAAAATACTAAGGTTGTACTTTTAAAAAGCCCATGTTTTCTAAACTTGTGTATTGGTCAAGTAAGACTCACCTGGGAGGAATGTTAAAAAAACGCAAGTTACATTTTAAAAAGAAATTTTGAGGCAATGAGTGACAGAACCAGCTAGGAAGAGTTTGCAGTCATATGGGCATTCTAGGCTATTTCACTATAATAGGGAATATCAGGTGATTAGCAAAGTCAGTGCAGATGCTAAGCACTCATATGATTTTTGTCTTTCTGTGTGAATGCCAATTTATTTTATTTTATTTACTTTTTTGACATGGTGTCTCACTTTGTTGCCCAGCCTGGAGTGCAGTGGTGCAATTTCAGCCCACCGCAACCTCCACCTCCTGGGTTCAAGCGATTCTCCTGCCTCAGTCTCCCAAATAGCTGGGATTACAGATGCATGCCACGATGTCCAGCTAAATTTTGTATTTTTAGTAGAGACAGGATTTCACCATGTTGGCCAGGCTGGTCTCAAACTCTTGACCTCAAGTGATCCGCCCACCTCAGCCTCTCAAAGTGCTGGGATTACCGTCATGAGCTGCCATGACCAGCCTGCCAATTTATTTCAAATATGAAATCTCCTTTTGGCCTCTGCATAATTAGACCTATACTGCTTTATTTCTATTCCTTCACATTGGTGGAATCTAGGCCAAGCAAGGAGGGAAAAGGAGGAAATGAAGAGGGAAGGGAAGGAGAACGCTGTATGAATGGCATACCTCCACAGTCCTAAAAGTTCTCAATTCTTTCGGTGATCCTTGAGCTGGACAAAAGAGATTATAAGAGACTATCAGTCTATACAGATGTTCCACTGAGACCCAAAAACTTTCTATAGGCTCTCAAGAAGTGGAAAAAAGTCTGGCATGAATCTCACTGCATTCCAGCCATGACTTTCTTATTTAATTATTTCCCAGGATGGAAAAGGCATAGATTCAGCATCACACAACTCTGTACTAGAGATCATCCAAATGTTTTGGAACAGAACAATCATCATCTTTGAAAAGCAGCCACATTATTATTATAAAATATTTTAGAAAACAGTTACTGTATGAAATCACTTAGGTATCATTTGACTGTAACTCTCTTCATTCCTGAGCCAAATGTGGTAAAGAGTATTAACAATTTTATTTGAATATTGAGCTTGCCAATTAATGACTGTCCAGGTATGCCCCCAGATGCTCCACTGCTCAATTCATAGGAAGGCCACATTCTGCATTTGCTTTGAGGTTTGCTAATATAAAACTGTAAGAGCTCCTCTGGGAATTCTGGGGGCTCCATATGCCCTAAAGCTTAAACAAGCCGACTCCTAAGCTCAGTTAATGAGCAGACAGCAACATTCCATTGGCAGAAACAACAGTCAGGTTTCAGATACCAGGAAAAAGGTCCTGAATCTTTCATTTACCTGGAAAAAAAATGTGCATGAAGGAAAAAGTTCATTAAGAGCATTCGCTGGCTCAACCTGAACATCTCCTTTTAAAACAACATGAATCCTATTTTTTTCACTGATGGAATTACTCTGATGTGTAGAACCATTTATTAAATTAGAGGAGCATGAAATACTACATGTATTTTGGGTACAGAAACATGAAGACCAGAGTCCACAGGTCAATCCCAACTTTTTAACCAATTTTTAATTTAGACTTTGCAATTGCATAACAGTTCTCATAATTTTCGGATTTTCAGCGTTGCCCTCCAACTGCCTTTCAGATAATCTCTAGATTTTTGTTAACTGCTTTTTTCTTTTTTTTTTTAAGAAACCATATTTATTTATATTTTGTTTCCAAAGGGAGAAAACTTTTGCAATCTATCCCTTTGACAAAGGTCTAATATCCAGAATCTACAAGGAACTAAAACAACTTTATAAGGAAAAAACAAACAACCCCTTCAAAAAGTGGTCAAAGGCCATGAACAGACACTTCTCAAAAGACATTTATGTGGCCAACAAACATGAGAAAAAGCTCATCATCACTGGTCATTAGAGAAATGCAAATCAAAACCACAGTGAGATACCATCTCACGCCAGTTAGAATGGCAATCCTTTTTATTTTCTTTTTAATTCCCACAAAATGTTTTCTTTCTCTCTCAAGAAATGAAGTTAGTTTTCCCTCTCAATTAAAAAGATTTTTTCAGTCTTTACAGTGACAATGAGTACACCTCCCCCAGTGTTTAATTATATTTCTTCATCTTTGTAACATGATATAATAGCCTGCACCAATCTTTAAGGAAAAAAAAAAAGGACAACAACAACAAAAAAAAAAAACAGTTCAGAACAGGCCCCATCTATTTTGAGGCAGAACTTTCAGGTCCAGATGATCAAGAGAAACCTTGAAATAAGGAATAAATCACATAAAAACCAAGACTTTCATTTGATGGAATACAAATCCCTACCTATTTAAGGTTTCCAATAATTGTTTTCAAATAACAACTCTCACGAACAATGTTATAAGCAGGCAGTTCTGCAGAGTCCTAGAGTTGCTACGTTCTCTTGTAGTTGAGTACCTAATTTAGGGATTTTGTCTCACCACAACAGACACATTAGAGAAAACACTCTCCATCAAGTAGGAAAAATCCGTTAGGGCCACTTTTCACAAGTAAGGTTAATATATTACCATTTTAATTTTCAAAAGGGGTCTTACTTCTTAACACCCAAATATATACAGATACATATCATTTTAGACAGTTTTTCAATAAAGCAGTAAGGATTGTGATTTTTTTTTCCACTTGATGGCTTCATAGATTAACTGCCTGTCCCAAATGTCCTGTTGAAAAGGTTAATATAACCTGCTTCAACATCATGTCCACACATGAATTTTTTGCACCTGTTTTGTTCCATATCTAAGAAAGAAATAACACTTTATGTAATTCAATAACTTCAAATACATAGGCTACTCTTTCTTCCTGCCATGAGACAATTTTGGGTGATTGCTAAGATTTAGTCACATATACTATCTGAAGCTAAATGTTACTACGTATCACAGTCAGGGGATGGTAAGAATCTAAATGCCTATACCACAAAAGATGTTACAGAAATAAACTCTAAAGCTAACTATTAAATAGAGTTTAAATCAAAGAACGTGAATGAAGCTGGTGTTATGATTTGATTTGTGATTTTCTGAAAATCATAAAAATGATATTGTAAACCAGGAATATATTTTCAAAATTCTACTATTGTAAAAGCAATGTTGATTTAAATGAACACAATCTATTTAAAATATATCAACAGATTTTGATTTTATTTCATTTATTCTCCCTGGAAATTAGCCAGAAATTAATACCGATAATACAACATACACATTGTAAGTCCAGGATCCAAATTTTTAAATAAGTTTTCAAAGTAATTCATGCACAAAATTTATGTTTTCCTAAATGGTTTATAATGAAAAATGGCAAATCGCGCTCCATCCCTTTTCACTACCAATTCTCACTCCCACGGACCAAGCACTTCCAACCCTCTTAGCTGTTCCTTTCAATGTTTACTTCTGTATTTATTTTGGCATCTGTACAGGGACCGCTTCATATTTTTTAAAACGTATATATACTGCTATTTTTAACTTCTTAGTTTTAGGAATTATCTGTCAACTTTGTTTTATAGTATATTTATCTCTCTTTTACCACCATTATCCCACATCCCACCTACGTATCTGCTTCCATACTCCTAATTAACATAAATGGATGTCAATGTATTAAACAAAATGTTATACATTACTGTTCAATATACGATGTTTGACATACATATTGACATAAATGTTAAAATATTAAATAAAAGCTAGTCTTTATTATGTCTGGATAAGTGTTATTTAAGGCACAGTTGAGTGATATGTGTATATGTGTATGTATACATACATAAAATCTACTGTATATATAAAATACATTTTATACATACAGAAAATCAGTTTGCTTTTTTCCTTTTATATGTTTTCTTCCAGAGCCCCTAGAATGCCTGCTTCAGTCTGGACGGGTTTCTCTTTGACTCTGCTTCACTGCAGTGGTCCGAGAATGTCCCTTTATCAACATCTTTCGATGCCCCTTCATTACTCTCCAGTATCTTATGTCCTTCAATTTTTAAATTCATTTCATATTTTGCTGAAATGTATTCTCCAGTAACTTTTCAAGAAAGTGTGCTCTAAAGTTACATGTTTTGAGTTTTCATGCTGGAAAATATCTCAACTTTACCTTATGAATGAATTTCATCAATGTCATATGTAGCTCAGGCAATAGTTGTCATGGGTATGAAGCCATTTTGGAATTGGCCACTTTTTTCTGAGGAACCTGTTTTAGTTTAGTTTACAGCATTTAGAAATAGAAAGTAACTTTATAGAAGTAACACCAATATTCTAGTCTGCTTCTCCCAAATATAATTAATAGTATTAGGATATAAGTGATACTAAGGTAGTTTTTATTATTTTTTATACACTGTGTGCTTTTCTTTTTATTTAAACTACATCTAAAAACTAAGCTTTTAACTAAAATTGAATGGCATTTAGCTCAATGCCATGACTGACCAAATCATACTCTGAAGATGTTATTATATCCCATTCTAAGGAATCCTTTAATTTGGGGATTAATTTGACTTCCACATGTCATGTCAGTCTCAGTTGCCTTATTCTATTACATTATTCTTGTCAAGTCTAAGTTTTATCACGTCTGAATTCTTTTAACACTGAATCTGTGATGTAAAAATGTATGATGTGCTACAAATTTTATTCATAATAAGTTATATCCTACTGTAACCTGTAAAACATTTCTTGTAAATTACCTAATTCTTGTAAATTGCCTCATTCATGTACAGTTTCTTATGTAAATTTGAAAAATATTTGCCGTTACACATTCTGTAAACATTCCCATATTCTTTTTCTTAATGCTTATTTGCATGAAAGTAACTTGGGTTTTGCCTGTTTGTATTGGATAGCCATTAAGCCAACTTCAGGGTCTCTGCCTTTTTTTCTGTAGTTTAACTGCTTCTAGTTTTGTTCATATTCTAAATAGATGTTAGAGTCATACTTTTAATTTTCTACTTTCTAAATAAATTCTCTAAGTTGTTTAAAAAATATCTTTATTCTATTACTATCCCTGATGGATAACTGAAAATCATTTTCACCATGAATATTATAACCATTGTTCCATTGTGTCTTGGTTCCATTTTTTTTTTGGGGGGGGGGGTATGAGATCTTGTTCCATTCAGATCCTTTGTATGTGAACTCTCTTCCCTCTTTTGAAAGCTTAAAGATCTTCACTTTGTCACAAAGGTACTAAGATTTCATGATAATGTGGTTTAATAGCTGGCTTTTTTCTTTCATTGTGCCCGACTTGTCTTTTTGAGACTTAGTTTCATCAGTTCTGGAAATTTTTTCTTGTATTATTTCTATAACTTTCTTCTTTATGTTTTTACTGTTATCTGTGTCTATAATCCATTTAATAAGACTCTGAACCTCCTAAATCTCTATTCTGGTTTTACTCTCTCCTGCCTTTTTGGATTACTTTTTGAACGACTTCTTTGACCTTATGATTCAACTATTCAATTACTTTATAAATTTTATTTTTTCTTTCCTCTATTTCTGAGAGCTCTTTTTTGTTATCTGAATGTATCTATTTTACATCATCTTCATTTTGTTACCTGAATTAGTATTTTTCACTTATTCAACTTAGAATATCCCTTAAAGATCTTTTTAGATGATTTTCTTATTCCCTGAATTGTCTCAGCTTCTTGCAGATTCATAATTTTTCTCTTTTAGGTAGAAAGTTTTCCTCTGAAATCTTGTACTCTTTGGTCATTCATTAATTCTTCACCTAGAGCACTAATGCGTTCAGACTCTGATGGCGTGCAGGAAGGGACTTCATGGGAGTGACGGTAAAGCTGATTTTTTTCCTCTAGAGGGACATCCAAAATACTGTATTGCAGATTTTTCCTCAGGTTTTTCAGTTCTCAGGGAATAAAATCTCCCTTTCTGGCCAATGAGGATGCATGGCTAGATATAAGAATCCTGCAGACAAGGGAACAACAGCCCCTACCACTGGTTATTTCTTAACTTCCAGAGTTCCACATAAGAAGTCAACTGTTTTCTCATTAATATCTTCCTCTAACACCTACGGTGTTGCTTCCCCCCTTAAGCTCATTAACTATTACTTATTGATGTGATTTCCATGTTTTAAAAACTAGAAGGAAAAAAAACTGTTCAATTCCTTCTCTGCTGTTAATTTTCCTTTCATTTTACTGGTTCTATTGGACTTGTAACTTTTTATCCCTTTATTGTCGTTTAATTTAATAAATGTTCATGATCGATTGACCATGATTATTCAGAAGCATTAGTATGATTTTAACATGTTCAAAGCTTTTAAAAAAGACATTTACAGTATTGAATGTACATTTTAACAGGAATCCTGAGACCTCAGGTTGAAAAGGATGGGAGAGAGTGAGGGACAGAAATGTGTTTTGCCTTAGAAGAATTTTGCCCGTGTGATTTAGAGACTGTTTATTTTTTATTTTTTATTTAGACAGGGTCTCGCTCTGTCACTAGACTGGAGTGCAGTGGCTCAATCTTGGCTCACTGCAATCTCCATCTCCTGGGTTCAAGTGATTTAAAGACTGCTTTTTAAGTGCTCCATGAAAAAGCCCACTGAATTAAAAATATTTAATTTTGTATCGGAGAAAAGCACAATCATCCTAAATGATCACAGCACATTGCTAAGTAAGATGACACAAGTAACTGACAAAAGACACAAGCAGTGAAGCTGTGGAAACAGGAAGTCTGGTCATACATTATGGCATATTCATAAAATGGAATACTATATAGCCAATGTAATATACTCTAGGTCAAATATTTTTAAATTTTACTCTTTAAAGACAATATTTTTATTTATAAATATTCTTATTAAGAAAACAAACACTTAAGCTGTAGAATGGGAGAAAATATTTACAAAACACATAATAAAAGTCTTGTATGCGAAATGTAACAACTATTAAAATTCAGACAGAAAATAAACAGCTCTACTAAAAATGAGCAAAATATTTTACAGACACTTTACCAAAAATGGTATACAAATGACACATAAGCACAGGTAGAGATGCCTGACATCATCAGTCACGAGGGAAAAGCAAATTTCTACTAAAAATACAAAAAATTAGCCAGGTGTGGTGGCGGCACCTGTAATCCCAGCTACTCAGGAGGTGAGGCTGGAGAATTGTTTGAACCTGGGAGGCGGAGGTTGCAGTGAACCAAGATCATGCCACTGCATCCCGGCGACAGTGCAAGACTCTGTCACAAAAAAAAAAAAAAGACTGCAGAACTAAAGTCACAACCATGGTCACCTCTGGTAGAATTATGGTGGCTTTTAATCCTTATACTTTATCTTTTTGATTTTTTTAGTATATACTTCCTTCACAATCAATAATATGGACAGTTACAAAAATAGAATCAAATAATTTTGAAGAATTGTCTACATTTTGATGGTATCAAAAGGATTGCAACAAAGTCCAGTTTTTCATACATTTTATCTTCTTTCCTTTAAAAATACAAAGAAGATAAAGTTTCTGGGTTCAGCTTAGCCTTGACTCTAGTCAGTGAAGGCATTAAGTCTTCAGTCATCCCTACTTAATTACGTTATATGCAATGTTGTTTCAAAAGGTTCCAGCAGAGCTTGGCACATGCTGCTTTCCCATCCAGCCAGCTGGAAAGACCCACCGTTCCTGAACAGAGCCAGAACAAGCTGCAAGCACGCACGGTGGTGACGGAACCACATGGCAATTCACCCAGTGGCCGGATGCCTTTCACAGTTTAACCAAAGACGTTAGGCAAAGCCAATGAATTGGGGGCCAACCAGACTTCATGAAATATATTTGGGTTATTTTTGCATAGATTTATGAACAACGTTTTCCCAGTTTCATAAGCAATGATAGTCATTCGGAGCATAAAATACATGTTAAATGAGGTCACAGTATCGTTTTCAAATTTCAGTGCATCAGTCAGGATGCAACCACAGAAACAGAATCAGGAGGACATATATATATGTGTGTGTATATACACACACACACACACACACACACACACAGACATACACACACATACACACAGAGATTACAAGGAATCTAGGAATCTGTAGGGCAGGCAGTCAGGAAGAGCAGATCCAGCAAAAAGAGGGTAATTGTAGACTCAGCTGCTCTGGAGAATTCTTTTGCCTTGAATAATTCGGACCCTCTTAAGGGCTCATCTGGAAAGGTCTGGCCTACCTAGAATAATCTCAATAATTTAAAGTTAAATCACTCAGGATTTTAATTACACCTGCAAAATCCCATCACAGCAGCACCTAAATTCATGTTTGGTTGGGTCACTAGAAGAAGGTGAGTATGCTACCAAAAGGCTGCTGTCCTCTCTTTCATCCTCATAGTTCAGCCTAAGTTGGCACATTAAAAAACTATCATACCCAGAAGCCATATATTTAGAATTACTTATGGAAATATATAGAAAGGTAAGTGTTCATCATTGTTTTTAAGAATTAACCATCTCCCAACTACAAGACAGTACCAATCTTCTTCTTAGATTCTAAGTGCCAGTGCATGATAGGTGCTCAATAAATATTAATTGAATTAATGATATTTTTAAATGCATGTTCTGCCCACTATTTAAAATTCACCTTATTTTGAGAATAAAGCAAATATTAAACTAAACAGATTGAAAAAGAAATAGTGGCATAAACAATGACATTCTGACAGCCAAGAAGAGTGCTTCAGGCCTTTTCTCCTCATCCCATGGACCTCTGTTTTATCCCCTAAAACTACATGCACTTCTTCCAGCAAAGCTGATACAGAACATGAATTCTATGTGAGCTAAAAAGTGCTAGTTCAAGTTTCACAGTCAGATGAATCATTAGGAGATTCTTTTGTTTTGACGTCATTTCTTTTCATAACAGAAAGTCTTTCCTTATATATGGGGTTAGTATTGTAACTTCTATCAAGCTCCATTTTGTTTGTCATTTACTGTGTATCTCATCCCCTTATATTGTTAATTCCTTGCCAAGAGGACGGTTTTATTCATATGACAGCCCAGGAGCCAACCACACCATTTATGGGACACAGTAGGAGCTCAACTATTTACTGAATGAAAGAGGCGATGAAGAAAGAATAAATTGTGCCTTTGCCTTAAACTCCTGAAGAACTCCAGCTTCTTTCATAAGTTTCTAAGCTTTTCTTCTCACTCCAACCCTATTAGTAATCCTGAAATAGGGAACAAAAATAAAACTCAACTGTTGATGTCATTGGCCAGTAATAGATCTGCTATTTCTTCAGGGATTATGTATATATCAGGAATTTTTTTATTTTAAAATTAAAAAGTTCTCATCTTGATGAGCTCTGCAGACTCAGTGTGGAGAAGCTCAGTATTGATTAATGGAGGCATTTAATTATGGGGAAATGTGGTCACATAAATAAACACCAGGAAAGACTCAATGAGCAGTCTCATATATCAAGGACAATCTCCTGAGAACACAAGCCTGGATTATGAAAGGTTTCATGCTTGTCTTCCTGTCATACACTCAATTTTCTCTCAGGAGAGCAATTGGGAAAAAAAAGCTCAGCAATAGAAAAAACAACCTATAATCTATTTCAGCCTTCTTACTGAAAAGTATGAGCTAGAAAGCTTCAAACTAACGCCGGTATGAAGCCAAGAGGCTACAGTACTAGCATTAAAGTTCACTGCATTTTCTCCTGGAAATTTTTTGAGACTAACCAAGTGGATATTTTTAGTACAATTTCCAAATAGGATGAGGTTTTACCAAATTTTTATGAAAGCCGAAGTTCTTGGTTCCTAATTTATAAATAAACCATCTTATGCCAAATGCATTCCACTGCTCTTTGGCGGAGGTTTTCGGTATCTCGAACATGTAGAAATCATAAAAGTTGCTATGGTCACAGGAGAAATGTTTTAAGAAAAAGATATTTTATTAATTTCACAATTAAGGCATTAAAACTCCCTCTTCTGCTGTCTACAAAGAAAAACTTGCCTCTAGTCTCAGACCACTGAAGCTAAGCTCCTCTATTCTCCTGTCCCCATTGGCAAATCTGTTCAGTTATTGAAGGTGGAACACAAAACACAAAGCTAAAACTGACAGAAGAGGGACTCGAATATAGTTTCCTGCTCTTTAGAAAGTGTCATAGAGACCTGAGTTGGCTTTTCAGCGTCCATCTAAGAAGAGTGATTATGCAGGGGCCCAGTGCAGCATGCAAATAGCTCAAATAAGTAGCTACCTGTATGCTCACAACTGATAACAAGACTTGCCTAAGTTATCCATTGCTATGTAACAAATTACTACAAACCAGCATAAAATCACACATATCTGTTATCTCAGAAATTCCACGCATCTGGAGTCCAAGCATGGCTTAGCTGGTCCTCTGCACCAGGGTATCTCCAAAGGCTAAAATCAAGATGTGGGCTGGGGCTGAAGTCTAACCTGAAGGCTCAACTGGGGAAGAATTCCTTCCAAAGCCTACACAGTTGCTGGAAGCCTTCAGGTTTTTGTGAACTGGCAAACTAAGGGCCACAGTTCTTTGCTGGATGTCAATCTAAAGGCTGCCTCGGTGCTTGCCACATGGGCCTCTCCATAGGGCAGTACACAACATGGCAGCTTGTTTTATTAAAATCAGTGCGAGAGAGAGAATCTGCTAGCAAAAACCAAACTTACATCAGTGATCTCATCATCTTTGCTGTATTCTATCGTTCAGAAGCAAGTCAATGGTCCCATCTGCACTCAAGGGAAGAGGATTACACAGGGGCATGAATACCTGGAGGTGAGAATCACTGAGGGTGGTCTAAGAGGGAGACCCCGGACATTAGGCAACCCAGAGCCTGAGGGGGCTTGCAGAAGGGAATAGACAGCCAGTCATATTTCCGATTTCATTACTACATCCAACAAACAGACTTTTCCTCAGCACACTGGACAGAAATAGGGATTTGTTAAATAGAACTGTTCGGATTCAGGGGGATGGCTAACTGCTTCAAATGCCAGGTTGCCTAGGGTGTCCCAAGGAGTTTAGAGACAGAAATACTGAACCCATTATCCAAGATCAAATAGACCCAATGGAACTTCAGACCCTTGACAACATTAAGGGCCTTTAATCTATTAAGTACGTGTAGGACTTTCAAATTCTTTACGGTTTTCCCTTTTTCTTCTGCAGGAGGAACACTATTGCCTGTTTCTATCATTATGTTATGTTTCTCTCTTTGCATCCCACTGGTGGGAACTATCTCTAACAGTGGTGACTCCTTTTCATTTGACTATTTGCACCCTGTCATCTGAGCTCCATTGCCATTAAAAGTACAAGTTGGTGAGATGTGTGGCCTGCAAATAATGGCCATAAAATCAAAGGAAACTAACTGGCCAATGTATAGATTGAACTAATAACTGTCTTTATTAGCTCCACATTGTCGAAAATACATCATCAGAGTCAATGAAGACAAATAGTAATAAAAGAAAAGGGGGTGAGGACCTCCAAATTCTTGCATCAAAGAACTTTAAATGTTATAATTTATCCTTACTTTAATTCAAATGCCAAACATACGGAATTCAAACAATCCTACAGATTGGCTTGTCTGATAATCTTGCCAAGAACTAAATATAGAAGAATCAATTTTGAAATTTAGGAATAGAACCGAGAGGTGTCTCAGACCACAAAGACTGTAGAGACGTACTTTGGTCCTGTTGGCAAGACTTTAACTGTGTAATATTGTTTCTTTCTTTTATGGCCAGTGAGATCTTTCATTTTCTATCTGAATCACATCTTCTCTCTGTAGGATACATGGCACTTAGTCATTCTGTGTCTCCCAAAGCCCAGGTGATATGCTGTCTTCCTAGAACACAGGTTCCAGTACATGTACTCAGAAGTCAATTTAAAACAGATCACTTGATTTTACTTAGAATTGGAACCATGCTAAATTTATGAGGAAGACAATCAAAAAAGAAACTACATAAAGAAAGAAATAACCAATCAAAGTGAGTTTGTATGAATTTGTTGTTTTACCATACAGTTTATCAGTCCAGAAAATGTCCAATGTGGAATGGCATGGTACTGAGACCTCCAAAAAAAGAAAATAAAGTCTTCTGGGAATCATTTCCTCTGGCACCTAGATCAATAAATAATTGTCAAGGAAGTTTGAGGTCTAATTTCTACTTGCTAATGTTTTGTGTGACTTTGTACAACTTCTTCAGTTCCTTTAGGTTTTGGTGTCTTCCACCACTGAAATGAGAAGGGGTGACCTGGATGATTTTATTGTCCCACATGACTATAAATTCCAGCGTGAAGATTCCTAGCTTCATTCAGTTTAGGAACTTGTGTAGCATGGCACCTGAATGGCAACAAGGGTGCTTCTTAGAAAACGGGGACCATTGATGAGAGTTCCTCCTTATACTCCTTATACCCTGTTCTGCTAAGCTCTGTATTTCAAGTGATCACCCACAGAGGGAATGAGATGCTCTTAATTAGCTTCCTGAGTACCCTAAGGACCACACTGAATTTATAAAAGCATTTCTTCTTTTATAGTGTCCTGATTTTTTCCTCCTATTCCAAATATGTTTGTATGGAGATGTTTTAATATTTAAATGTGTGTGCCTTCTAGATAAGGCCTAAGCATATCTTTTTTTAACACAGAAAAAGCAAACAAATAAAGAGAAAATGCCAAAACATAGGAACTGTTTTTAAATAAAAAACAATACAAAATAGAAACAGAGAAGAGGCATTATCTATTAGCCCAAATAGGTCTTTCACCCCCGTTTTGAAAATGTTTCCAAAAAGATCCTTTTGTCTTTGCTTTTCCTTTTCCAATCTTAGAAAAAAAATATCAGATGATGTTATAAGGTGTCATAATTTGACTGAGAAATGCCTGTGTCAAACAGAATGCTCTTCAAATATCACTGGAAATTGAGAACTTTGGCGGAGAAAAGCCTTTACTCAGAGATAACCAAATAAGCCTAGAGAAAGCATGTGGTGCAGTCAATCCCTAAATTTGAACAGAAACAGCAAGAAGTATTTTATTATGCCTGTTCACTTTTAAACCCCTGAAGGGAGATTAGCGACAAAGTAAATACACATCAAAAACATCTTTACTATCCAGTATGCATCGTTAGAGGGCACAAGTTCTTAAAGTTCTGTTATGACATAAAGTAGCTTTGAAGTTGCCTCTGGTTGGCATCAGGTAGCTCTTGGCATGGAAAGGCAAGCAGGACTTGCAGGGCAGCCTGCCACTGGCCTAAGAGAAAGGAACATTCATCTGTTGGGAAAGCAAATGCTTGATGAGTAGAATGTTGACTTCGTACTGTTGAAGGCCTCAAGCTTCATCTATTTGCAAAAGAGAGGCTATTTTGGAGCAAGTCCTATGTGAGCAAGCTGCAGAGAGGCAGGGTGGAGATGGAAAAGGATAATCTCCCTGAACATCTGTCATGATTACACATAAAACCTTACTACAAAGTCAAATGCGATCTGCTTGGTACTTTGGACTGTTAAGCCTCTGCTATGTGAATGAATGTTTGCAGTCACGACTGTGTGTTTTTATCTGGTTTTATGATGGCTATCATTACAGATCCAGGCAGTCAAGGGAGGCATAACCATCATAATCAACAGGTCAATAGAGAAGGTGCATTTGCCCATATAAGTCAGAGGATGAGGCACACATTTACATATGCTCTTGTGCTCTTTTCCAAAAAGAATCAGGTAGGGAAGTAGACATACTTGCCATTATAGTAGCTGCCAATTTACTGTGCTTTTCTCAATTGATGAAGCCACAGGCCACTGTCACTCCAAATTTCGTCAGCAAAGATGGCAGTGGAAGAACAGCAACGGCAGCCTTCTCTTTCCCACTGCGGTGAGGAAGAGAAAGCCGTTCTCCCACAGAGCCAGCACATTTGGTGATAACTCCAATCCCAGCATGGCTCCTCCAGGCTTGGCTGCCTACTGCACAGTAAGGGTCTTTTGTAATTTATTTAGATGCATATTGACCTTATTTTCTTGGCAGTGACATGTGAGAATATGTTCTTTTGGAGGATTTGGGGAACGGGGTTGGGGGTGTCCAGCACACTGCCTTTCTTCATCCTCTGTTGAATTCACCAGCGCAGAGCAGTTTGCCACCTCTTTTCTCTCCATCAGAGCATCTTCATCCTCTCTGTTGAATTCACCAGCGCAGAGCAGTGTGCCACCTCTTTTCTCTCCATCAGAGCATCACCATGTTTGCTGGACATGGCATTTTTCAAGCCCTCAATTTATATCAGAACTTTAAGGCATGAAGCTATATAAAATGAAATATTTGGATGTCATGTGTCACCCTTTAGTCATAAAAACGAAGTAATGAGTTGATTTTTTAAAAAACATTTGCCAGTCAGGTTTTTCAAAACAGCAAATATCCCTGATATCAAAATAATTCTCCAGAATCAGAAATCCACAGACATTTAAACTGAAACAACATGGCAGTCCTTTTCTTAGACAAAGATACCCTTATAATGATAAGCTTTAAATGGGCATCACCTCCACACTTGTAAAGAGACATGCTTCTAAGGACCATGACAGAGCCTGTCACAGCATCTCATCTTTTCTTAATTCACTGAAAAACATCTAACAGACATCTTTTAAACTGAGTTACTCCCCTTACGAGTTTTTATTCTTCTATTACAATATCCCTCAGCTTATAACGTCTAAGTAATGTTAAAATTCAATTCTCTTTACCTTGACTTCTTAAATATTCAAAATGATAATCATTTACATTTAAAGTACGGCAATTATCTTAGTACATCAAAAACTGTCAAGGTCTATATTTTCATAACATCTTTGGACTGGGACACAAAAGACACATGTATCAAATTTGTGGCGGACACCAAAATAGGATAGGTGGTTATAATATTATGATTCAACGATAATAGAAGACCAGAGCTCAGTTCCTCGTTAACTTCCTCATTTCTCCCATAAGACACAGAAGAAAAAATATTAAACAAGATGACTAAATTAACAATTAGTCTCTAAATTTGATTGAGTATTTTCTATAATACCTGGGTGTGTGGCACATAAATATATGTCTTGCACTTAACTCCTAATTGAAAAAAAATTTAATCTTAGCTCATTACCTCCCCATCTCCTTTGTCAATCATAAATTTCACACTCTGTTTATTTTTTTCATAGTTTTTATGAGGATGGATTCTATTACATTCTATTACATGTGTTCTATTACATGTGTTCGGTTACCTGCTGTCTGTCTATCTCCCCACAGAAATAGAAGGGCTAATGGTGGCATGAATGATGCTCTTCCTCTCCAAGACAGTCCCATCAATGTAACAACGCCTGGTACATAACAGACACTCGATGAACACTTGAGAAACTGATTAATCAATTCACAGTTAAGATTTTAGGAGTGGACTTGAACCTCGTTGAAACCAGAAATCACACTCACAGCAGCTCTTACAAGTAAGCCCAGTCTCACTTCCTACCATCATCTAGTGGTCTTCATTGCCCAGCTTTCTGTTCGCACCAACCTATATTCAAACTGCAGTCAAATACCTGCCCTGCTGTGCTGTAGCGTCAGATACTCTACTGAAACTGTGTCCCCACAAGTTTCCCAAAACATTAAAAGTCTACCGTCCAGCGGTCTCATTTCCTCCTCTTGCTCTTTTGCTCTGTCCCATAGCATTTGCCATGTCTGAACTTCTCTGCACGATGGCCCCTCCCCTTTTTGACTGACTACTTTTATTTTCTTCATAAAAAGCTACTTCTCTTCTCCTATGAGTCTGACCATCAGATGTCCCACCATTTCTCACTGCTTTACCCTCCCCTCTGTGTACAGTGGTCTCAGCCTCAATTTCTAGCCCAGTCTTCTCTTTTAAACTCTAGAGCTTTATCTCTAAATTTCTGCAAGATAATTCTTCTCCCATGTGCTGCTCTCATCTCAAGCTCACTGAATCTAAAACTACCTATCGTTGACATTTATTTTTATAGAAATACATCTTTTCCTCCTAATTAGATGAAAGCACATTATTCTTTTTTGGATCCCTACATCATAAAAACACACCCAGTGCCTTGGACTTTTCAGGTAATTAATACGTATCTGTGCTTGACGAATATCAAGTATGACGAATGTTATGGTAGAATTGTGTCCCCCAATAAGGAGATATTGAATTCCTAACCCCCAAGACTTTAAAATGTGACCTTATTTGGAAATAGTATTATTGCAAAAGTAATTAGTTAAGATGAGGCCATACTGAAGTAGGGTGGATTCTTAATTCAAAGTGACCAGTGTCCTTGTAAGAAGAGAAGAGACAGACAGGGAGAACGCCAGTGACAATGAGGCACAGATTGAAGTGGTGCACCTACAAGCCAAGGAAGCCACGGATGAAGGCAAACACCAGAGGCTAGAAGAAGCAAGGAAGGCTCCTCATCCACATGTTTCAGAGGGAGCATGGCTGTGCTGACAACTTGATCTTGGACCTGGAGCCTCCAGAACTGTGAGAGAGTAAAGTACTGTCATTTTAAGCTACCTAGTTTGCAATGCTTTATATGGCAGCCTTAAGAAACTAATGGGGGGGGAGGGGGGAGGGATTGCATTGGGAGTTATACCTGATGTAAATGACGAGTTGATGGGTGCAGCACACCAACATGGCACAAGTATACATATGTAGCAAACCTGCACGTTGTGCACATGTACCCTACAACTTGAAGTTTAATAATAATAAATAAATTAAAAAAAAAAAAAAAAAAGAAACTAATGGAATGCAAGAGCAAAGCTTTGAGATCAGATGAACCTAAAGTCAATCCCAACTACATCATTTAATCATGTGATCTTGGGAAATCTACTAACTTCTCTGTCTCTCTGTTTTCTTAGCTGTAAAATGAAGACAATAGTTGTTTCACAGGATTTTTATAAGAATTTCATGTATAAAATGTATTATAAACTACACACAGAGCCTAGCATAGTATGTGCCCAAAATTAATATCCTTTTTTCCTGCTGCAGTTTTAAATGAGTCTTTTACTTATGCCACCTGGTGTGTTCATTCATTGAATGTCTTCTCTGAGTTAGACACTGCTCTAGGCATTTGGGACACAGAGTAAACAGAACAGAAAAAAATACCCTTTTAAGGGGAATTTACGTATGGATAGCAAGCCTGTGCTTTTTCTTAATAAATGAATGAATAAACTAAAACCCTCATTACTCTTTGTGCTAAACTCTGCTTTAAGGAATTATGATAAGAAAGGAGCGGATTTGGCCAGTAAACTACAGGGATAGATCCTTTTTAAAGTATCAAAACACTTGCTACAAAGCTATCCTAACTGATGCCTTGCTTAAGGATGAAGCAGCATGAACTAAGATTATTTTTCCCTATAAGATGTATGGGTGCAGAAAACAGTTTTTGTTACATTTCTTAACTGCAACTCCACATTTTAATAAGACTCAATAAGAAAGCAATTAACTTTAGCATACACAAAGTTATTAAATGGTTAAATTGTCATATGTAAAGACACCTTCAAGTAAATCTTCAACATTGAAAATGAAAAAAAAAAAAAAAACCATTACGCTACTGTAATTTTCAATCTTAAGAAAGAAAATCTTTATATAATTATGATCATTTTTTATCATTTTCTAAAATGCATGTAATGGCAAGCACTACAGTAACGAAGAAAATTTTAACTAAGTGCTATTGAAAATGCAAAGCAATGGAAGTAACAAAACAACAGGAAGCTCTTAAGCATTAGAATATTAAGAAAGAATGAAGAGAGGATCAACAGATTTTTCATCTCAAAGACAATAAATTATTTTATAAGAATTTGATGTGATATATTTATCAGTAGGAAGGGTGTCAGAGAACGTAAACATTTGGCTTCCGTGATTCTCGGGTTATCCTGAATGTGGATTCTCCCCCTCGTCCCACATCTCTCTGGCTCCATGTCTCTAGGGTTCTCTTGTCCAGTCACAGCAGCCACATGCCACATGGTGTGTGGCCACAGCGTTCTTTTTTTTTTGAGACAGAGTTTCACTCTCTTGCCCAGACTGGAGTGCAACGGCGCAATCTCAGCTCACTGCAACCTCTGCTTCCCAGGCTCAAGCAATTCTCCTGCCACAGCCTCCCAAGTAGCGGGGATTACAGGCACGCGCCACCACACCCAACTAATTTTTGTATTTTTAGTAGAGACAGGGTTTCACCGTGTTGGCCAGACTGGTCACAAACTCCTGACCTCAAATGATCCACCTGCCATGGCCTCCCAAAGTGCTGGGATTACAGGCATGAGCCACCACACCTGGCCACTGCATTCTTAATATGGGACATGTCCAGACTGAGGTGTGCTATAAGGGTTAAATGCATACCAAATATTGAAGATTTTGTATAAAAAAAGAATATAAATTATTTAAATTGTTTTGTATATTGAGTTCATTTTGAAGTGATAATATTTGGAAGCTTGAAATAAAATATATTATAAAATTCACCTGTGTCTCTTTCCTTTTAATATATCTACATGTATCTACTAAAAACTTAAAATTTCATATGTGGTTGACACTTGTGGCTCACGTTACATTCTATTGGATGGCACTATTCATATTATGGAAGTCCCAGTTGTGGGCAAGAGCAGGGTTTGTTGTAGTAAAGATCAGAAATCAAGTGATTAATTCCTACCACTAGCTGATTGTTTGACCTTGAGCCAGGAAAATCATTTAGCCTACTGCAGCCACCTCACCAAAACCTAGTGCCACATTCATTCACCAACAGCAGTTGTTCCAAAGGTGAGCATATGACTAAATGAATACTAATAAAAGTCCTTTTAGATTTGAATTATGAAACTGACAGTAAAAGTTTTCTTTCTACTAAGACTGATAACCCGAAAGGATGGGAATCTGTGACTGTTAAGGTGTAGAGAGGAGACTGATCTTCAGAGGAAATAACAATAACACATAGAGGGAAGCAAAGCTGATAGAAAGAGAAAGAGACAATGAAAGAAAAAGAAAGAGAAGGAGGAAGAAAACTGTGTTTAAGCCCCTAGAGCTAGCCATGCCTGAAGCCAGAGCAGTGTTGAACTTCCCAACTCTGTGACATAGTGAATTCACTATTTTGTTTGAGCTTACCTTGAGTCAAAATTCAATCTTTGGCATCATAAAAAAACCCCAATCAACATCTGCTTGTCTAAGATCAAATCAATTAAACCTTTGACTTTCAACCTGTGAATCAGTGTTAAGCTATTCTGCAAATGACAAAATGCTTAACATAAGCCAAAATTAATCACATATTGATAGAATCTATATGCAGAAAGCAAACCTAAGGGAGATATTCCTTTCCTTGAGATAAGCAAGTTGCATATAGTCCAATGAGCCTCATTTGTGCTCCCATTTATATCACAACACTCATAAAACCTGATGGCATTGATTTATTCTACTGGACTTTAAAACTTTCCAGGGCAAGACACATTTTATCTTTGTATGATGACTACCTCTTTGCCACCCAAGGAGGTAGATAGGAAAATATTAATATCTCATAATTCATGTAAAAAAAAAACTTCAAAAAGTTAAAAGACTTCTCAAATAACAATACTAGTAAATCAGATAAGAATCCAGGTCTCATGACTCCACAGCAGTACTTGCTGCACTGTAGAAAGAGTATCTAGCATCATTATAAATTAACTGAAAAGAGTCAGATACCTGCAGAATCTGTCAATCATACTGGTAATGGTTTCACTGCTGTCCCTTACTTCCCATTTCCCAAGCATTTTCAAGCTTAATTTCTACATTAAAATTCTCCTCCTCAAACTCCCTCCCTTCCCTTTTCCTCTTAATAAATCCACTTACCAGAATAAAACCAAGTTTCATGACTTGTAACTACTGGAAGGTTTTGCTTGCAAATAGGAAGCTAGAGCCCTTCCCCTAAAAGGAATGCCTGCTTCTTCTACATAAGAGACAATGAACCATGACAGGGAAACCTCCCTTCCCCATAATTCAAAGAAAAGCTTTCCTTGATAAGCTTTTCTGCCAGGGAGGGCTGGTTCTGACTGCAACAAAGCAATGCCCAGTCTCATTTTGATCTTAACACACTAAGTAGGAGAGACTGCAATGTAAGAAGGACAGATTCCGCCTTTCCTTTACTGCCCTTGTATCATGTCTTACATTTAGAACATTTTTAGCAATATGGTTAACACCATAAAATCTCATATATATATATAGGCATCATATAAACACACACATAAATAGACACAAATTTAGGCAAATAGAAGAACAGACTCTGTGACTAACACAGTTTTATGGTGAAAACTGGAATTCTGGATAACAGTTGTCTCTGTTCATCTTGTGCTACAAGAATGAAATATCGAAGACTGGCTAATTTATAAAGGACAAGGATTTATTTCTTACAGTTTGGGAGGTTGGGAAGTCCAAGATCAAGGGTCTGGCATCTGGAAAAGACATTCTTGTTCTCTCATCTTGCGGCAGAGGGGAGAGAAGGCAAGAGGAGGCCAAAGTCACCCTTACATAATGGCACTAATTCTACCCCTGAGGGTGCAGTCTCAATGGCATAAGCACCTCTTAAGGGGCCCACCTCTCAATACTGTTACTAGAGCAGTTAAATTTCAACATGAGTTTTAGAGGGAACAAATATTCAAACCATAGCACAGTGGGTGTATAGATTTCAATTTTTATAATAATCCTTTCATAACAACATTTTGAGTCTATAGAGCTTCAATGCCTTAACAGTCTAAATATTTCATTCAGGACAGAAAAAAGAGAGGTAGCAATTGAGAAGTACTACAATAATTTCATGAGAGCTATTTTTTTTGTTCACAAGACTGTAAGAGTGGGAATTCCACTTTAGCCTGCCAGGAAAAGAAAGCTTAAGAGTAAATTCTGGGAACAACTAATTTTTGTTAAATCTTTCTATAAAAAATACTCAGGCTGCTACAGTCTTTAGTCAAGGAATGCTGAGTCCCTACTAAGTGTCAGGCCCTATGCCTGGGACTTAAATTATGTATGTGAAAAAAACATATCACCCTACCCCCTGGTGTAGCCTTCAGTTATTAATTCAACAAATATCTATTAAGCATCTTGTATGTCACAGGCACTACAAGCAACTACAACAACAACAACAAAACAGTTAAAATATTCACCTTCATGGAGCTTACATCCAATTGGAGAAAAGAAATAATAAACAAATAATATTTAAAATTCTTTGTTTATGTTAGCTATGTATTATTTTATGAAAAGAAGTTTATTTGGCTTACGGTTCTGGAGGTGTGAAAGTTCAAGAGTGTGACACTGGCATCTGGTGAAGGCCTTCTTTTGCAACATAACATGGCAGAGATCACATGGAAAGAGGGCAAAAGCAAGAGAGTTAGGGAGAGTTGGCTTTTATATCAAAGCCCCTTCCAAGACAATGAACACATTCCTGTGATGGTGACATTAATCCATTCATGAGAGCAGAGTGATTAAGTTTCCAACACATAAAGGTTTGGGAGACATATTCATATCACAGCATCTTCTAAACGGAGCCTCAGAGTCTACTCTTGCCACCCCCTTTCCCCACAATCCCTTCTTAACAATAGGCTATTTATTTATTTACTTTTTTGAGATGGAGTTTCACTCTTGTTGCCCAGACTGGAGTGCAGTGGTTCAACTTTGGCTCACTGCAACCTCCACCTCCTGGGTTCATACTATTTTCCTGCCTCAGCCTCTGGACTAGCTGAGATTACAGGCACCTGTCACCACGCCTAGCTTTTTTTTATTTGTTTTATTTTTTTATTTTTTTATTTTTTAGTAGAGATGGGGTTTCACCATGTTGGCCAGGCTGGTCTCCAACTCCTGACCTCAAGTGATCTACCTGTCTTGACTTCCCAAACTGCTGGGATTACAGGCAAACAATGGGCTATTTAAATTCAAAAATTAATAACAGGTTTTGAGGAAAATAAAATTTCTGCACCAGTTAAGGGTACAGAAATTCAGAATGCTGCTGTCAGGGAGGATTCTATTTTAAATACATCAGCTGAAACCTCTCAATGGGCAATACTTGAATGGAACCCCCAAACTATGAAGAATCAAGTCGTGCAAAGACCTGTAAGAAGAGCATTGTAGGCACAGACCCCTGTACAGAGGAGCATGTGGCTGAAGCATGGGGAGAGCAGGTAGGGGAACGATGTTGGAGAGATGGGCAGGAGTTGAGTAGGCAGCTGACTAAGGAGAATTTTGACTTTAAGTACGATACAAGGCCATTTAGGAACTATAAGTAAAATCGCATGCCTGAAAAAGCTTACTGTTGGTACTACACAAAGAATAATTTGTAGACTGAGACATGGAAGCAGTGAAGCAGTTTGAGGCTCTGCAGTAATCTGAGAGATAACAATGGCCTTGATTAGAGTATTAATGAAAAAGATGGTGAGTATACAGACACCAATAATAGTGCCAAGCACTATTCTGCTGGCTTTGTATTTATTTGCTTGACTCTCATGTTCAATATTTGAACCATTTATTAACAATCCTACGAAATAAATACTAAAAGTACAACCACTTTACAAATACGGAGAAAAAAGCAGAGTGAATGTAAATCAATTCCTTAGGACTACACATGTAATAACTAAAAAGGGGATGCGAAGGTTTAGCCAAATGAAAAGTTAGAGGGAACAGCCCCCACACAAGATCACCTTCACTTCTGATACCAGCTACAAGTTTGAGGTCCCCAAGACCACCCTATGGTTTTATAATTCACTAAAACTCACAGGACACATTGAAGGCTATTTTGCTCATGGTTAGGGTTTCTTACAGATTGAAATCAGCCAAGGGAAAATATTCATAGAGTGGAGTCCAAAAAAGTATCAAACATGGAGGTTCCAACTGCCCTCTCCTTGTGGGGTCAAGACAGCATGAATTTCTCCACATCTCTGTATGACAATATGCATGGAGAACTCCCAACAAGGAAGCTCACTTGACTTTGGTGTTCAGAGTTTTTATTGGTGCTCCATCATGTAGACAAGATTGATTGCCCAAGTGTTTGATCTCAGTCCTTAGTCTCCCTGGAACTCTACCGATACTGTGTGACTCACCCTTCCTGCCTCCAAATCATACTGCTGATTCTTCTGGTGTGTCCATCCTCCACTCTAAACCATGTTGTTAAGACTATTCTGACCCAAAGTTCACAGGCAAATAAAGACACTTCCCTCAGGCATGACACACCAAGGACTTAGAAATTACCTTACAGAAGTCAAGGACAAAGGCAAAATCTATCTTTGGGCAATGTTAGATTCTTTACTACACAGAGGAAGAAAGGGATATGAGAGAAGTGAAGAGTTCTTTTTCACCCATGTTAAATTTGAGATGAACATTTTATATCAGAATAAAGATGTTAAGTAACAGTTATATAAACATATCCACAGTTTAAGCATGAGAAGACTGGACTGAAAATAAACATTTTGGAGTGAACACACTATAGATGTTATTTAAATTCCAGGGGATATAACAGGGTAAATTAAAGAGAAAATTTAAACTCAGAAAAGAAGAGGAACAAGAACTGAGCCCGTAAACACAGCCACACATAGGGGTCACAGAAAAGAGGGAGGTATAGCAAAATAAATTTAAAAGACCATACATTCAGAAGAAAAAATGAAGAAGAGAGTAGAGAAAGTATGTCCAAAAAGAGAGGTTTATGTAGGAAAACCACCTCCTATTTTGGAGATGCATACTGAAGTATTTAAAGATACTTGCACATGAATCTGTACATCTGTAACTTTCAAATGAATCAGCAAAAATTAGAAGATAAAATACATATTATAAACATAAAGGAAATACAACAAAATGTGTGTCTGAGATTATTGAATCTAGGTGCAAAATGTATGAGGGGTTCATTGTAGTATTCCTTCAACTTCTTGTATGTTTGGCATTTGGCATAATTAAATGTTGGGCATGAGAAAAGATACAGCTAATGGCCAGTGCCAACATGTTTCTGAGAAATCCAGAAGGTAGGGCAGATCACAGACTCTTGGAATTTGGTATTGGAAAAGGCAGGAGACAAAAGTCCTGAGTTAAGAAATTTAAAGAGAGAATGAGAACGGAGAAAGATGTGAGGAGAGTTTCTCTAAAGAAAGGCAGAGAAATTGAGCAGAGGTTATAATAATGTAGTGAAGGCCCTCACTACATAAAGTGGTAGAGATTAGGAGGGAATAGGAAACTTCAAGGCTTCAGAAGAAGCTGATGCTTGAGCTACATTTGCAAGGATGTGGAGGTTTTTACCAGACAGAGAAAAAGGGACAAATTCCAGGCAAGAAAAACAGCATATGTAAGGACATGAAGATATAAGAAAGGTGTGCTACTACACTGAGTCTGAATATCTGCAGTTTGACTAGTAACACAGCTGCTAAAATGAGTAGAGGTCAGATCACAAAATAGCCAGAACGCCTCAAAAAAAGGTCTAGGTTCCTAACTTAAGAATCCAGTGCGTCACTAATTAGAATGCAGATTCACAGATTCCACTGACAACCTGTTGAATCAGAACCCCTGGCAGTGAGACTCAAACTGAGAACTGGAAAAGGAGAACCCTGTATGGGAAAGTGTGCATGCGTTTCTTCTCCCATTCCAGCCAGCATCACGTGGTCTTTCTTCTCTTCCCTCTCTATAGATAGACTTTTCATCTTTCCCCCCGCCCATCCTCTTACCTGTGTCCTCATAGCTTTTGCTCCTCAGAATTTTGGTTTGCTTATGGCTTGATCTTGCATGGAATTGGCTCCAGCCAAGACCCTTCAGCACACACATCCACTGCAAATCGACAACTCCATCTAGATGTCCCCATACCTTTTAGTTCCTATTACGGAGAGAGAAACTGAGAAAGGAGGAGGGAGAGGAGAGGAAGAAAGACAATTGTCACACAGAATGGGCCATGAGTCCATCTAGACTCAGTAAGCAGTGAGTAGGACCATGTCACACGTACATAGGTGCAGGTTCTCTACAACAACGCTACTCAAATGCAAGTGTACAAGGAGAAGAGAAGCTTGTGCCATAATGTAAACTAGTGCACTTCATTCATCAATAAGGTGTTGCTATGAAAAATATAAGAAAAAAACATCAGTTGAACTAAACAGCATGCTTAGTGGCACAGTTAATTTATCTTCCGGCACAAGCTCCTTATCTTATTGAGAACTGAGCCAAACATCTCCAAGACCTGTAACCAGACCCTGGAACACACTCTGAGGAGCACTGCTCTAAAGAGAACTCTGGATTATACAAGCATTTAAAATAAAAAATCACCAAAATGTTCATCTAGCAAACCCATGAGGAAAGTATTCTGAGAAATATACAAAAGTGTAAGACTGATTTCATCCACAAATATCAGACCATATGTATTTCAAAAGACAGTGAGAAATTAGCTTATGGTTTAACTTGCCACGGAAAATAACTCAGACTAGTAGCAGGTAAATTTCTGTTTTTATAAAGAAGAAAGTATGAACCCGAAAGCACTGAAGGTATGCCTTTATAGCTTATTTTTACTTCTCTCCACAAGGTACAGTACTAGAATGACCTGGGAAGCATAAAAGTCAGAGAACATTTTTTTAAACTCTCTTCAAGGCTGTTAGGAGGTATAAAATACACACCTTGAGCAAAATAAATGTATGCACCTCAAGAAGATAATAAATCACTTGTAGCTTTATTGTTGTCAGTCATTGGTTTTTGAAGGGCAAACCGTACTTGATTCTCGACTTGTTCTTTGCTTCACTGATCAGTAACTTTCTTTAGAAGCTACAAAGTTTTCAGTGTTGACAACTCTATGATTTTTTTAGGGAGAAAAGTCACATATTTTTAAAATACTGTTTCATGGACATATTGGTGTGCAATTCAATTCCACAAACCTCAGTTGAACACCTACTGTGTGCCAGGAACCGTTTCCTCTGGGCTCTAGCAGGAATACAGAAAGGAATAAAATGGCATCAGGGAGCTCATTAATGACATTTTATTCCTTTCTGTATTCCTGCTAGAGAAAATTAAGGTGGACTGTAATTAGTGTTATATTTGGGAAGAAAAGGGAATGATTCATTCTGACTATGTGAATATAGGGAGATTTCAAGACCAAGACCAAGACGACTTAGTCCTTGAAGGACAGGCAGTAGTTCAAGAGGCAAGGTAAGAGGTAACTAAAGAGCATACCAGGCAGAAAAAATAATTGAACTCAATCGTGAAAGAGTGTGGCTCATTGAGTAATCCTCAAGAAATCTACTAACACTAGTCCATAAATGTGTTATGAGAAGGATGGACAAAGTACGTAAGATCATGTGGGCTTACAAATGCAAGTGCATTCATGGAATTAGGAGAAGTCCTAGGTTACTAGATCATAGAGGTTGTATAAAAGAGTAGTGGGTTCTGAGGCTGGGATACAGATTAGAGCCATATTATGATAAGCTTTGAATGCTATTCTGAGGAATTTAGTGCAAGAAAAAATTAGTGTAAATTTGTGGCATTGTAAAACACCCTTTGTTGTAGATCGTACCATTGTTTGAAATTATTCAATCCTTGCTTCTCCTATAGCAATTTCCCTGTTCAGTCATGTGATTTGCTGTGGCTGATGGAGTAGAATGTGAGCAGACATGCCCTGTATCTATTACCCCCAAATGGAAACTTTCAGAGGTATTAAAGAGTTTCACCACACTGTTTGCTCCTGTACCCCTGCCATGGAGAGGTCTGATTCTTTAGCCTGAGTCTCAGAATGGAAAGAATCAGGAAACAGACCTCAACCTTTACAACTTCAATCTGGGTAAGAGATGTAGTAACAGCCACCAATATAGGTAAACAAAAAATAATTATTATTAAAAAATAAAATATAGACTGTGGTAATCTACTCTGAGGTGTCAAGATATTTTGTTATACAGTATAATGCAGTGAAAGCTGAATAATTCAAACTTTGAAATTATAAAACTAAGACACTTTCAATATAAAAATATAGAAAAGTTTAAAGAAAAATAAAATAACCTGTATGTACAATCCCCAAAGATAGTCAGTTACAGAAAACATTTTGCAATGGCCTTCTAGGTATGTATATACATTTTAAATGAAATTATTATTGTACTAAATATTCTATCACTGCAAGTTTCCATGCATTAAAATTTTTTCTACTTATCTCACACCATTTACAAAAATTAACTCAAAATAGATCAAAGATCTCAATCTCTGAGATGAAAACATAGAGGGAAAGCTTCATGACACTGGATTCAGCAATGAATTTTTGAGAAATGACACAGAAGTATAAACAACAACAACAAAATAGATAAATTGGATTTCATCAAAATCAAATCATTTGTGCATCAAAAGACACTATTAAAAGAGTGAAAAATATTCCACAGACCAGTAGAGAATATTTGCAAATCACATATCTGAGAAGGAATTAATATCCAAAATATATAAAGAACTTCTACAACCAAACACCACAATAGCAAACACACTAATTAAAAACTGAGCCAAGAAACTGATAAACATTTCTGCAAAGATCATGTACAAGTGGCCAATAAGCACATGAAAAAATGCTCAACATCACCAATCATCAGGAAAACGCAAGTCAAAACCAAAATGAGTTACCACTTCACACCTATTAAAATGGCTATGATCACAGAAATAAACAGCAAGTGTTGAGAAAGATGTGGAGAAATGGAGATCCTTGTGCATTGCTGGTGGGAATATAAAATGATGCAGCCACTGAAAGCAATATGATGGTTCCCTGAAAAATTAGACGTAGAATTATTACATAATCCAGCAATTTGACTTCTAGATAGATACCTAAGAGAATTGAAGATATTTGTACATCAATGATCATAGCAGCATTATTCACAATAGCCAAAAGGTAAAAACAATCTAAATGTTCATCAATGGATGAATGGGTAAACAAAGTGTGGTGTACACATACGATGAAATATTATTCAGCCTTAAAAAGGAATGAGATTTTGATACATGCTACAATATAGGTGAACCTTGAAAACATTATGCTAAGTGAAATAAGCCAGTCACAAAAAGACAAACATTGTACGATTCTACTTATATGAGGTACCCAGAATAGTCAAATTTGTGGAGACAGAAGGTAAAATGGTGGTTGCCAAGGACGAGGGAGGGGAAGATGGGGAGCTATCATTTGATGGGTACAGACTTTCAGTTGGAGAAAATGGAAAAGTTCTGAAGATAGATGGTGGTAATGGTTGCACAAAATTGTAAATGTACTTAATGATGCTGAATTGTACACTTAAAAATTATTAAAATTGTTGTTATATTATGTATATTTACAACAGAAAAATTCTAAAACTTATTTGTAAAAATTCTGTATTTTATTCTAGTTTTAAAGCTAATATATATTTCTTATAGAAGATGCAGAAAATTAAAAGTAGTCTTAATTGACTTAACCTGGAGGTAATCAAAACAGAAATCTTCATAGATTTTCTTCTTATTTATGCAATTGTGTTTACAAATATGAATTATATTTCACATGCTATTTACATGCATTTATTATTTTTATATTATGTTATCTCTTAACAAAGAAGTAGTAACTATTTTCCTATTCACCTCAATAGTTTTCTACATTATGACTGGCATTTTCACTTCTGACATAATATATATTGTGTGCATGACTATCTCATCTCCACCTGCCTCCCAAAAAACCCAGAAAATGTCCAAATAACAATCAAAAATCATCTGTAACTTTACCAACGTATTTATCACAATTTATAATTAAATATTTATTTGTGGGATTGCTTATTATTTTTCTTCCCACTGGACTACTAATTCCATAAACATTTGGTAGGGATCATGCATGTCCCTACCACCAGCACCTAGCATGGTACCTGCCATTTATTAATTGTTACAGTAACTCTTCAATGGCCGTCTTTATCTAAACAATCTTTGAATATATCTTTAATCATTTTATTTGGAAAAATTTCTAGAAATGGAAATTCTGGGAAATAGAAACTACATATTTAATATAATTGTCAAAGTATGTTAAGAGAAGTATGAACCCATCTAGACTCCCAGGATTAGCGTATGAAGAGTACTGCTTTTCCACATTCTCAACTACTCTAGCTGAGAAGTAGCTGAGACCTTCTATTCCTGCTCTCTTATTTCCTGATTCTGTGAACTGAGGAAGCACATGAATAAGTGTGATTTCCAGTGAACAATGTACATGGAAATCTTTCTGCTGCTTCTCCAAGTAGAGAACTTTGTTTGAAGTCTTACCTCCTAGAATTCAAGCAGCCCCATCACCACCAACCATCTGGCTCTTTGCTGGAAGCTGATATATCTGAATGGACGTACAAGAAGTAAATGCAAAGATCACAACATTCACACCTATGGAGGAAAAAAAAATGATAAGAACTTACAATCATCTAAAAACTGCCTGACAAACATGGGGTACAATACACAAAGAATTTACACAAATAAGGCCGCTTCTCCTACTGTCTTTAAGGTAGCTGGCTCAGCCCTGTTTCTAAGAAGTATGGTAAGCTAATTGCTTTCTTAATCCAACTACATCGGCCTTCTCTTACAGAAATTCTTTCCATAGTCTGTTATATGGTTGCCTATTAATCTAAAATTTAATATTCACTTTCTCTCTGTCTTTTCCTTAGTATCTCAATGGGGAACTAGAAGGGCTGTCAACAGCATAGAAGAAGGTGTAGGGAAAGAGACTATCAGTCAGAAGGAAAACAACTATAATCATAACAAAAAGAGATTCAAAACCTGAACAGAAGTTGTGAGAGGAACTTTGTATAAAAAAGGTAAGAATTAAAGACAAATCGTTGGTTTTATAGATTGGACACCTCAGGAAGTTAAGACAGTGATAGTCAAGAAAAAGAAAAGCCAAATAGTGCAGCTAAAGAAGTAGGAGATGGTATGTTTTACCAAGGATACTGACTTTGAAATGACTCTCTGGTGTCTGTACTGAAGACAATATGGAGTTTAGATCATTAATTCATAATATGTAGATTTTGAATGGGCTGGCCCTCATCTCTCTTTATTTCTCACCCTTGAATTTTATGTTCCAGTCTTACTGAACTCTTCATAGTTCCCTGAATATGCCACCCTTCTCATGCCATTCTGTTTTTGCACACATTGGGTTCTAGATTTACAACTCTCGAGCACTTTTTACCGGTTTAATTTTTGCTCAGTCTTAAACGTTCAAATTAAACATCATTTCCTTTAAGAAAGTCCTCATAACCGTAGAGTCAAGGTTAGAAGTACCTCCAATGAGCTCATATTGTGCCCAACAGGTAACTCTGTAAGACACATTCTCAACTGAGGTAGTAGTACCACTAATGGGGAGAAAAATCGGTTCTTGGGAGGGTAGAAAAAGAATCTTAACCATTGTCTGTATAAAACACAGATGTACATACAGAACATAAGCATACAGATATATGGTATATCTATCAGTGGTATTAGGCTTTCATGAGAGGAGCAATTAGGTAAAAACTGTCTGAAATGTTTCATTAAGGAGGCAATGGTGAAAAAAGTCTGAGGCACACAACTCTATAATAACATTTATTATACATAATATATTGTAATTTTCTATATTTTTTCTTCTTCCATCCACTACTCTATATTATGACTTTTTAACAGCAAACACCCTGTTCTGCTCATTTTAAAATCTTTAAACCATCTATTATAGCATATTCTTATGTTAGGTATAAAATAAGTGTTCATTGAATAAATAAGCAAACATGGAAGTCACAACATGAGTAAACCTGAACAAAGATAAAAGCAACCAAGAGTAGTCGCTAACTTAAGGGTCAGATTCAATTATGAAAGAGACTAACTAAGAGGCAAAAAGGTCGATGGTATATTCAATTAGAAGTCCATGAAATCCTGAGAAAGATACTATTTCCCCAGAAAATAAGGCTGTCAAGGTACTTCAGAAAGTTCTGTCAAGGATAATAGTAAATTATGCTGAAATTCCCTTGAATTAAATGGAGAAATTTTCCTTGTTTAACAAAATAAAACATGGTGTTGGATCAATTGACTACCCCTGTTGAAAAAAAAAAAGCATGAATTTTGACCAGACCTTGCACAATATACAAATATTAACTCCAGATGAGTCATAGATCTAAATAGAAAAAGCAAAACAATGAGATCTTTAGAAGCAAACATAGGAAAATATCTTCATGATCTTGGGACAGGCAGAGATTTCTGAAGCAGGACACACACACACTAGTACTAAAGTAAAAGACTGTGAAACTGGATTACACTAAAATAAAAGATGCCTATTAACAAGAGACACCCAAAAAAGAGTGAAAAAGCAAGTCACAAAATGGGAGAAGACGTGTGTAGTCTTTACATCCAACCAAGCACTTATCCTGAGTACATGTAATGAAAAAGGCAAACATGCAAGTAGAAAAGGGTTGAAACACTTGAGTTCGCCTTCAGCCAACAATGCTCTATTTTCTGTTCTGGTGCTGGTTGTACCGGTACGTTCCCTTTGTGAAAATTAACAGAGCTCTATGCTTATGATTTGTGCATGTATATATATAGTGTATTATATATAGGTATTTTATATATAATATATATGTGTGTGTATATAAAAACACAATACAAATATACATTAAAAATGATAGTGCCCAAATTCATATGTTTAGATTTAATTTAAAGTCTTCATGAGCAACTTCTCAGGTAAAAGGGGCAGGGCCCTTGAAAAGTATCAGTGGAAGTTTTCTTCATGGCGATTTTTAATGCACAACACACTCAATCACACAATATTATAGATTTTTGCAAAACTTCATAACTGGCAACATAATATTAGTTGTCAGAAATCTTGATATCTTACCCAGATGATTTTAATGAATATTTGGATATATAGCAGGCTTAAAAAAATCCTACTTTAGTATGACTAAAACTAATCCTGCAGAGTTCTCCAGTAAAATATTAACAAATATGAAAGATAAATTTTTTTTATTTGCTTCATTCTTCCATTAAGTACCTTAGAAATCATATCTCAATCAATACATCTGATCTTTTCAAATTGAATTATCTTCTTTTAGAGAGTCAAACAAAAGATGTTTTGAATAGATGCAGCATTTGGTTTATTTTACATTTTGTGATGAATTCTATTTAAGTGCAATTTCTTTAGCAATTAAATTATGTTACTACTTGCTGCAAGTTATTATTCTTTTAAAAAAAAAAAAAGCAAAACTAAAATTTAAAGTGATAAACCAAGATCTCATAACTCTATAGTTTAAAAGTAAAAACTTTTAAAATGTAAAAAATGGTAATATATTGAAGCTATTTCAAATTAATTCTTATGATATTTTACTCATTAATCAGTGTCTTATTTCACAGCACTGAAGATATAATATGGGGAATGATCATAGAAAGATTCATTTACTCAAAAAAATATTTATGCAGTGCCTTCTCTGAGCTGGCCCTGTTCTCAAAGTTGGGCCTCAGAGGTAAACGGAGGCAAGGTCCCTTTTGAAAAAGCTCAGCACTTACAAGAGAGAAATAAAGAAACATGGCAAGAAGGAAACCTGATGTGTGAGAGAGGACTGAGAGGAGCTCACTTAGATTGGGTGGCAGAAGAGGAGGTCCAAGGAGAAACTGAAATCCGAATCCTAGAAGCAGCTATATTAGTGTGTTAGGGCTGCCATGACAAAGTACCACAAACTGTGTGACTTAAACAACAAAAGCTAATTGTCTTAAAGTTCTAGAAGAGAGAAATCCAAGATCAAGGTGTTGACGGTTGGTTTCTGCCAAGGGCTGTGAGGGAAAATCTGTTCCACACCTCTCCCCTGGCTTCTGGTGGCTGCTGGCAATCTTTGGTGTTCTTGGTTTGTACACGCATCACCCCAACTCTGCCGTCATCTTCACATGGTGTTCTCCCTCTGTGCATGTCTATCTCTGTGTGTCTAGTTTCCCTGCTGACAAACTGATCTTGGATTTCCAGCCTCCAGAACTGTGAGACAATATATTTAGGTTGTCCAAGCCACCCAGTCTGTGGTATTTTACAACAGCCCTAGCAAACCAGTATGTGGAACAAACTCAATATTTCACAATAATTTGTCTTGTTTAACTCGCAGCTTAGGGATCTCTAATGAAAACCTTAAATATATTATAATCCAAGAAATGTCTGAAAGTCACTGTCTAGATGCTTTTCTGAGAAGAGCAAAGAAACAATTCTTTTGAAGAAATCACCTCTAGGTTCTTCAAATCAGTGAACACCTGGTATTGTATTGGTCATCTATTTTCTTCTCAACTTTCATTCACATAGTTTGATATCAATATAGATACATTCTAATTGCATATTTTATAATTAGAATAAGTTAGTGGGGTCATTAGATTTCATTTATTTGTCAATAGCTATTTGGTTATTGAGTAAAGTTATTATTTCATTTATTTAAGACTTTTTATACTAAATTGACATATCCCATCAACCAAATAGAAGCCATGGAAAATTTTTAGTCCCCTCTTGACAAAAGGTAATAATAAAAGATGCCACCACTATCATTTGTCGATGCAAAAGACAGATTCTCTTATCTCTCTACCCAACCCTAGATATCTCTACAGAAAGTTTATATAAATTATTAAATTAAGAATTTCTTACATGTTATTTTCCTAGGAAATGATTCCAGCCTGAATGCAAGGTAGAAATGCCACCACCCTCTAGGTTGTAATCCGGAGATCCTGTGTCTGATCCATAAATAACAAAGTGATTTTTTTTTTTTTACAACAAGCAACAGGATCCTCTAGGTCAGTCCTCAGGTGGAGGTTTCCCTTGGAAATTGCCCTCAAGTGTTCTCAAAGGTCAGGTTAAAAAAAACCTGACAACAGCAAAAAAATACTCCAGAGAGCTTCCCTTTTAAACTGCTGGATCAATGTGTCTGTCATCTGACTTGGTGTAAAATGTGAAAACTCAAATCTTAGGTAGCATAATTACCCCGTTATCCTATTCCACTGCCCTAAAGTGACCATCACTCAATTGTCATCAGGTTAGAACATCAGTATCCACGAACCGAAGGAGTAGATTTCTCTCTTAATTCCTGACTGCAATCCTTTTGCCTTTTCCTGCTCTCTGTGACAAAGGCAGTACAGTGCTCTGAGACGAACAGCAGAAGACAGTACAACAAATTAATACAAATGAAGTCAATCCTGAGTGACTCCATCTGCTTTAGAAATAAGGCTTGGACAATAATGTGGCCAAGATCCAGATAATTAGGCCTGACTCCAAATGAAGGCACACAGGTAACTTATAGCTTCATTAACTCTCTTCAAGAAGGCAGACATCCAAAAACTAACCTTAATAGAGGCAGCATATGATCCATTGACAATCTGTTTGATATTAAAAAATGAACTTTGTTTTTGCAACGTTGCATGAACAGTAGGCAAATAACATATGCAACTCAAAATACCATGGACCAAGGCATGGTTTAGCATCCTAGATGCCAGTCTCAAAATTTGGAGAACAAAGCCCTTAATTTTTGTTTACAGAATTTAATCAAAAGGCATTAATAATCTAGCAACTAAGAAAGGCACATAAGGTGTCTGCAAGTGCCTTCTCTCTATAATCAACAGGAAGATTATTAGGCAATAACAAATGTTATTCATCTTCATAATGGCTAAATGACAGCCTGTTTAAAAATAACAAATGACTACTCCTCATTGACTATTACAGGGTGAACATGACCTTCACATATTTTAAGCAAACAAGTCCTCTTTTCAAAGACTTCAGGAGTCCTTTAATTGATAATGATGAGATGTTTTATCTTTACCAAGGGACACTAAACCTTTTAAGATGCTACTTAAATTGAGATAATTTTATCCAGCCCCCTGAGTTAGAAAAGACCCTGAAGGTCTCCCAATTATTTTTTTTCACAAACAAGGTATTAGAGAACCACAAATGTAATTAGTTAACTGTACTGTGTATAGAAACTTTATACAGAAATGTTTCCTTTCAGTCTTTCCTGATTTTTCTACTGTGGAACAGTGGGTTTCAAGTCACAGGCCAAAAAAATAAATAGAAGATCTTAAAATTGGATTTTCAAAGATTATCTTTACTTACTTTGAAGTACAAGTATTGTATATTTCTCATTACTGTGGATATCAGGACTTCAACTGAAAGCTCTCTATGGCTTTGAAATAGTTTTGACAATCATAACAAATGTAAGATACAAATGCCTTTTATGGGACTTCAAGTTTTCAGCTTTCTGCATCTCCCAACCGTCACTTTCAGTGACATAACAGAATTGCTCTGTTGCTCCAATGTGACAGAGCAATTCTGACATGCAGGGACCAGAGAGGGAATCACTCAGTGATAACCTGCTAACCTTCCTGACACAGCCAAGTCAGCAAAGAAGCTACTACAACTGCGGCTATTGTTTCAACATCATAAGCCAAACAAACTGTAACTACCCACAGTACTGGGGGCCTTATTCACCTGCCAGAGCCCTGCAGTAGCAAGCAGAATAATGCCCCCCACCAAAGATGTCCATGTACTAATACCAGAGATATGTAAATACACTGTCATAATGGCAAAAGAGATAGCAGATATGATTAAAGACTCCTAGATGGGAGGGGTTAGAGTGACGGACTATGAAGATGAAGGAAGGGGCCATAAGCCAAGGAATGCAGGCAGCTGCTGTAAGATGGAAAAGGCAAGGAAACAGATACTCCCATGAAGCCTCCAGAAGGAACACAGCCTAGCTGAAACTTTGGTTTTAAGCCATTGAAACTTTGATTTCAGACTTCTCCAGAAATGGATGAAAATAAATTTGTGTTGTTTTAAGCCACTAAGTTTATGTTAATTTGTTGCAGCCACAATAAAAAATTAATACATCTACAGATGTCTTTGAGCTCAAAACTAGCCAGTGGCTTGGGCTTCTGATGGTAAAGTCATCCCTCTCTGGGCCAAAAAAGCATCACTATATAAATAGGCAGGACAATGACAGAATTCCATGGGTAAGATTTTTTTAAGCCAAAAATTAAGTTTCATCAAATTTTATTTGGAGGCTACAGCTATCGAAGCATTTATTACAAGAAAGAAGTACATATTTTCTCCAAACACAGGCAAGATTCTTTATATTTTAAGCTGGAATTTCTTCTGTAAACTTACAGAGCCCAACCAAATGTTTTCCAAATGTTTTCCTAGCTCTGAGATCCTAAGTCTCTTGCCCACATCAGATCTGTCTGCTAACTCTGATATCGTGTAGAGGTATTTCACTTTCATTTACAAGGAAATAAGTTTCCCTTTGTGCTTTATTTGATGATAATCCTGATTATTTCACCTCAGGTCCTGTTTCCTTTAAAGAGAAATTTTAGCTGTAAATCAGCAAAGGTTATTTATCATCGACTTGCCTTTTCTCAGGGACTGAATATACTCATTGATTTTGTAACATGGTTATCAAATTATCTTCATAAATCAGCTAATGGCTAAACAAACAATGTCACAAACAAAAGTAAAAGACATCTTGGTTTTTAAAGGAAGTAATGTGCCTACATTTCCAAAAAGCTATGTGATGTACACCAGCTACTATAACTAAAAGCATCTCTTTTAAAGTCCTTCTCCTGAGTTCTCAGGACAAATTAGGAGACTATCATGCTCAAGTCTGTGACTTTTCTAAATGAATTTATCTAAAGTAGCATGTCAGCAGGGAGATGGAGGAGTTGTTTTCTGATAAAGCTTGAGGCACATAGTTTAAGTTAACGAGACATGGCAAGAGCAGGTGGGTAATTCGATGTTCACACAGTGTAATGGGCCAAAGGCTAATTACTATTCACTGTAAAATGAACATAAAAGTCGCAATTATGCCTTCATCCTAGTGGATGTGATGTATTAAAAGCTATCAGCTTCACCTTCTGTAATAACAGCTTTTGTCTGTTTGCACCAAGATGTGTGAAAATAAGAAGTATGTGGAAAAGGAGAGCTCTGTGACTTTACACAAGAGCAAACATTGGCTTCTCACTGTCCCCGTTTCTCTGCTCAAGACACAAAGGAAAGACGATGCCCTGTGGCTTAGAAATGTCACTTGTAAATATGATGCTTTCCTTCCTTGGCTATGAAATGCTGCCAAGTTAACTGTTCACATAAGGACTTTTCCCTTGCCGACCCTTCATGTCAACTGTGAACCACAGATAAATACAGAGTTCACAAGGTGAAAGTCTCAATCACGAAATTCAAGTTGTCAGAGTCAGAGTCGCGTCTGAGTAATGCAGGCAGGCTGAGCTGAGTGTCTACCACCATCTTTGCTAAAGGCATCCAACCAACAGGGCTATTCCATCCTCCTGTTATGCAACTAATGAAAACTTATGAAAAGTGCATGTGGAAGATAAAAAGAAGGAAAGATAATGGATAAGGTTCAGGGATGCCTGTACTGTAGAATAATTCACCTGTGATGCTAGAATGAAAATCTTAAGCATACCAACAGAAAAGAAAACCATGATCTCCTAAGTAGAGGAGAACAGATGCTGAATATCTAAACATCAATCGCAAAGGGAATCCAGCTTGGAGAAAGGAAAGTCAACTCTGACCTTGTCTGCCAAGATCCTGCCACTTGAAGACTTCTAGGATGTATCTGTTTAGTGAGTTTCTAACTATGCTTATTCCATGTATCCTGGACACTGCTTTCCTTCTTTACTTTTCGCAGCTTGTTCTCTGATTAACCTTCTGTTCATTATCCCAGATCTATCGCTGATTTATAGATAATCTCCTTTTTCATACCACCGCACCACTGAGAGGGACCAGCCAGCTCCTTCCTGTCTCTATTTCCTATCTCTAGCGTGACCTCACACTTCTACTTGAGAGCTGCCTCTCAAGCAGCCCCAGTGGGTACAGCATGGTAGTTCCAGGACCTTTCCGTGCCCCAGAGGGTCAGGTACTTAGCAGATATTAGAGAGCTGCAAGTGAAATGCCAACTCATTTAGGATTGGGGAAATATAATGTATTACAGTTGTATAACAACATATCACCTATGTACACAGTCACTGCAATACTTTTCATTATTCAACTTGGAATTCTCCAAACACAATGAAGATAATTTTATGGGAAAAAAAGCCTTATATTTGGTATGAAAAGATGTCAGTCTAAGCAGGGATTGTGCTCAGATGATTTCTACCTTTGCTTCAATCCATGCTTCATAAGGACTCGACCTTGATTGCCAGATTTTAAAAGGAAAGTTCAATTTAAATTTACTGATGCCATTGAACATTTCTTATTCTCAAAAGTTGCAGAGATTTTAGGATAGATCTTTAGAACATTGGTTTTGGTTTAAAATATCAGCTTCCAGAGACAACATGGTCACAGCACAAAGTTTTAATCTGTGCCAGGAAAATATCAGTGCCAATGATATCTAACCCACCTGGATCTGTTGTTTGAGTTCTGCCCACCAGCTCTCCTTGCCAAGAGTTGTCCCAAACCATGATGTAGCTGCCAAATGTGTCTGAGACCCCGGTCTATTCTCATAATGGACAAAGTTGGGAAATGCAACGATTCTAGAAGCTTCTCAGAGATACACCTGAGCTACACTATTGTCACTATGGCACATGCCAGACAAACTGAGAGAGTTATAAATACATCTCCAGTACAAATTACATCCCAATGTTCTAATGCATTCTAGCTACTCTGTGGGTGTTGCAATTCAATATTGATTTTATTTAGAGCAAAAAGAGTTATTTGATGACAAAATTTAAATGTATACTGCATAAAAATTCAATTTTTAAAGAAAAGCTTTACTTTCAGATATATTACAACAATAAAACGGCAGCTACCAACGTCCTTAACTCCTTCATTGCAATGATCTGAATGTCAAATGCAGTTCTCGACTTCTTTCCATTCTTTAAAAAATGATTTCTCTCATCAAGATAAAGCTAGAGACCACCCAGTAACTCCTGACTTCCCTGGGCTAAATATGTTGCAAGTTTTTTCGTTAATCTTACAGCTTTATAATTCATCTGAAATAGGCTTGACTGCATTTGTGTTCCCATCATTCTTAGCTTGCCTCCTGATTTTATGCACCCTTGTCTGCTCAAGGAGATTACTAAGGTTACTGATGTGTTTTTAATGTAAATATTCTCCCTTTGTCATGAAAAGGAAAAATTACAAGGATGTCAAGTAATATTGAATGTAAATAAGCCTTTCTCACCTCAGCTCATGCTAAATTTCTACTGCTAAGTAAATAAACTGGTAACAGAGTAGGATTAATGTCAGTGATCCACTAAAGGTTGCTAGTTTGAGGCAGAACAATAAAGCAAAGACTACAAAATACTAATGACGCTTCTGGGTGTTGATATTGCTTGCTTTCCATGAGGATTCACAGATCTAAATGCTGTTTTGCTGGCATTAACATGGCTGTGGAGCCACTGCAATACAAACACTGGCGGTTTAAAAAGAACAAAAAACAAAAAACTATCTGGCAATTGGACAGATGACCCAGGTGTTAGCAGTAATTCTGTGCCTCATATTTTCAGTTTATTCCCAGAAGTTTAAAGGCACTGAAAGGGACACCAATCATTCTGAGCAAGTAATCAGTCTGACCTAGCAACTAAATGATAGGGAGGGACAGACAGACATTAGTGTAAAAACACACAAACACAAGTAAAGGAAAGGGGAATTGTGACCTTAAACCAAGGGTCAGCGACGTGACACAGCCTGTTATACGTGGCCTGCAAAGCCAAAATATTTACTATCTGGACCCTTCCATCCCCTGTTCTAAACACTCTAATGTGGAAATCCATTTGTGTGTGCTCTTGGGGTACTTAACAGGCTGCGGATATTTCTGCAGAAGCCAACCAAGCCTGCTAACCAGGTGTGTGTGTGTGTGTGTGTGTGTGTGTGTGTGTGTGTGTGTGTGTGTGTGTGTGTGTAAGGGACCCTAAAAGCAGACATTGAGATGAGAGTTTGTACGCAAGTGATTTTTTATTGAATGCTCTCAGGAAAAGTCAGTAAGGGAGTAGGGAGACAGGACAGGTCAGAGAAAGAAGCAAAGCAAATGTGGGATTTTAGGCCAAGCTTCAGCTTCAGTCTGATCCTATAGTGAGCTCAGGAGTGTAAATTACACTTCAGAGTTGGTCCCATCTTCCAAGGCAAGGAAACTGGATTCCCCACTCATGCAGTGAGCATTGGTTGTGAGATGAGAGGAGGGACAGATATAAATGTTTAGTGGCTTTTCACTTTCTGGCTGCCTAGACCAAAGCCCCATTAGAGAAGGGCTCTGAAGAAAACCACAGGTGTGTCACTCCGAGCAAGGCACCTGGAGCTGGATAAAGCACAAAGGAACCTACAGGACATCATCGGGCATGAGTGGATATAGGTGAAGCACAGGCAAGCCCAATACAAGGTGTGCATGCATTAGCACACATGAGGGATTTTGCAGATAGGATTCAGTGCAGAGTGGCAAAAGATTGGATGCACAACTTTATCAAACTCGTCTAGAGGCCTCTGCTCCACCTTGACACCGTGAAACACCTCTGTCCCCAGCATGAAGCAAAATGATCATTGTAATCATGGTTAATATTTATTGAGCATGGTCAAAATATACTGAGCTCTTTGGATACACTATTTTATTTAATACCATAACAACTGTGCAAAGTTGGTATCATTGTTCCTTTTTCAGTGATGAGGAACACAGTGCTCCGAGTGGTTAAAATAGCTAAATGATCCAAAAGCTAAATGACCCAAAGATACTTAGGAAGTAGGAGAGATGAAATATAAAGCCAGATGAAGTCTGTCCTGCTCTAAAGCCCTTAGTCTTCCCACTCACCCACCTCTTGAGCTGGGAGAACTGAAGGATATGCCATTCTCTAGAACATTCTGAAAACAAAACTCAACAAGTAATCTCCTCTGTGACACAATACATGGGAAAATCTCAGAGGGTGAGAGTGCAGAGAGAGAGAGAGAGAGAGAGAGAGAGAAAGAGAGAAAGAGAGAGAGAGAGAGAGAGAGAGAGAGAGAGAGACAGAGAGAAACAGACAGTAAGCTGATATAACCATCTCATGCAAGAGGGTGCCAGGACTTAAAGGGCAACTAGAATGAGATGATCCTCTCTGGTTTGGGTTTTTCAATCTATTTTTAAAGAATGTGAGCTTACTTCTTAAATAATTCAGTAATCAGCTTTCAAATTTGTACCAGATTCTAAGGGGGAAAGGCCGATGTGTATGGGCAGTGGTTCTCAAACTTTACTGTGCATCCAAATCCCCAGAGAGTGCATCTCAATGCTCATTCCCAGACTTGGCTCTTAGAGATTCTGCTTCCGAATGTCTAGATGAAGGCCAGGCACCTGACTTTTTTCTGGAAGGTCTGAGGCAGGTCATCCATAAGTTGCATTTTGAGAAACACAGTTTTAGAAAAATGGGCAAGAATGACTAAAAGAACCCATGTCTACCCAAGAATACTTGCCTTCCCTGGAATTCTGATAATTTCACAGGTTTCTCCCTCTCCCTTTGTATACATAGAGAGAGGTAGAACTATCCAGGCTGACCAGCCAGAAATGGTAAGAGATTTCACTTACAGACAAGTTAGCCATATGTGACTTCTCAGTATCAATCTGATTCCGATCTAGAGTTGGAAATTAAAAGTTGTTAATTTCTGATATCAAGTGCAATGAACTAGATCCAGATTTTTTTTTTTGAGTATAAATATGTGCACCAATTCAGTGTGATTTTTTTTTTTGAAATTCCAAGATGAGTAGGAGGAAGAACAATTTGGTGTGCTGGCCAAGTTCTGTTCTGGGGTAATTAAAATCTGCCTATTTAAAATTCTTTTTGTAAATTTCAGTAGCTATAGGCTTCTTCTTTACTTCCCGTTCTAAAGGGCCATAGAACAGTGCCAGTGTTAGCTGACTGTCCTATGACTGCCAGGTGACACTCAGTGCAGCAAATGTGGGGCAGTCACATGTAAATCCAAACACGAATTGGACAAGCCATTAATACCAGTATATTATATGAAAAGTAATAAGTAATAAGTAACATATTTAAGTAATAAGTTCATGTTTGGCTTTGATTCCAGAGCCTCAAAAAGTATATTTCTAAGTGTTGTTATACAAGTGCCATTTAACAATGTTTTTGGTCAACAACAGATCGCATATCCAATATTCTAATACCGTAAGATTAGAATAGAGCTGAGAACTTCCTATTGCCTTATGACTTCATAGCTGTTGTAGTGTGATTACTTAATGGTTTTTACAGATTTAGTGTAGTCTCAGTGTACAGTGTTAAAAACATCTACAGTAGTATACAGTAATATCCTAGGCTTCACATTCACTTGTCACTCACTCATTCACTCACTCACTGACTCACCCAGAGCAACTTCCAGTCCTGCAAGCTCCATCCATAAGCCCCCTAGGGAGGTGTACCATTTCGTATCACTTATAGTGTTTTTACTGTACCTTTTCTATGTTTAGATGTGTTTAGATATGCAAATACTTCTCACTGTGTTACAGCTGCCTACAATATTCAGTACAGTAACATGCTGTGCAGGTTTACAGCCTAGGAGCAACAGGCTATATAGCTATATATCCTACGTGTGCAGTAGGCTGTACATGTAGGTTTGTGTAAGTGCACTCTACGATGTTCACATAACAATAAACTTGCCTAATGACACATTTCTTAGAATGTATCCCCATCATTAAGTGATGCATGACTGTATTTGGATCTTGTAAGGATAGCTTGATATAGCCAAGGAAATTCATACTAAATTAATAATACATGATTGATTGGAGTGCATCTTGTTATCTAGATAAATAGCAACTTGTCATACAAAGGGCATTTTCGTGCTGTTTGTTGTTGTTGTTCCTGAATCATTCCAATGTGGCCTTAGAATGTTTATTCAGAATAAAAGTTACGCCTCTTTTCTTTCTAAGGATTTTTTAATACTGTCCATACTTGAATGATTGACTTTAATAATGCTCTGAATAAGACAAATAGCAGTAAAAGAAATTAAGAAGGTAAGGAGAAAGGGGACTCAGTAGATGAAAGTAGTGGACAAATGAATGGAGAGAAAAAGAGAGAAAGAAAGAGAGAGAGAACATGCAAACTACCACATGGTCCATAAATGAAGACAAAAAGAAAAACATGCCACCAGATGGCAAGTGGGGCAACAGCCGCTCACAGCCGTTAGAAGCAGAAGCATTCACTATAATTTCTGATATTGCTTTTCTGTCTAAATATGGTGATAAAGCCTCTTTTGACTGGCTTTAGCTTTTGTGATGCAGCAAGGAAACCCATTTGGCAGGAGGAGGACCCATGGCAGAAACAGAAGGCAAGATCCCACAGGGACTGAACGGGTCTGTGGAAACACAGACATCAAACAAAGGCAATAGATTTAGATTGCTGATTTCAAAACGCTAGAGAGGACTATCTTGGATCCTAGAATGGAAATTTACAAAAGCTTCAAGATAGAAACCAGTCTTTGCTTCCACTAGGTTCAAGTTACTTCACCTTTTAGCAACAGGCTTATTTCAAGCAACAGTAACTCTCAGATGTGGCTCTCAAGAAAACAGCCTATGGCTCTTCTGAGCTCTTATATAAACTTAAGCTTTTCAGACATCAGATCAAACCTATTTTTTCTTAGCAACTGTGATGTTTAAAAATCTAAGTACACTTAATATCAAAATAGAGTACTCTTAGCTGGATATAGATAGGCATAAGAGCAAAAGAGAAGTGAGTTTAGAAATCAAAGGACACCAAATAAAAATAACATTAAAAATACAAAAGGCTAGAAACACATCTTAAACATCTCATTCATATGTGTAGTTTTGCATGTTAGAGAGATTATTAACATTTTTATAAAAATAATACTACTAAATTCTAGCAAATCAAAAGTGTTTAAAATATAGAAAGGTTGAATAGAGGACTTCTGGTTGAGAAATATGCAGCTTTTTTATTTGAAAATGCTCAGTAATGCATCGGTTGATTGAAATTGCTAATCAAGGTAAAAGATGTATGATTCAAGCAATTATAGAGCAAATATAGTTTCTTATTTTCAAGACACACAGTGGATGTCTAAACAGGATTTTAATAAACCTTCTGAAATACTTTACACCTTAGATGCTTTCAATTACTTACTATTTCTTCTTTTTTCCTTCTTTTTTTCTTTTCTTTTTTCCCTTCATCTCTATTACATGACTAGCTAGCTATAACTATAACAATATGTTCCAGATTTTCTCTTACTTCTTTCATATGCTATAACCAATAAGTGTTTGGTACAAGAATAAATAAGTGATGGATGAATGGACAGTAGATGGATGGATAGATGAGTAAACAGATGAATAAATAAGCAAATGAATGAGTGCTGTCTTAGGTCAGGTGTAACGAGGTATAGATGACAGATGGAGATTGGTATGTGAGGGATTATTGAAGACTGCTCTCACTTACAAAGGAGTGAGGGAAGTAAGATGGGTTAAGCAAGGAGCTAAACAGTGATGCAGTCTTAATAGAAGTCTCAGTAGTTTCCAGAGGGAGCTCTGGAGCTGGGATGGGACCACCCTTTAGAGTTGTTCCATGTTGAGGCAAATGACATGGGCTTTAAATCACACACTAACCAAGAGGGGAGGTGGCATAATTTTGGACAAGTCAGGTCCTTCTGTGGAGGACAAATCCCAGAGAAAGTTTCAGCTGACAGGCGTTGGCGACCAACACTTCAGAGTTTGGGAGTGCTTTGGTCCTGAATGGGAATCAGGGTGGTGACCACAGCGCCCACTAGAGTACATTTATATGAATTTTTTTTTTAACTAGAGAGTTACCAGGGACTAATGAGTACCCTGGGGTTAGCTGCATCCCCAGTTTTCCAGGAGTAACTAAGTCATAGATGAACTAAATGCATGCCATTTAAAAGATGGTCTTGAGTTCATGTCCTTTGCAGGGACATAGATGAAGCTGGAAACCATCATTCTCAGCAAACTAACACAAGAACAGAAAACCAAACACTGCCTGCTCTCATTCATAAGTGGGAGTTGAACAATGAGAACACATGGACACAGGGAGGGGAATATCACACCCTGGGGCCTGTTGGGGGGTTGGGGGGTAAGGGAGGAATAGCATTAGGAGAAATACCTAATATAGATGACAGATTGGTGGGTGCAGCAAACCACCATGGCACGTATATACCTAGGTAAAAAAGCTGCAGCACGTTCTGCACAGAACTTAAAGTACAATTAAAAAAAAATTTTTTAAAGATAGTCTTAAAAGCTACCAGTCCATGTCATGAAACAAGGCTCAAGGTCCAACATGTGCACCTGAGACCCAATGAATATAAAACAAATAACATTACCACTCTCCACTTTGACAAGAGCTTGGCAATTTAAGGTTATATTTCTGCCAAAGGTCTGTATGAAGCAGTTTTGTGCTGATGACTGAGGGCAGATACACACACTGTAGACAAACTATAGAAGAGTAAGATAGAGGTTCACAGATGGACACTGAAGAATCGCACCAAGCCTCTCACCTGGATGACGGACAAGAAATGCCCATGGATAAAATCAGGATTTTTCTTGGGAAACACTCCTAGATCCATTCTCCTTCTTGAGTGACTAATCAATTAAACACTTAAATTCTGAACATGGTCAGATGGTTTTAGTCTGAAAAAGAAAATGCATCTTGTAAACCCACATAATGGTGGAGGTGATAATGAAGACACAAATAATAGAGTCACATTATTAGCTTTCTTGCCTACATCACTGCTTGCTATTGATGATTTGAAGATATGGTTCATCAGTGTTTCCAGATTCAAAAGATTATGTGCCATCAATAAAGCAAGCACTCCTACTATGAATTCAACCATTATATGTGTTTCTAATAATAATAAAAATGTAATTTCAATTTTTAAACAGCACTTTATAAATCATTACAGTTGTAAGTAATCAAACAGTAAAAATCCACCAATGGCCTCGAGTCTTGTCACATCTCTCTACAACAGTGAGGTTCCAATGGACACTCAAAAACTACTGCAGGCTGAAAGGGAGAGTCTGCATCTTAGCTGCCAGAGGCTCCTTTGATTTGAACCCAAGCTTTAGCTCACTCCAGGCTACATGAAGCAGTGCCTCTCCAAGACAGAAAATAGATATTTTACAACTTGTATCGCTGAAGAAGGTCAAACCTACCCTGTACATCCCAAAGTCATCAACACAATTAAAGAGAGAATGGGGTGGGGAGGAGAAGGAGGAACAGAAAGTTAAATTTCACAGATCTATGTACGGGTTAGATCTTGTACCAATCACTTTATTATAACTACACTATTCCTAGAGACACCTCTATTGATGAGAATTTGTCCTAATACAAAAGCCTTCTTAATACCTGAAAAAAATCCATCATTCACTACCTGTGAGCAGATGAATTCAGCCCAGAGATGAGTCTGCATGAATTATACCTAAAGTTCCCGTTAGGAATCTTTTTCACAGGGAGTAATGTCTCATCGTATGTAACTTTGTGGGAAAATGAAAGTACACAGAGTTACTTGGTATGCAAAGCAGGCCCCAACCTACTGTCATGAAGGGGTGATTTGTGAGGTGACACTTCTTCTCCTTGCACTTCAATTTCTCCTAATTACTACAAATTTTACAGGAGCCTAAAATGACTTAAGTCTAGATTTTCAGTCCAACACTATTATGGTCTATTCATCAACCAGTTACCACAAATTATTATATGTGGGAAAATATTATCCCTAAATGGTTTCCATGTTCCTGTGTTATCAAAGTGATAACTCCAATGGTTAACTCCTTCCCTTTTCAGGTGATACTTGCTTGGCATAATGATCAAATGTAGAAATAAGGTCATTGCAGAAATAAAATCATAATTAGGAAATATTTTCATTAAAATTAATTTCAATACCAGAATTTTATGTAAAAATCTAAAATGCAATGATTTACTTTTATAGTCACTAAAAAGAATGACAATAAACTAAACTTAATAAATGACAATAATTTTATGTAAAACTTTAGACTATCAGAAATTATCTTTGCTTTCTAAAATTGCCTATTTTATAATATTTAATATTCATAAAAGGTAGATAATTCACATTTGACTACAATAAAATTATTCTAAAATACTTTTGTAATCTAATATCACCTCAAATAAGTTATTGAAGAAAAATGTTACTGAGAATTTAAAATAAATGACTGAAAAAGACTAAATTGGTGTAAATGTCTTTTATCCTTAAGATAGTCTATCTAGCCATGTAATTTTTTCTGTTTTAAAATGCAGTAATAATTAAAGCTTGGTGAAGGTCCCTAGTTTCCAAAATTGATTCTTCAAAAAATGCTGTAAAGGTTTAACATTACTGGCAACACAGAGGGCAACTGATAGAGTTATTTTTTAGTAGTTCCCTTATGAAACAAGTCAAATATAAATGTTATGGCTTTATGAACTCAATATATCTCTGAGCCTGTTGACTTTAAAAAGTCTTTTCCTAACAGATGGTAATCACTTATTACTTGTGTCTAACAAACAAAATAAACAGTTGTCCACTTATTTGCTTAATTTAGAAGCACCTAACTCACCAACAGTGGAATTATATTTCAAAAGAATGATCGTGAGCTCCTTATTTCAAGGATGGTGCTGCAATAGTTCTTCATGGAAAGTTCAGTTTAGTGTAGTGGTCACAAGGGTGGACTAAGCAACCCATCTTCATAGATTTGAGCCTCATCTTAGTCACTTACCTTTAAAATGCTATTTAAACTCTCTTGGCCTCAGTTTTCTCATCTGTAACATGGGATAATAATAGAAATTTCTGTGTAAAGTTGCGAAGATTAAATGCATGAATACACATCGTGCCCTCAGAACAGCCCTTTGTAATCAAGAGCTACTTTACATGCTATTTTAAATCAAAAAATAATAATAAGTTTCTACTTTAGTGCATCTGAATTTAAAACTTAGAATATAAACTACTTTGCATATAAAATCATTGACTTTATTTTAAATGTATACAACATTATTGCCTAATATTTAGCAAGAACCAAGTAAGAAATGACTCAATTCTGAATCTATTCTGAGGCTGTTCTTAGGTTCCAGTAACTATGATCATGCCCAATACGTTACATGTAAGATTCAGTCTTTTACCCCAGTTTTAGTCATCGAGCCTCTGACTTGTTCCTCTAGGTCTGAGTCGCTTCTTTCAGTTTGATCCAGAACACCCTCTTGTCCCCTCTGGCCTCCTGCACAGGAGAACCTTGTTGCTGATCAGTCCTTCTAGCTCATTTTTAACTCCTTCCTGACACTCTCAGTTTGTTTCTTCTGGCATTAACCCATCGCTTCAATCATTAAATGTTTAGTTAGCATTTACTATGTTAAATAAACTGGTTTAGACTTGGTGGTACAGAAAAGCAGCAGCAGACACACGGAGTCATACTTTCTTCTGCAGGGTTTTGCCATCCTAACTATATACCCACTAGGTACTACCACCAGACATTCCTTCTTGAACTGGCTGCCTGGAATTGCTTGTTTCTACAGCATGTCTTAATGCATCTGTCAGACAGATTTGCTACAATTTATTCAAGAAGTCAAAGCCTTCTTTGATCCCGAAGAAAATCAGCCACAGACTTCATGGAAAGTCAGTGAACATGAAAGGATAAATGTGGCCTTCTACTTAGCATCTAGGCTACTCAGAATTCCAAGCATTTGGGACCAGGCCATTGGCTATTTAAACAAGAATGTAATCTGCTCACCAGCCTACTGGCACTGAATCACTCCAAGCCTCCACATGTATCCATTGTTCCTCCTCTGCTCAGCAGAACTGCATGCATACGGAGCACTGCTTACATGGTGCCTTCACCCATCTGTCTTTTCCTGAATCCCAAGCCCAACACTGCCACCTGGATTCAAAGGCTATCACCATAATCCAGGACTATACGTACCCACACACATGTGCCTCAGGAAGCTGGGCACCTGTCCCCCGAACCCAACTTTACAGAGACACAGGGTTCAGAAGAAGGGGCCCAGATAAAGGGAAATCCATCCATGTCACTGCAGTCACCCTGAGGAAGGGGGCTTTCCTTTAGGGAGCCCTTATTTCCCAAAATACACAAAAATCCAGCAGAGAAATGCTATGCATCCCTCTGGTAGTCAGCGTGTGAGAGAAGATGCAGCAGGGAGGAAACCAGCTTTTGTTGGAGACATGTCAATGTGCAGGGCATCATAATGGATGTGATTCATATCCTCACTTAACTCTTGAAGATGCCTTGGATTAGTTTTATCAAGCCCATTTCATTGATGAGGAAATAGATTCAGAGAAGTAAGCAGTTTAGTAGATCACGTTGAGCCTGTGTAGCACAGCTGGGAGTCTTTCGATGACATAAGGCCACCCTTCCTAGAAGGGTACAGCCACAGAGTCTCTGTGGGCAACCTTCGTAAAGAGGAGTCAGTGATCAACTTCAGGTGCTGAATGAAGCCAGAAGGACCTTTGACAGCTTAAAAAAAAAAAAAAAAAAGCAAAACAAACCTAGGAGCTTCTGGGCAATGAGTCATTATCAGCTTCCACATGAGCCTGCCAGTAGTCATGACACAAATTTGGTACTACCTGGCTGGAAGGAATATAAATTGTAGGATCTGGGTATGCCCCAGCCTCTCTGCTATCTCCCAGTGAGCGTACACCAGTCTTAGAACCATTTTCCTCTTCATCTCGCGAGTAGCACTGACTCTTAATTCTGTTCCAAAAGTAGTAACCCTTCAAGTTTACGTGTACATTTATTAATTGAACAAATACGTTTTGAACCATCAAAGGAGTTCTTGGGCCTTAGACATGAGATCAACGAGACTGGATCATTATCCCTAAAATGTTCACATTCCAGTAATGGAGACAAGTAGTTGAAGAGGTAGCTCAACGTAATTTGCCAAGTACTGTGAGAGGTATTACAAAAGAAGTGTGAGCTGAGGGGTTTTGTGGGATCAGAGGAGAAAGGGGTTTAGATTCACCACCGTTTCCCTGACAAGGCAACACCTAAGCTATATGTGAAGGATGAATGATATATATGATTATTAATTTATGTCTCTGGATGTGGTTTACAATCCGGGTGATCAGAGATAAATTCCAAGCCAAGTGGGGAATTTTTCTTTACAAATGTTTATAACATAATAACATACTTCTTATCTTGAACTAAACGGAGCTGCTGGTGTTTTTCTTCTGGCGTTTTTCATTTTTATCCCAAATCCTTCAGCATACTCACCAAACGCTATAACTCTGGCTCAGGTAGCATTTGGAATATCAACCTCATGAGCCCACACAAATTTAATCTAGGCCCCAGTTTGGCACACTAGTTCTTAACTCTAGTGCATATTTATTTCCATAGAATCTCCAACTAAAAAAAAAAAAAAAAAAAAAAACAACCTAGTTAGGATTCTTTTAGGTAGCATTCTCAATGCCAAATAAAAATTAAAAAGTGTCTTTTATCTTGGTTTGAAACCTTAAAAACAGACTGGCAAATATTCCCTGGCTAAAAGATAAATATTTCAAGTGTCAGGACAGCAAATGCAAAGCTTTAACACTAAAACCTATCTGATTAATGCTAAGAGTCTTTAAGAGGTTCTTGGTGTGGCAGCTGTAGGGTATGTACTATCTGCAGGTCCTCGAGGTAGAAGCCAGACCTCAGAATGCTCTCAAGACTGAGTGATAACAGTTTCAAATCACCATGAAGCTTTCCTGCAAGGCAAGGTAAATCCTTCCATGAACAAAATATATGCAGATTTAGCTAGTTTCCAAATGGAAAGATGAGCTGCAGAGCTTTATACCGTTTGGAGGTTAAATTTGCCCAGTGGGAAGACCAGTTAAGGAGAATTACAGTAGTTTAGGCTTCAAAAAATAAAAAAAAAGGAAAGCAATGAATCAATGCTCCTAGATTGAGAGCAGTGCTCTTAGGCTTAATGTTATAGTAAGTTATTTTTCCTCTAGAAGAAAAGAAATGTTTTAAATTATATTATTATTGCAATTCATAAATAAGAATATGGCACTGAGTTATTTTAATCTGACACTGATGCTACCAATAATTACAGTTTTCCATTGCAGCAGACGGGTGCTACTATAAGAGGCAAGAAAAAAGCAAGTATAAATAATATCAACATATCTATGTTTTGACCATTAAGACTATTTTTAAAAGGAGTTAATAAGAAATAAAATGAATCTAGTCAGCAAACATTCTGATGTTCTGTCTAGTTAAAGGCAATATTGATACTATTCGATATATATGTTACACAGCATGTAATACAGACAGTCCCCAGCTTACAATGGTTCAACTTACAATTTTTTGACTGTACAGTAGTGCAAAACTGTTGCACTTCCAATGTAATGTCCAGTATTCAATATTCAATAAACCCATTGTAAACTAAAAATATCCTAAGGCAAAAATGCATTCAATACCCCTATCCTACCGTAGCCTATCATAGTTATTATAGCTTAGCTGTCATAGCTTAGCCTAGATAGGCTACGGTAGGATAGGGGTATTGAATGCATTTTTGCCTTAGGATATTTTTAATTTACAATGGGTTTATCAGGACATAACCCCACCATAAGTCAAAGACCATCTGTATTCTCATTTCTAGAATAATAGTACCCTAGGAAGAGCCTGGTCTTGATTTTTGTCATGGTAGTGGTTTCATGGTTTTGTTTTAGTTTTTACCTGATGGCATGTATTTGGAGAGGAACAAAGAAAAAAGAACAAAAAACCTGATGGGTTCAACAAAGTCCAAAACCAGTACCTTCAGGGTTCGACCTGACATTGAGAGCAAAGCTTCTAATTAAGCCAAAAATTTCCAGTTGAGGTCAAAGTCAGTTCAGTTTAAAAAATGTTAAGGAAAGTTCTTGTTCCATTGTTTAGCATCCCAGTTTTTTTAATCATACAGTAAGTAACTAATTTCTACAGATATTGAAGACATTTGAGTAAAACCTAACTGAGCTCTTGTCTTGAAACCTATGCCACAGGATCAAGTAGTTTGGCTTGCAGATTTTGTACAAAATTAGTGTCAGAGGATACTTTGAATATGCTTTAAAACTAGCCTGTTCAAAGTCCAGAAGCTTCCATATCCAAAACACTCACTATGCCTTTGTAGATCATTTTTATCCATTTTTCAAAGAAATAAATGCTATCAGATATCAGAAGGATGATTCATCCTCAATAATGTAAATGTGATCAATCTTTGACTCCATCCCAGTAACTGGAAGATTAAACATATATGGTTCATCACTTTCTTTAGCACAGTAGAGATAATTTAAGGAAGAAGGATAATAATGGAGGCATGCAATACTTCTGTCAGAGCAGAGAAGGGAATCAGGAGAGTGCTCAAAGACAGCTTAGAATAGTTTGCTCTCTTGATATCAATCATTGATGTCACTATGGAAAAAAAAAGAACAATCCTGATGTAAATATGTCACCAAAAAGCATTGCCAAACATCCCCAACTTTGCTGCATTCACTGTGGATGAAAGAAGCCTCTTTAGAAACGGAATACAAGAAATTCCATTCTAAAAACAAGGTTTGAAACTAAAATATCTGTTCCTGGTCTCAAATGTGCTACATCACAGCTCTATTCAGCCATGAATCCCCAATGTCTAGGCCAGCAGTAATAGACATAAAATAAATGTTTATGAATAAATGAGTGAACTACTGATAGGCTAAATGCATCTAACTATGTGAAAGCAAACAACAGTTACACAATTATAAAGAAACTAACAAAAGCCTGGGATGTTATTATTTCCAGTTGCCCTTACAGTTGCCCACTCTGGCTTTTCCTTTATATGCTAACTGTTCTAGTCCTTAATTTCTCCTTCTGGAAACTGGGGCAAACCTATTGTATCAGAGATGCTCATGACCAAAACAAACAAATGACAACAACAACAACAAACCAAGTAGGCTCTGTTACCTACTAAAAACATAGCCAGAAACCTGGAAAGGCTTTTCAGCAGACAGAAAGCACAACTGCAGATGTGCCCGGATACCAAAATACTAAATCCTAAAAGAGTTTTTAAGTTTCTATTTTATTTATATGTATATATTATCTCTTTATATACTATGTGAGTATATATCATATATAGTCAAGTGTATATATATATCATATAACACACAATATATAGTTAGTTAAGTACACACAGTTAAATGTAACTATATACCATATATATTTATATATACATATATGTATATATATATAAATTGCTTTCTACATAATCCCTAAATATGAGGTCCCACAAGAGTGTATCCAACGTCTTTGGAAGATTAGAATTCCAGAAGGTCCACTCCCTGGATATACTACGCAGTTTCTTCAGCTCAGGTCTTGCCATTTCCTCACGGTTCTGTCGAGAAGTGACTCCTGCTCTTAGAACTCACAGATGTCTCCCATTTATCCACTTTTATCTCCCTTCCTCTCTTACTACCCTCCACAGAATACCCCTCTTGATCCTCCTTCTTAGAGATATGCAGCATCATTTCTTCAAAGAGCTTTGGCATCTCTAAAAATAAGAAGAGCCTTTGGTTTCAAGCAGTTTCTGCTTTCTGTTCACTCACTTTAAGCTGTTCCTGAGGTAAGAAACTATAAGGTCTTGATACCTGTCTGAAAAGGTAGGAAGGAAAAATGTGGGGAGAAAAAAAGAAATATTTCAATAGCAGTCACAACTTTTCTGCTTTTATTATCTCTAAAACAACACTTTAGCCCACGTTCACCAAAATTATTCATTCATTCATTCAACAAGCATTGATTAAGACCTTCCTGTGTACTCAGCACTTGGAGGAAGTGTTCCATGTGCATAATGCCAACATGGTTCCTGCTCTCTTAAGAGTTTACCATCTAGTTACAGAGACCAAATGACAGGTAAATGAAGACAGGGTAAAAGCGCTGAGATAGGGAACTCAGGGCGAAAGAGGGGACAGCAAATCCCAGGCATAGGGCCTGGAGCCAATGAAGGTTTCCCAAATAAGTGACATCTAAGGAAAGCGTGAAGGAAGAGTGAGGATCAACCAGGAAAATGAAGGTGGGAGGAGAGAGAGAGGAAATGAAGGAAGGAAGATTTCAGGCTTTGAAAAATAGCCTGTGCACACATTCAGAAAGTGGGGAAAAAAAAAAAAAGGCAGCCAAAGATCTAGAAGACCGTCCAATCAGTCCAATATGTCTGGAGAAGAGAAACCCAAATATGTCGCTGATAAGCAGGTGTCAAATCCAGAAAGGTCTTCAGCTTGTTAAAGAGTTTAGGTTTCCTACTACGGGCAATGTGAGCTTTAAGGGGTTTTAAGCAAGAAAAAAACGGCACCCTAGCTGTGGTGTAGAGAACCTAGAATCAGGGAGTCTGGTGTAAAATCAGTTTCAGTTGTCCAGGTGAGAGACGATGGAGCATAAACTAGAATAGTGGCAGTAGAGACGTCAGGAAGGAGAGGAATTTGAGAGAAATAGAAGAGAGATCCAACAAATCTAGGAGCAAATCTGGGTGTTTGCACTGAGAGGAGAGGTGTCAAGGATTAATCCATCCACTTAATAAAAATGCCCTGAGGCTGGGCGTGGTGGCTCACACCTGTAATCCCAGCACTTTGGGAGGCCGAGGCGGGCGGACCACTTGAGCTCAGGAGTTTGTGACCAGCCTGGTCAACACGGTGAATCCTTGTCTCTACTAAAAATACAAAAAAATTAGCCGGGCGTGGTAGCAGGCGCCTGTTATCCCAGCTACTTGGGAGGCTGAGGCAGGAGAATCACTTGAACATGGGAGGCAGAGGTTGCAGTGAGCCAAGATCGTGCCACTGCACTCCAGCCTGGGCGACAGAGGGACACTCCATCTCAAAAAAAAAAAAAAAGAAAAAATGTCCTGAGTCCCTTCTACATACAAGCACTGTTCTAAGTGCCAAGAACACAAGGATGACCAGGAGAGTCACACTTCCTAAGGTGAAAATATCGAGAGAATCACAAACTAAACCTGTAGCCACCAAAACAAAATTATAATTAAAATCATATCAAGAGCTATGAAGAAAAATAAAGATAAAGAATACAGTAAGAGAGCATAATGGGGAACTTGTCAAGATTAGAAGGTTAAGGAAGACTTCTCTGAAGATGTAACCTTGAAGCTAATTCCTGAAGTGCTGAGCCAAGAGACAAGTAGAGGAGTGTCCAAGGCAGAAGAATGTGAAGAGAAGCAGCAGTATTTATTAAGAGATATTCAAAAGGAGTATCCATAGGCCTTGTGACCAATGGGATGTGTGGACCAAGGGAGAAGGATGCCTAAGGGATCATTCCCAGATCTCAGACATGAACAACTAAGGGGCAGCCCCAGATAACAATGAGCTCTTTCAGCACAATCTCTTTCTTCATAACAAACTGCCAAGCACCAGGCATCAAACATTTTTTCTGTGTGAGATGTGGTGACACAACTCATTGTCTTCAGACAGGCTGGCCAGACTCAAAGTCAGAAAAAAATGGGTATAAACTATTTTTTTCAGCCGGGCACAGTGGTTCATGCCTGTAATCCCAGCACTTTGGGAGGCCGAGGTGGATGGATCAGTTGAGGTCAGGAGTTTGAGATCTGCCTGGTCAACATGGCAAAACCTGATGTCTACTAAAAAAAAAAATACAAAAATTAGCCAGGTGTAGCAGTACACATCTGTAATCCCAGCTATTCAGGAGGCTGGGGCAGGAGAATCGCATGAACCCAAGAGGTGGAGGTAGCAGTGAGCTTAGATTGTGCTACCGCACTCCAGCCTGGGTGACAGAGCAAGACTCCATCTCAATAAATAAATAAATAAGTAAATAAATACTCTTTTTGTCTTCATACAGAGAATCTACCCCTCCTCTTTGCAGCTTTTCTCCTGAGTATGACCATGTCACCTTCTTGAGTCTCTACAAAGACCAAGGCCTTCAACTGAGTTGCAGGCACTGCTCTGCTAAGCCCCAGTTGAGAATGATTCTGACTAATTGGTAATGGCCAGGAAGGTTCTAGCCCATTCAGATGACTGGTTTACACTTCAAAGGGAATATTTCATGCCTTAAGCTACTACTGATTTTCACACATTTTAAACAGTAGAATCATTTTATCAAACTTACAAATTTATTCTTACAAAGCAGCTCAGCCAAGAGACAAATAAAAGGGAGCGGTTCTGGAGGAAGCTGGGGCAGAGGGTCCTGAGCCTCACCCATCGTTCCCCTCACCTCCTTGCCTCTCCCAAGTTATCCCTGTAGAATTTAGAGCTTTTGCCCCAATTCAAGGTTAAGTTGGGGGAAAACAGCAGAAATCTGGGATCAAGTAAGAAACAGGTCTTCTCAAATCATAATATGAAAGCTAGCAAAAAATAAAAGGAAAGTAAACCCAACAATTCTTATGATCTTTTTCTTTTTATAAAAATGATGTCTTAACCATCCATTACAGTACGCGCGAAATGAAAACAGAACAGGCAAATCATCCATCGGGGCTTGGCAAGAAGCAGATGGGACTCTCAGGCTGGGTCATTTGAGGGAAGTTGAGTAAATGCATACACCCATGTGAGAGGCACAGGAATAACAGTGAATCCCATTAAAGCAGGCTGGAGTGATCATCTGTGGGGTATGAGGAGAGGCCCAGTTAGGAACAGGTTCCCTAAGTCAGGGAGCAGCCAGCCTGGGTGCCTCCTTAGGAAAAAGGCTGAGGAAAATGCTGTTACCTTACTCAGATTTAACTGTGACCTCCTGTACCCAAAAGCCAGAAAACAAGGAAACCTGTTGAGACATACCCTCAGAGCTGAGTGAAAAAGGGTAGAAACTAAATCTGGAGCAAGAAACAGGAAATACGCAGCACAGGAAATTAACATGACTTGTAGGTGCATGAATATTTTAATATAATTTGAATACTTGGATTACAGTAAAACATCACAGCATGCGACATTATATAAAATAGCAATTCGTATAGTGTTAAGTTCAGGAAAATGATGTAAGCTCATAAATGCTAAAAATAATACCTGTGACATCATGGGGCAATTATTTGGGTTTTTAAATATTTCTCCCTGGGGCATGTAAGAAAAATTTGTTTGACCTTTAGTTAAAGACCATCTCAGGCAGAGAATTGATTGCATCTGCCCTCCAAGGTGATCATAAAGACAGTCTCACAGCACAATTGCTACAGATAAGCTTTTTCCTCAGGTTTTTCTTTGAATGATATGGTAAAAATATTTAGGTGACAGCATCATGGCCAAATGCCTCTGAAACCTGCCCTCCAAATTTTGAGGGAGTTAGTACTTAAATTGCTTTGTGAATGTCTTTATTTCGCCACTGTGCTTGGGGACCAGCACTCACATACATGTTTGATTGGCATGCTAACCAGACACAGGATGAATGCAATTAAAGTAGGTATGCCTTATTTTTCCTTCTCTAAAGTTTCTTTGGATAGGCTGCAGATAAACTGGGGTAACTCGGATATTTTCCACCGGTAACACTCTGACCGAGGCTCCCTTCTCCTGGTGTCTGTCCACTGCACTAACAGGCTCTCACTGGAATCTCCTGCCTGACAGTCTTCCCTACCAGGACCTGCTAAGGCTTCAGGAAGGTCACTCTCCTCCCAGAAGGGACCAAAATGGAGTCTTCAGGGAACACTCCCATGGCAAAAGGGAGTTAACCCTAGATCTCTCCTCTCCTTTCTCTCTCCCCACCCCACCCCGCCCACGGCCCATGCCTCCCTTTCTCCTCAGCTCTCTCTCTCTCTTCCCCCCTGCTCCTCCCACCACAGGCCATGCTGTTTTAGCTTTCACTAAGTGAAATCAGGCACCAGACCCCACTGTCCCCAGCTCCAGGAAACTGGGCTTTTCAAGAGGTCCCTCCCAGCTCTCCACCTGCAGTACAGGAAAGCAGTCAGACTCTCCAATGAGGTCCACGCAGGAAGGCATCTCTCTCTTTTGTGAATTTCTGAGCCATCTCACCAGTTCTCAGTCACTGACATTGAAATTTCCTCTTGGAGTTTGGCATCTCACTTTTAAATTTCACATCTATTCTATTTCAGTGTCTTGGACAAGATTTAAAAGTTAACATTCTATTATACATTCATATGTACATTCATATATACATCCATATTCGATTTTATACTTTATACATTTAGAGCTTTGAGGTTTTGATGGTTCAACTATGGGACTCCACTAACTACAAAGAAACCTGATTGCTGTCTGATGGAAGCTTTCATACAGTAAATAGGAGCAAGTCTAAAACCTACCTACCTATTTATCTATCATTTTGTATGGATGGAATTTAAAGATGGCTGTAAATATGCAATAACATATTTTAATGGAAGACATTAGGAAAAGCATTAACTGATTTTATATAATCCCTTGAGTTGGGTTGCATTTTATTTAATGACTTGAATGTAAATAATTAAATAGGTGATTATTCTGTACCACTGATTCTTCTGCATATATAAAAATCACATGGGGGCCATTAAAATTAAGATTCCTTGGAATGTCTCCAGCCTTCTCCATTTTATTAAGGTGATTCTGATGCATAGGTTAAAAAAATACATTTGAGAAATTTCTCTATATCCTGATGATATGCAAACCCTAATACAACTGTAGGTACATTCGGGCCTGACACAGAGACATCTACTTTCATATACCTAAAAGATGCCCTTTCATGAGCCTCAGTCAGCAGCCTGACAAGTTAATCAAGAAGATTATTTAAAGCTGAAATCACAAAAACAACTGAAAAAATCCACATCTCTCTTTAACTTCAAATATAACATTTACTTATTCACCAGTCTTTATGGGGCTATCTTTTATTTTAGTATACTTCTTCCGGTTATTCTAAAAGACCATTCTTTCCCAAGCTACACTCCAAATGTATTCCCTGCAATTCCGTTTGGGTTTCTTTAAAGTGGAGTCAGAACCTAAATACAAACCGAATGCAAATCCTTTTTGTTTTTTTTTTTAATTTTTGTTTTTGAGACAGAGTCTTACTCTGTCGCCCAGGCGGGAGTGCTGTGGCACAATCTCAGCTCATTGCAATCTCTGCCTGCTGGGTTCAGTGATTCTTTTGCCTCGGCCTCCCAAGTAGGTGGGATTGCAGGTGCGCACTGCCAAGCCTGGCTAATTTTGTATTTTTAGTAGAGACGGGGTTTCACCATGTTGGCCAGGCTGGTCTCAAACTCCTGACCTCAAGTGATCCACCCGCCTTGGCCTCCCAAAGTGCTGGGATTACAGGCGTGAGCCACCATGCCTGGCCCATTTCTTGACTTCTATTATTTCCTTCTAGTATTTTATAGCCATATAAAATACATAAAATTATAGTACACACCTAGTTTTACAGCAATACATTTTAGTTACTCACCTCAAGTATCTTCAAAACACTCAACTTAGTTTTCTTAAAAATAAAATCCAAAATCCCTGTTTCTTTATTGAATTCATAGGGCACTAGTTAAGGTAGGTTCAATCAGGTTAAATGACAGCAATAACAAGACTAGCACAAGTTTGGGTAAGAAAACCACTGACTTGGTAAGAATATGACTCACCTGTGGGGAGCAGAAGTGCAGGGTTGCACGAGAGTAGGAGTTGGCAAATGTTTTCTTAAAGAGCCATATCATAAATCCTTTATTCTGTCAACCACTCAGCTCTTCCTTGTGACATAAAAGGAGCCACAGGCTATAAGTAAACGAATGGGTGTGGCTGTGTTCCAATAAACCATTTTATTATAAAAAATAAGCAGCTAGCCCATAAATATGAGTTGGACAACACTTGGACTAGATCAATGGATTTCATGCATTAATTAGTGTGCATCAAAGTCAACCAGCATTTCTAATTTGGTAGGTATAGGGTGAGGCCTGAGAACTTGCACTTCTAACAAATCCCCAAGTGATGCTGATTCTGCAGGTGCTGGTCCAGGGATCACTCTTTGAGAACCACCAGACTTGACTTTAACTGATTGGCTGTAGATGCCCAGTGAGCTGCGAGCAATGGTTTGTATATTTAATGAAGGTGTTTTATCCCAAGCTCCCTTGAAAACTAAGCCCTAAGAAAAACGTATTAGCTAATGCTTTGACAGGCAGAGGAACCCAAGGAAACAAGAATAAGGGAAAAGGAGAAGTGATAGGGGAAATGAGTGAGAGCAAAGACATGAAGGTATGTTTTTAAATAGGTCACAACTTCATAACAAACATAGCTGGTTGCCTGATCTCACAGGTTGTCTCCATACAGCCTACAAAACTACTATTTCTCAAAATAGTCTTTGATTGGGAAGAAGGATGAGGATTATATCTGCTGGCTTCTTCCCCCATTATTGGTTGAAACTCACCAGCATGTCCAGTTGTGTTTTCTCTCCCTGCCATGCAGTTGCAGAGGTAGTTAGTGTCATGCGTGTCCGTGTGAAGAGACCACCAAACAGGCTTTGTGTGAGCAATAAAGCTTTTTAATCACCTGGGTGCAGGCGGGCTGAGTCCGAAAAGAGAGTCAGCGAAGGGAGATGAGTGAGGCCGTTTTATAGGATTTGGGTAGGTAAAGGAAAATTACAGTCAAAGAGGGGTTGTTGTTCTCTGGCGAGCAGGAGTGGGGGTCACAAGATGCTGAGTCGGGGAGATTTTTGAGCCAGGATGAGCCAGCAAAAGGAATTTCACAAGATAATATCATCCCTTAAGGCAAGGACTGGCCATTTTCACTTCTTTTGTGGTGGAATGTCATCAGTTAAGGCGGGGCATGGCATTTGCATTTCTTTTGTGATTCTTCAGTTACTTCAGGCCATCTGGGGACATACGTGGAAGTCACAGGGGATGCGATGGCTTGGCTCGGGCTCAGAGGCCTGACAGCTAGAGCTTCCCCTTGTCCTCTCCATCCACTGTGCAGGGACAGTAGATGCCTTTGTAACATTACTTTAGCTTGTACACTCAAACCTGTGTCTTGTCACGCAACAAATGTGGCTATTTTCAAAATGTTATCTGCACTTCTTTATTTATTTTTTCATACCATTCATTCTCATGACTTCCAGTGACATCACTCTGTGATTTATTCAAATAACTATCTCCAGCGCTAATAAAGTACACTACCAAAGCAAGCCCTGGCATCTTGTCATGCCCACTTCAGTTCTAGGGGAGAACATTCTTGATGCTTAGGAGGTTATATTTTACATCATATGATGCTGACACATCTAGTGACAACTGATCAGATCTGACCCAAGAAATCAATCTGTTTTTGGACCATCATGGTAGACGGGAGGCAGGACTAGACTGCAGCTCCAACTCAAATGGACAGGGCAGTGTGCAGAGGCTCCCACAGTGAATTTTAGCTCCAGAATGACTGCAAGAACAAACCAGGAATCCCGAGAGGGCCCACAGACCCTCTAGAGGAAAAGGACTGCTCCTGTAGGACCTGGGGGGCACCCCAAATACTGAGTGCCCAAACTACAGAAGTGGGAAAGGGAGATCCTCTGCTCCAAAACACACATCCCCACTGGGGAAACATCCCCACTGGGGAAGGTCTAGTTTACAGGAGAAGTTTTCGCCCCTACCTGGAGCTGAGTCCATTCAGAGAGCCAAGTGTAATATAGGGGTAGAGGAAGCAGCGGGAAAGGCCCTGGGAGCTCACTGGGTCCCCAAGCAGGCCATTCCCGCCTGGGACCACAGGGATCCTTCAAGAGGGTGGCCAGAGGCATGGGGAAATTGCCACAGAGAGAAGGAGGTCTCCAGCTGAACTTTGTAACCGTTTTAACTGGGTGCGAAGCCTCCCAGCCAAAACTCTGGGGAGGGTAAAAATCCTGCATGCAGACTCCTGGGTGGGGGAGGAACCAAAGCCCTTTTCTTTTGCAGCTGGGAGGTGGGTAGCCTGGGGCAAGTTCTTAAGCCCTGCTCACCCACTGCCTGGAAACAGATTTGGGGCTACTGGGGGGGCAGAGTTTGAGTGAGACCGGCCTTTTGGATGGGGTGGGAGCTGGATGAGGCCTGTGACTTCTGGGTTTCCCCCACTTCCCTGACAACCTGCATGACTCAGCAGAGGCAGCCATAACCCTCCTAGGTACACAACTCCACTGACCTAGGAACCTCTCCCTCATCCCCCACAGCAGCTGCAGCAAGACACACCCAAGGAGAGTCTGAGCTCAGACACGCCGAACCCTGAACCCTGCCCCACCCTGATGGGTCTTCCCTACCCACCCTGGTAGCTGAAGACAAAGGGCATATAATCTTGGAAGTTGGAGGGCCTTGCCCACCACCAGTTCCTCTCCATACTACCATAGCTGATGCTGTCTGGAAAGTGCCACCTCCTGGCAGAAGGCCAAGCAAAACAAAATAGAACATTAAACCACCAAAGCTAAGAACACTCAAAGAGTCCATTTCATCCCCGGCCACCTCCACCAGAACAGGTGCTGGTATCCATGGCTGAGAGACCCATAGACAGTTCACATCACAAGATGCTGTGCAGACAACATCCAGTACCAGCCCGGAGCTGGGTAGACTTGCTGGGTGGCTACACCCAGAAGAGCGATAACAATCACTGCGGCTTGGTTCACAGGAAGCCACATTCACAGGAAAAGGGGGAGGGTACTACATCAAGGGAACACTCTGTGGTACAAAAGAATCCGAAGAACAGCCTTCAGCCCTAGACCTTCCCTCTGACAGAGCCTACCCAAATGAGAAGGAACCAGAAGACCAACTCAAGTTTAATATGACAACACAAGGCTCTTTAACATCCCCCCAAAAATCACACTAGCTCACCATCAATGGATCTAAACCAAGAAGAAATCCCTGATTTACCTGAAAAAAGAATTCAAGAGATTAGTTATTAAACTAATCAGGGAGGCACCAGAGAAAGGTAAAGCCCAATGCAAGGAAATCCAAAAAACGATTCAAGAAGTGAAGGGAGAAATATTCAAGGAAATAGATAGCATAAAGAAAAAACAATCAAAACTTCAGGAACCATTGAACATACTTATAGAAATGCAAAATGCTCTGGAAAGTCTCAGCAATCGACTTGAACAAATAGAAGAAAGAAATTCAGAGCTCAAAGACAAAGTCTTCAGATTAACCCAATCCAACAAAGACTAAGAAAAAAGACTTAAGAAAATGTGAACAAAGCTCCAAGAAATCTGGGATTATGTTAAACAACCAAACCTAAGAATAATCAGTGTTCCTGAGGAATAAGAGAAATCTAAAAGTTTGAAAAACATATTTGGGGGAGTAATCAAGGAAAACTTCCCTGGCCTTGCTAGATACCTAGATATCCACATACAAGAAGCACAAAGAACACCTTGGAAATTCATTGCAAAAAGATCATCACCTGGGCACATTGTCATCAGATTATCTAAAGTTAAGATGAAGGAGTCTTAAGAGCTATGAGACAAACACACTAGGTAATCTATAAAGGAAAACCGATCAAATTAACAGCGGAATTCTCAGCAGAAACCCTATAAGCTAGAAGGAACTGGGGCCCTATCTTCAGCCTCCTCAAACAAAACAATTACCGCCAAGAATTTTGTATCCAGGTAAACAAATGCTGAGGGAATTTGCCACTACCAAGCCACCACTACAAGAACCGCTAAAAGGAGCTCTAAATCTTGAAACAAATCCTGGAAACACATAGAAACAGAACCTCTTTAAAGCATAAATCACACAGAACCTATAAAACAAAAATACAATTTAAAAAGCAAAAACAAAAAAATCAAGGTACACAGGCAACAAATAGCACAATGAATGCAATGGAACCTCACATCTCAATACTAACATTTAATTTAAATGGCCTAAATGCTCCACTTAAAAGATACGAAACTGCAGAATAGATAGGAACTTACCAACCAACTATCTGGTGCCTTCGGGAAACTCACTTAACACATAAGGACTTACATAAACTTAAAGTAAAGGGGTGGAAAAAGGCGTTTCATGCAAATGGACACCAAAAGCGAGCAGGAGTAACTATTCTTACATCAGACAAAATAAACTTTAAAGCAACAGCAGTTAAGAGACAAGAGGGACATTATGCAATGGTAAAAGGCCTTGTCCAACAGGGAAGTATCACAATCCTAAACATGGATGCACCTAACACTGGAGCTCTTAAATTTATAAAGCAATCGCTAGGGGACCTAAGAAAGGAGATAGACAGCAACACAATAATAATGGGGATTTTAATACTCCACTGACAGCACTAGACAGGTCAGGAAGACAGAAAGTCAACAAAGAAACAATGGATTAAAACTATATCCTGGAACAAACGGACATAACAGATATATACACGACATTTTATCAAACTGCAGAGTACACATTCTATTCAACAGAGCATGAAACTTTCTCCAAGTTAGTCCATATGATAGGCCATGAAACAAGTCTCAGTAAATTTTAAACAACTGAAATTATATCACACACTCTCTCAGACCACAGTGGAATAAAACTGGAAATAAACTCCAAAAGGAATCTTCAAAATCATGCAAATACATGAAAATTAAATAAACTGCTCCTGAATGGTCATTGGGTCAAAAACAAAATCAGGATGAAAATTTAAAAATTCTTTGAACTGAACAACAATAATGACACAACTTATCAAAACCTCTGGGATACAGCAAAGGCAGTGCTAAGGGGAAAGTTCATAACCCTAAACACCTACAACAAAGAGACTGAGAGAACACAAGCTGATATTACAAGGTAACAACTCAAGGAACTAGAGAAACAAAAACAAACCAAACCCAAACCCAATGGAATAAAGGAAATAAACAAGATCAGAGCAGAACTAAATGAAATTGAAAAGGAAAAAAAAATACAAAAGATAAATGAAACAAAAAGCTCGTTCTTTGAAAAGATACATGAAATTGATAGACTACTAACAAGATTAACCAAGAAAAGAAGAGAGAAAATCCCAACAAACAAAATGGGAGATGATATTACAACTGACACTACTGAAATACAAAAGATCATTCAAGGCTAATATAGACACCTTTATGCACATAAACTAACAAAACTTAGATGAGATGGGTAAATTCCTGGAAAAATACAACCCTCCTAGCTTAAGTCAGGAAGAATTAGATACCCTGAACAGACCAATAACAAGCAGTGAAACTGAAATGGTAATTTAAAAATTACCAACAAAAAATGTCCAGGACCAGATAGATTCACAGCAGAATTCTACCAGACATTCAAAGAAGAATTAGTATGAATCCTTTTGACACTATTCCACAAGATAGAGAAAGAAGGAACCCTCCCTAATTCTATGAAGCCAGCATTACCCTAATACCAAAATCAGGAAAGGACATAACCAAAAAAGAAAACTATAGAACAATATCTCTGATGAACACAGATGCTAAAATTGTTAACAAAATACTAGCTAACCGAATCCAACAATATATCAAAAAGATAATCTACCACATTCAAATGAGTTTCATACCAGGGATGCGGGGATGGTTTCAAATATGCAAGTCAGTAAATGTGACACACCACATAAAAAGCACATGATCATCTCGATAGATGCAGAAAAAGCATTAGACAAAATCCAGCATTGCTTTATGATTAAAACTGTCAGCAAAATTGGCATACAAGGGACATACCTCAATGTAATAAAAACCATCTATGACAAACCCATAGCCAACATAATTCTGAATGGGGAAAAGCTGAAAGCATTCCCTCTGAGAACTGGAACAAGACAAGGATGCCCACTCTCACCACTCCTCTACAACACAGCACTAGAAGTTCTAGCCAGAACAATCAGACAAGAGAAAGAAAAAAAGGGCATCCAAATTAGTAAAGAGGAAGTCAAACTGTCACTATTTGCTGACAGTATGGTTGTTTACCTCAAAAACCCTAAAGACTCCTCCAGAAAGCTCCTAGAGCTGATAAAACAATTCAGTTAAGTTTCTGGATACAAGATTAATGTACACGAATCAGTAGATGGAATCATATATATAATATATGATGAATCATATATGATGGAATCATATACATATATATTCCATTGTGTGTATATATATATTCCATCATATATACATGATGGAATACTACTCAGCCATAAAAAGGAATGAATTAACAGCATTCGCAGGAACCTGGATGAGATTGGAGACTATTATTCTAAGTGAAGTAACTTAGGAATGGAAAACTAAACATTTCCATACACCAATGGGGACCAAGTGGATAATCAAATAAAAAATTCAACCCCTTTTATAACAACTGCAAAAAAAAATACTTAGGAATATACCTAACCAAGAAGGCAAAAGATCTCTACAATGAAAACTACAAAACATTGCTGAAAGAAATCACAGATGACACAAACAAATGGAAACACATCTCATGTTCATCAATGGGCAGAATTTATGTCATGAAAAAGATCATATTGCCAAAAGCAATCCACAAATTCAATGCAATTCCCATCAAAATACAACCATCATTCTTCACAGAATTAGAAAAAACAATTGTAAAATTAATATGAAACCAAAAAAGAGCCTGCACAGCCAAAGCAAGACTAAGCAAAAAGAACAAATCTGGAGGCTTACACTACCTAATTTCAAACTATACCATAAGGCCATAGTCACCAAACAGCACGGTACTGGTACTGATAAGTGCAACAAACCACCATGGCATGTGTATAACTACGTAACAAACCTGCACATTCTGTACATGAATCCCAGAATTTAAAATATATTTTTTAAAAAAAAGTCACATAGACCAATGGAAGAGAATAGAAAACCCAGAAATAAACCCAAATACATACAGCCAATTGATCTTTCACAAAGCAAACAAAAACATAAAGTGAGGAAAGAACATGCTTTTCAACAAATGGTGCTGGGATAATTGACTAGCCACATGTAGGAGAATGCAACTGGATCTTCATCTCTCACCTTACACAAAAATCAACCCAAGATGGATTAAGGACCTAAATCTGGTGGCACCAAGACGGCTGAACAGGAACAGCCCCAGCCTCCAGCTCCCAATGTTAGCGACACAGAAGACGGGTGATTTCTGCATGTCCAACTGAGATACCGGGTTCATCTCACTAAGGCGTGTCGGACAGTGGGTACAGGACAGTGGGTGCAGCCCAATGAGTGAAAGCCGAAGCAGGGTGAGGCATTGCCTCACCAGGAAGCACAAGAGAAACTGTGACACACAACACCTGGAAAATCGAGTCACTCCCACCCTAGTACTGCGCTTTACCAAGGATCTTAGGAAAGGGCACACCGGGTGATCATATCCTGCGCCTGGCTCGGAGGGTCCCACGCCCATAGCACCTCCCTCATTGCTAGCACAGCAGTCTAACTACAAGGTGGCGGCGAGGCTGGGGGAGGGGCAACCGCCATTGCTGAGGCTTACTAGGTAAACAAAGCAGCTGGGAAACTCGAACTGGGTGGAGCCCACTGCAGTTCAAGGAGGCCTGCCTGCCTCTGTAGACTCCATCTCTGGGGACAGGGCACAGCTGAACAGAAGGCAGCAGAAACTTCTGCAGAGGTAAATGTCCCTATCTGACAGCTTTGAAGAGAGTAGTGGTTCTCCCAGCACGGAGTTTGAGATCTGAGAACAGATAGACTGCCTGCTTAAGTGGGTCCCTGACCTCCGAGTAGCCTAACTAGGAAACATCCCCCACCAGGGGCAGACTGACGCCTCACACTTCACACGGCCAGGTACACCTCTGAGACAAAGCTTCCAGAGGAATGATCAGACAGCAACATTTGCTGTCCAGCAATATTCACTATTTTGCAGCCTCTGCTGATGATGCCCAGGCAAACAGGGTCTGGAGTGGACCTCCAGCAAACTCCAACAGACCCACAGCTGGGGGTCCTGACTGTTAGAAGGAAAACTAACAAACAGAAAGGACATCCACACCAAAACCCCATGTACGTCACCATCATCAAAGACCAAAAGTAGATAAAACCACAAAGATGGGGAAAAAGCAATGCAGAAAAGCTGCAAATTCTAAAAATCAGAGCACCTCTCCCCCTTCAAAGGAACGCAGCTCCTCACCAGCAACAGAAAAAGCTGGACAGAGAATGACTTTAACAAGTTGAGAGAAGATGGCTTCAGACGATCAAACTTTTCTGAGCTAAAGAAGGAAGTATGAACCCAGCGCAAAGAAACTAAAAACCTTGAAAAATGATTTGGAGAATGGCTAACTAGAATAACCAATGTAGAGAAGTCCTTAAATGACCTGATAGAGATGAAAACCATGACACGAGAACTACGTGACAAATGCACAAGCTTCAGTAACCCACTCAATCAACTGGAAGAAAGGGTATCAGTGATTGAAGATCAAATGAATGAAATGAAGCGAGAAGTTTATAGAAAAAAGAGTAAAAAGAAATGAACAAAGCCTCCAAGAAAGATAGGAATATGTGAAAAGACCAAATCTACATCTGATTGGTGTACCTGAAAGTAACTGGGAGAATGGAACCAAGTTGGAAAACATTCTGCAGGATATTATCCGGGAGAACTTCCCCAACCTAGCAAGGCAGGCCAACATTCAAATTCAGGAAATAAAGAGAATGCCACAAAGATACTCCTCGAGAAGAGCAACTCTAAGACACATAATTGTCAGATTCACCAAAGTTGAAATGAAGGAAAAAATGTTAAGGGCAGCCAGAGAGAAAGGTCAGGTTACCCACAAAGGGAAGCCCATCAGACTAACAGCAGATCTCTTGGCAGAAACTCTACAAGCCAGAAGAGAGTGGGGGCCAATATTCAACATTCTTAAAGAAGAGAATTTTCAACCCAGAATTCCATATCCAGCCAAATTAAGCTTCATAAGTGAAGGAGAAATAAAATCCTTCATAGACAAGCAAATGCTGAGAGATTTTGTCACGAACGGGCCTGCCCTACAAGAGCTCCTACAGGAAGCACTAAACATGGAAAGGAACAACCAGTACCAGCCACTGCAAAAACATGTCAAAATGTAAAAACCATCGAGGCTAGGAAGAAACTAATGAGCAAAATAACCAGCTAACATCACAATGACAGGATCAAGTTCACACATAAAAATATTACCTTTAAATGTAAATGGGCTAAATGCTCCAATTAAAAGACACAGACTGGTAAATTGGATGAAGAGTCAACACCCATCAGTTTGCTGTATTCAGGAGAACCATGTCACGTGCAGAGACACACACAGGTTCAGAATAAAGGGATGGAGGAAGATCTACCAAGCAAATGGAAAACAAAAAAAGGCAGGGGTTGCAATCCTAGTCTCCGATAAAACAGACTTTAAACCAACAAAGATCAAAAGAAGCAAAGAAAGTCATTACATAATGGTAAAGGGATCAATTCAACAAGAAGAGCTAACTATCCTAAATATATATGCACCCAATACAGGAGCACCCAGATTCATAAAGCAAGTCCTTAGAGACTTACAAAGAGACTTAGACTCCCATACAATAATAATGGGAGACTTTAACACCCCACTGTCAACGTTAGACAGATCAACGAGACAGAACATTAACAAGGATATCCAGGAATTGAACTCAACTCTGCACCAAGCAGACCTAATAGACATCTACAGAACTCCTCACCCCAAATCAAAAGAATATACATTCTTCTCAGCACCACATCGCACTTATTCCAAAAGTGACCACATAGTTGGAAGTAAAGCACTCCTCAGCAAATGTACAAGAACAGAAATCTTAACAAACAGTCTCTCGGAACACAGTGCAATCAAACTAGAACTCAGGAATAAGAAACTCAATCAAAATGGCACAACTACATGGAAACTGAACAACCTGCTCCTGAATGACTACTGGGTACCTAACAAAATGAAGGCAGAATTAAAGATGTTTTCTGAAACCAATGAGAACAAAGATACAACATACCAGAATCTCTGAGACACATTTAAAGCAGTGTGTTGAGGGAAATTTATAGCACTAAATGCCTATAAGAGAAAGTAGGAAAGATCTAAAATTGACACCCTAAAATCACAATTAAAACAACTAGAGAAGCAAGAGCAAACACATTCAAAAGCTAGCAGAAGGCAAGAAATAACTAAGATAGAACAGAACTAAAGGAGATAGACACACACAAAAAACCTTCAAAAAATCAATGAATCCAGGAGCTGGTTTTTTGAAAAGATCAACAAGATTGATAGACCACTAGCAAGACTAATAAAGAAGACAGAAGAATCAAATAGATGCAATAAAAAGTGATAAAGGGGATATCACCACCAATCCCACAGAAATACAAACTACCATCAGAGAATACTATAAACACCTCTATGCAAATAAACTAGAAAACCTAGAAGAAATGGATAAATTCCTGGATACATACACTCTCCCAAGACTAAACCAGGAAGAAGTTGAATCCTGAAATAGACCAACAGGCTCTGAAATTGAGGCAATAATTAAGAATCTAAGTTAAGTTGGGGGGAAAACAGCAGAAATCTGGGATCAAGTAAGAAATAGGTCTTCTCAAATCATAATATGAAAGCTAGCAAAAAATAAAAGGAAAGTAAACCCAACAATTCTTATGATCCTTTTCTTTTTATAAAAATGATGTCTTGGCCGGGCGCGGTGGCCTCAAGCCTGTAATCCCAGCACTTTGGGAGGCCGAGACGGGTGGATCACGAGGTCAGGAGATCGAGACCATCCTGGCTAATACGGCGAAACCCCGTCTCTACTAAAAATACAAAAAACTAGCCGGGCGAGGTGGCGGGCGCCTGTAGTCCCAGCTACTTGGGAGGCTGAGGCCGGAGAATGGCGTGAACCCAGGAGGCGGAGCTTGCAGTGAGCTGAGATCCGGCCACTGCACTCCAGCCTGGGCTACAGAGCAAGACACCGTCTCAAAAAAAAAAAAAAAAAAAAAATTGATGTCTTAACCATCCATTATAGTATGCATGAAATGAAAACAGAACAGGCAAATCATCTGTCGGGGCTTGGCAAGAAGCAGATGGGACTCTCAGGTTGGGTCAGGACTAGACGGATTCACAGCCGAATTCTACCAGAGGTACAAGGAGGAGCTGGTACCATTCCTTCTGAAACTATTCCAATCAATAGAAAAAGAGGGAATCCTCCCTAAGTCATTTTATGAGGCCAGCATCATACTGATACCAAAGCCTGGCAGAGACACAACAAAAAAAGGGAATTTTAGACCAATATCCCTGATGAACATCGATGCAAAAATCCTCAATAAAATACTGGCAAACTGAATCCAGCAGCACAACAAAAAGCTTATCCACCATGATCAAGTGGACTTCATCCCTGGGATGCAAGGCTGGTTCAACATATGCAACTCATTATGTAATCCAGCATATAAACAGAACCAAAGTCAAAAAACACATGATTATCTCCATAGATGCAGAAAAGGTCTTTGACAAAATTTCAACAGCCCTTCATGCTAAAAACTCTCAATAAACTTGATATTGATGGAACACACCTCAAAATAGTAACAGCTATTTATGATAAACCCACAGCCAATATCATACTGAGTGGGCAAAAACTAGAAGCATTCCCCTAGAAAACTGGCACAAGACAGGGATGCCCTCTCTCACCACTCCTATTCTACATAGTGGTGGAAGTTCTTGCCAGGGCAATCAGACAAGAGAAAGAAATAAAGGTTATTGAACTGGGAAAACAGGAAGTCAAACTGTCCCTGTTTGCAGATGACATGATTATATATTTAGAAATCCCCATCGTCTCAGCCCCAAATCTCCTTAAGCTGATAAGCAACTTCAGCAAAATCTCAGGATACAAAATAAATGTGCAAAAATCACAAGCATTCTTATAAACAATAACAGGCAAGCAGAGAGCCAAATCATGAATGAACTCCCATTCACAATTGCTTTAAAGAGAATAAAATACCTAGAAATCCAACTTAAAAGGGATGTAAAGGACCCCTAAAAGGAGAATTACAAACCACTGCTCAATGAAATAAAAGACGACACAAAACAAATGGAAGAACATTCCATGCTCATGGATAGGAAGAATCAATATTGTGAAAATGCCCATACTGCCCAAGGTAATATATACATCCAATGCCATCCCCATTAAGCTACCAATGACTTCCTTCACAGAATTGGAAAAAACTACTTTAAAGTTCATATGGAACCAAAAAAGAGTCCGCATTGCCAAGACAATCCTAAGTCAAAAGAACAAAGCTGGAGGCATCACGCTACCTAACTTCAAACTATACTACAAGGCTACAGTAACCAAAAGAGCATGGTACTGGTACCAAAACAGAGATATAGACCAGTGGAACAGAATAGAGCCCTCAGAAATAATACCACACATCTACAGCCATCTGATCTTTGACAAACCTGAGAAAAACAAGAAATGGGGAACGGATTCCCTATTTAATAAATGGTGCTGGAAAACTGGCTAGCCATAAGTAGAAAGCTGAAACTAGATCCCTTCCTTACCCCTTATAGAAAAATTAATTCAAGATGGATTTGAGACTTAAAACGTTAGACCTAAAACTATAAAAACCCTAGAAGAAAATTTAGGCAATGCCATTCAGGACATAGGCATGGGCAAGGACTTCATGTCTAAAACACCAAAAGCAATGGCAATGAAAGCCAAAATTGACAAATGGGATCTAATTTAAAGAGCTTCTGTACAGCAAAATAAACTACCATCAGAGTGAACAGGCAACCTACAGAATGGAAGAAAATTTTTGCAATCTACTCATCTGACAAAGGGCTAATATCCAGAACCTTCAAAGAACTCAAACAAATTTACAAGAAAAAAACAAAGAACCCCATCCAAAAGTGGGCAAAGGATATGAACAGACACTTCTCAAAAGAAGACATTTATGCTGCCAACAGACACATGAAAAAATGCTCATCATCACTAGCTATCACAGAAATGCAAATCAAAACCACAATGAGATACCATCTCACACCAGTTAGAATGGCAATCATCAAGAAGTCAGGAAACAACAGATGATGGAGAGGATGTGGAAAAATAGGAACACTTTTACACTGTTGGTGGGACTGTAAACTAGTTTAACCATTGTGGAAGACAGTGTGGCGATTCCTCAAGGATCTAGAATTAGAAATATCATTTGACCCAGCCATCCCATTACTGGTATATACCCAAAGGATTATAAATCATGCTGCTATAAAGACACATGCACATGTGTGTTTATTGCGACACTATTCACAATAGCAAAGTCTTGGAACCAACCCACATGTCCATCAATGACAGACTGAATTAAGAAAATGTGGCAAATATACACCATGGAATACTATGCAGCCATAAAAAAGAATGAGTTCACGTCCTTTGTAGGGACATGGATGCAGCTGGAAACCATCATTCTCAGCAAACTATTGCAAGAACAGAAAACCAAACACTGCATATTCTCACTCATAGGCGGGAACTGAACAATGAGAACACTTGGACACAGGAAGGGGAACACCACACACCGGGGCCTGTTGTGGGTGGGGGAAGCGGGAAGGGATATCATTAGGAGATATAACTAATGTAAATGATGAGTTAATGGGTGCCATACGAACATGGCACATGTATACATATGTAACAAACCTGCACATTGTGCACATGTACCCTAGAACTTAAAGTATAATAATAATAAATAAAAGGACCTAAATCTAGGACCTAAAACTATAAAAAATCTAGAAGATAACATTGGAACAACCCTTCTAGACATTGGCTTAGGCAAGGATTTCATATCCAAGAACCCAAAAGCAAATGCAATAAAAACTAAGATAAATAGCTGGGACTTAATTAAACTAAAAAGCTTTTGCATGGCAAAGGGAACAGTCAGCAGAGTAAACAGACAACCCAAAGTGGAAGAAAATCTTCACAATCCATATATCTGACAAAGGACTAAACAAATTAGTAAGAAAAAAAAAATCCCCATCAAAAAGTGGGCCAAAGACATGAATAGACAATTCTCAAAAGAAGATACACAAATGGCCAAAAACCATATGAAAAAAATGCTCAACATCACTAATGATCAGGGAAATGCAAATCAAAACCACCGTGTGATACCGCTGTACTCCTGCAAGAATGGCTATAATCGAAAAACCAAAAAACCAGTAGATTTTGACGTGGTTGCGGTGATCTGGGAACACTTCTACAATGCTGGTGGGAATGTAAACTAGTACAGCCCATATAGAAAACAGTGTGGAGACTCCTTAAAGAACTAAAAGTAGAACTACCGTTTGATCCAGCAATCCCACTACTGGGTATCTATCCAGAGGAAATGAAGTCATTATATGAAAATGATAATTGCACACGCATATTTATAGCAGCACAATTCGCAACTGCAAAAATAAGGAACAACCCAAATGTGCATCAATCAATGAGTGGATAAGGAAACTATGATGTGATATATATATACATACACACACACATATATGATATATATATCGCATATATATGATATGTGATATATATATGTGCATGCACACACGTGCACACACACTATGGAACACTCGTAAGAGCCCTGTGGTATAAGCACTACCACTATACTATCCCTTTCTTTTTTTGGCAAGGAAACCGAGGCACTGTAGATTTAAATAATATGCACAAAGTTACATGTAGGCACTGGAATTTGAAGGCAAGAAGTGAGGGGTCAGCATCTAGACTTTTTGCCACCATGCCATCATGCTCGGTATGGTTTAGGCTACAGTGAACAATGGTGCTGGTGGGAAACAGACACGTTACTAACACACAGCAATTTCATTCTCTTGAGAGAAAATCCACAAGCCCAAATCTAGTGCAGTCTTTCAAATTCCAGCCTAGATGCCAATAACCTAGATGATACATGCATGATATAGGAAGCAAAGACAGATAATAATGGACCCTGAGACATAATTTAATCCTCTCCTTTAGTACACCAAGGCTGGGGAAGCCCCACTGACCAGCTGCCCTAAAATCCAATTTGATTGGCGCTAGAACTGCAGGAGACAATGGCTGAGCAGCATAGATAACTGGAAGGTGTTTGCTATTTTTTTTTCTTGACAATAAAGATCAGAATATTATATACAAATCTCCAACACCTTTTTATGTTTCCTTGGAAACAGTCCAGCCTCAGGACAGACTCAGGAACAGCTGCTGATGGCAAATCAGCCTGCAGAGTTGTGTGCACAGAGATCTCTGCCACCCACCCCATGTCAATTTCCAACTCCTCCATCCCTACACCAACCCCCCCGCACACACACACACATACATGGTCTGGTGTGAAAATGTTATACAGATGTTTTGACCATGACCTCTTCCTTTATTTCATTCAAGCACTTCACCGACAGTGTCCAAAATACCACCCAACTGTCAGCATAGTTTTAAAGAATTTGGCTCTGGAGTTGCTATTCTTGGGGTCAGTCATGGCTGCCTCTTATCAGCTGTTTAATTTTAAGTTAGTCGTTTTGTCCTCTCTGTGCTCAGTTTGGAAACCTATAAAATGAAAATAGTAATAATACTTCTTTCCATTGGCAGGTGGGGAGTGGATTTATATTAGCTAATATAAATGCATTTTGTAGAGCTCTTAGCTGGGATAGTAGAGCTTAACATATGACAGCTATTTATTAAATATCTAAAATGTTCTGGCTAATTCTGGCTATGTCAATCAGAGAAAACTTGTTTAACCTCTCAAACTTAATTATTTATTTGTAAAAGACAGATGACATCTACTGATTATGGTTTGGGGAAGCATTAAATAACATAAGTAAAGATTATTTAGGCACTAAATTAACGTTAACTGGTTCTAAAGCTTTCCAGGTATTCACTCATAAGCAAGACTTTGATGAAATTAATCTACTCCTAATGACCCTGGTATAAAGTCTCCAGTTTCTCACCTCTCAGGCAAGAGAAGCATTTTGAATGAGTTTTCCTATTCTTGAGAAGTTTGTCAAACAATTAATGCAATTTTTGTAATAGGCTAGTTTTTAAAAATCTGCTGATTACTAATTGTTCACAAATATTTTGTGTCATCTTCTGAATAACTCAGTGCTATGAAAACTTTTTTAATATAAGCAAAGTAAGGATTTGGTTCAATATTTATTATTTTCTTTTTTGAGACAGGGTCTCTCTCTGCAACCCAGGCTGGAGCACTATGGTGCAATCATAGTCCACTGCAACCTTGAACTCCTAGGCTCAAGAGATAGTCCCATGTCAGCCTCCTGAGTAGCTGGAACTGCAGGCACACCCAGCTATTTTTTTTTATTATTATTTTATTTTTTTGTAGAGACAAGGTCTTGCTTTGTTGCCCAAGCTGGTCTCAAACTCCTGGGCTCAAGCTGTCCTCCCACCTCAGCCTCCCAAAGTGCTGGGATTAGAGGCATGAGCCCCCACCCTGACCAGACATTTACTCTTACGTGTTAATTTCAAACAAGGATTTTCAAACACCCACTTTGCAAACAAAGACACTAAACAAAAAGCTGACAACCAGTGACTTGAAGACTGAGACAAAAATCATTGTTTGCTAACTGGGTGATACATCATTCTGCACAGAACTTCAGTGTGTCCTCAGAATATAAGGAAGAGAATTAGCACTGTATAAGGTTTTTAGACTTTCTTCATATTAAACAAGCCCTACAATGCCCATTGATCTGCATTTAGACAAGTTCTGAATTTAGACAAGAGCCAGCATCTGGGCGGAAATGAAGAATCATGAAACAGTAAATTATATTCACAAATTGCATAACCTCTGTTCTTTGGGGTTCCAAATGAATACAATGAGCAATTACATGCCCATCAGATGCTCAAGATAACGATAGATTTCCAGAAATCAGGGAGATTAACAATTTTGTTGAGTAAGACCAGACACAGAAATTTATAAAGGAAGAAGGATAAAGATCAAAGCTTCAAAAGAATAAAAGAGCACCATAAAAATCCTAAGCCATTTAAAATATTTACTCATTTTCAGCTCTCTCTACAGGCACTTGAAGGTCATTTGAAGAAAAACTAAAATAATGAAATTACATTCTCAGTGTAGGAGCTTTGTAGTATAAAGCGGAATTTAAAAGTGCCAAACACAGATACGAAGACGAGAGAGTCATATTAAAACCCTACATAAAGGACAGCAAGGAAGTTACAAGGGGAGGAGGGGGTGTTAAATGTGAGAATTAATAGTTATGCTTTTTCCTGGCCCCAAATACTTTGGCCTCAGAGTTAAATTAATTAGAAGATATAAAAACATAAAAAGGCTTTCTTTGTATATGTAACACAGAGAAGAGAGATTAAAAACTCCCATGGGTCAGAAACACAATCATTACAAACTGAATTTCTGGGCCATTGTGGCTCCTCTCTTCCCAGCACAAAGCCTTCTGTCTCTGTCCAAGCCATTGGACTCTACTTTTAATATTCCCTTGGAGATAGAGTGCTCTCTTCTTTCACTATGGCCTGTGTCTATAACCAGGAACTTGTTTCAAAAGTCTGAGCCAATGATGGTTTTTGCATTGACAGACATATGAGAAGCTACAACTCTGCATTAATCAAGATAGCCTTAAGGGTCCCTCAGCTTGACTAAAGTTTAGACAGGTACCTTCCTAACTGTAGGCCCCACCTCCCTTTTCTTAAAGCATTTACTTTTAAAAACCTGTAATTGCAAATTCTTTCTCTGGCCCTTTGAAATGTAAATAAATCTTCCAGTCTCTTACCAGTTTTACAACTCAGGACTGTCTTTCTTAAGGACCTGGGAGCCATCTCCTTGAAATGAAATCATCAAGAAAGACAGTGTGTCTTCCTCCCAGTCTCCGAGGAATGGTAGGAAGCTAACTTCAAGTGATAAGCATCAACTAGTAAACACAATGGCGCATAACCACACTGACTAACCCTCCTGCTAAGTTCCTCTGGGACTCTCCCACCAGCTTACCCAGTGCTTAAAAAACTCCTGCCTTTTGTTTCAGCAGAATTGAGTTCAGTCTCTCTCCCCTATTGCAATAGTCTTTTTTTTTTTTTTTTTTTTTTTTTTTTGAGACGGAGTCTCGCTCTGTCGCCCAGGCTGGAGTGCAGTGGCGCAATCTCGGCTCACTGCAAGCTCCGCCTCCCGGGTTCACACCATTCTCCTGCCTCAGCCTCCCGAGTAGCTGGGACTACAGGCGCCCGCCACTGCGCCCGGCTAATTTTTTCTATTTTTAGTAGAGACGGGGTTTCACCATGGTCTCGATCTCCTGACCTTGTGATCCGCCCACCTCGGCCTCCCAAAGTGCTGGGATTACAGGCGTGAGCCACCGCGCCCGGCCTGCAATAGTCTTAAATAAAGCCTTTGTTGCTATTTAACTCTAAACTTAAAATCTGGTGCAATTTTTCCTTGATGGAATACAGGGTTTCTAATGAATTGTTGGATATCTTTTACCTTGTTAAGAGAATTTCATAATCAAGTGAAATAAAAATATTTAAAGTATACATGCAATAATGCATTTGATGCCAATATTTTAAGTGACAAATAGTTACTTCGATATACTCTGAGAAAAGTGACAATTAACAGTGTGGCACAGGACAGTATCCTGTCTGGAAAGCTAAGGGGGTAGAGACATTTTAGAAAGACAGAATGATCAACACAGTCACATGTACAGAGCCGCCCAGTGCAATAAGGCAAAAAATGACTGCCAGAGTGACCTTCCCAAAACAATTCTAGTTAAAGAGTGTCGTTGAATATAAGGCAGAAGAGAAGAAAAGGAAAAAGGAGGAATAAACCAGCTTCTCATGACAACTGCTGACGTAATGACAAATCTGATATTTTTGTCTTGGTTCTACAGTGTCTGAAGGATAAGACCTGGAATACGAGCCTCACGTGGCTAAGCACAGCACATATTTCCAAATGCAGCCTCTAATAATCAAAGTGCCTTCCAAGTCAGTATGCAGAAGACCAAGGCAACAAAACAATTGGTGAAACAGCTGAGTGGGATGGAACTGAACACATCCAGGAGGCAACAACTACGTGGGCTGACTGAAATTTTAACAGATTACAGAAAGAAAAAGAAACTGCTCAAGTCTGTTGCTTATATTTGGTCCGCAAAGGAGTTTGATATTCAGAGTGATAACCACTGACCAAACATTGGTAAGAGGTAAATGAAGTTTATATTTGGTGGAGAGGTTGTCAGGGAACAGCTGCACTAAATAAGAGTTCAAATTCTTCTTCCCATTGAGCAACTGAATACGGTCCCTGTGACTCTGTGATGGACGGTGAAAAACTAACATTCTTGAAGAGCAGAAGTTGTGGAGAACTCAAAAGTAATTCTTTAGTAAAAATTAGACCTCAAAATATCATTCCAAAAAGTACTTACTCAGTACAAAGGAGAAAAGATATCTCTACACTGGAGAAACTTGGTGGATGCCACTTTAACCAAGAGATCAACTTAAAATCACCAACCATGGGACAAAGGGACATCACCTGTCCCCTGATGTAATACGCTTAGAAAGACACACCACCTATGTAGTATTCTTGACAAAAATGTTTCACTAGAATCTGATCATGAAGAAACAATCAGATAAATCCAAATACAGAAACATTTTGCAAAATAATCATACTGAACTCCCCAAAATTCTTCAATGTCATGAAAGCTGTAAAAGGCAGGGAAACTATTTTAGACTTAAGGAGACTAAAAAGGCACAACAACTAAAAACAACATACCAACCTCATTTGGATAGTGCTCTGAAAAACATTACGTGGCAGTGGGTAAATCTGAATATGAACTATATATTACATAATATATTAATAATAAATTTCTATATTTAAAAATTCTTCTTTGCTGTCTTCCTCTTGTTCTCAAACAATTCAGCAAAATTATACATATGTATATTACAAAGTTTAATTGTAAGCAAGATTCTATTAAAAACTACCAAGAGCTTAGAAGAAGAAATCAAGTTTACTAGAAACTGGTCGCCTACTTACTAAATTAAGTTAGACTCATTTTTGAGAGCTTAGAAAAGCTATTTCAGGGAAATAAAATTGAATTTAGTTTTTTATTCAAAATTTAAAAATGCAAGTAGTGTCTATCCTGATATCACATAGACAACCTAAAGAAATATGAGTTGAATGGTCATATAGCAAACTGAATTCGATTTTCTCTGAATGGACATAATTCAAAGGGTTGACACTGGCCTGAAAGGAGCTCTCTAGTATTATGATACAGGAGTATAGCCATTCATTGGATGAAAACATAGATGGCATAGTAACAAAATTTGTTAATGATAGTGACAAATATTCTCTGTAGCACAGTTTTAAATCCCAAAGGTCTTGATAGACTAAGTAGTTGAAACCATTAATATGGTAGTTAACAAAAATTAATCAAAGGTCCATTACTGTTAATTAGTCAATATATACAAATTGGACATGTGCTAGAAAGTGGGAATAGAAAAGTAAATCCAAAGGTCATAGAGCTTTTGATCTTGCATGAAAATTACACATTTAAAACAATGATGACTCAGATGAGTATACGAAGGTAGAAGCACAGAGATCTTGGATGTGTGTATCAGGAAGATCTAACCTAAACAGAAAGTCAGGAAAGGCTGCCCATAGGATGCAGTGTATATGCCCAAAACTTTAGGGTGTTCTGGGAATAAATAATCAAAGGGAAAGGTGTCACAGGATAGGAGTGAGGGGAAGCAGAGCAGAGGGAAGGGGAATACACCAATATGGCAGAGGGAGTATGTGCAAAGGCCTCAAGAATGTGGGGTGTGGCATATTAACCAGCAAGACAGATCCAGTGTGGCAAGAACAGAGCAAGTAAAGGGAGGTAACTGCAAAGAAATACAGGATAGAAGAGACAACCCTAAAGGCAACGTGAGCCAAATGGCATCACAGGTTTAACAGACTCTAATTCATCATGATTCAATATTGCAATGAAGTTTCTCTAGATTCCAACATCCAAAACAAGGGTGATGAAGTTCTGCTCTGAGCATTGTCAATCACACCCAACTGTATTTTTTTTTTTTTTTTTTTTGGAGACAGAGTCTTGCTATGTTTCCCAGTCTGGTCTTAAACTCCTGGCCTCAAATGATCCTCCTGCCTCAGCCTCCCAAGTAGCTGGAACTATAGGCATGTGCCACTGGGCCCCACACATCCAACTTTAAATTTGTGCTAACATTGGGCACACTGGGACATAAAGATGGGAACAACAGACACTGGGGACTCCAAAAGGTGTGAGGGAGGGAGTGGGGCAAGGGCTAAAAAACTTCCTACTGGGTATTAGCTAGGGGATTGGATCAAAAGAAGCCCAAACCTCAACATCATGCAATATACCCTTGTAACAAACCTGCACATGTACCTCTGAATCTAATTTTTTAAAAATGTTGACATATAAGAAATTAAATAAATAATAAATCTGTGCTTAGTTCAAACAAATTCATAGCACTCTGTATGTTGAAGCCAACTGAAATCCCAACAAGGTATTACAGAATTAGGAAGTACATCACCTAAAGAGAAGAAGAGGGAAGATTCCAGGAGGCATGATAACTATCTTTAAATATCTGAAGAGTCATCTGTGAAATAGAAATCATAGCTCGTATGTGTTTATCAAGAGTGAATGAATGGGGTTCTACAATGCATTTTTAGTTCAATCTTTGGAAGACTTACTAACAGGTCCTGGCTGAAGACGGAATGGCTATCTGGGGAAATGCTGAGGCTCCCAGGCTGACTGATAAATGGGCAAGGAATTTTTACAGAATTCTTGTCCTTGATCTAGATTTAATAGGTCTTCCTCCAATCAATCCAGAGATTCTATAATTCTGTGACAGTGCCATTTCCATTATATTAGCAACATACAAAAGAGCTATTCAGAACATTCCAGTGGGAAGAACTTAAACGTGGCCAAACTAAAGAATTTGTAAAAATTAAACTTATAACTGACATCTGTACCACAAGGTTAAGACTGAATCTTAAAAAATAAAAATAAATTTAAAAATAAAATCTCGAAATGTAAAATAAAGGTAAAATTCATTTTTGTGATGAAGGCAGCCTAGCCACTGGAACATGAACTTTGAAGCAGACCCACGGGGCTTTGGACAAATTTCTCAGCCTTTCTGTGTTAGTTCCTTACACGTGAAATGGAGATTTTTAAAACACTGGTTTATACACTTTCAGTATACTAATCAGTGAAAATTAGTATGTTAACAAATTTAAAGTGCTCAAAATAGTGTCTGGCAATAGTAAACCTATAAAAGGGTTTGATATCTGTGATCAATCATATTAGTTGGAGCACAGGTTGTAGAGTCGAACTTGGATTAAATCTTAATTCCATCATTAACTAGTTAGGTGACATTTCCCTCTCAACAAAATAGAGATGAATGTATCAACTAGTCAAGATTCCAGTTTCAAACACCAGAAACCATCCTAACCAGCATAATCAGATGGAGATTTAATGCTGGGAATTAGGACCTTATGAGAATTTATAAGGCAGTGCTGGAGGAGTCATTCTGAGTTGTGAAGTGAGACACCCAAAATAATACCTACTGCAGCTCTGGACTGACACAGGAGTTGCTGTCTCTGGCACAAATTGAAATCAAAAGAATGTCAAAGCCACTGTCTCAACTGTTAATTCCATACCACTTCCACCAGGATCTAGAGATCTAAAACTGCTGCCACAACTGTTGGCTTCCAGAACCACACCCCTGAAAATGGATGCCTACACTCAGCCTCTCTATAACCACCTTGTTATCGCTGTTGCAAAACAATAAATGCCTCCATCACACTGCTTCAGAAGCAACAGAAGTGTGGATTCCACCTCATGTCTGCATTTGCAATACCATGGAGGCACATCTGCTTGACAAAAGTTGGGTCACACACAAACCTGCGTTGTAAGGAAGTCTGAGAAATGTAGGCTTTTAACTTTTCAGCTATAGCAGCAATATAACATTCGGAAAGAGATACAGGATAGAGATAAAAGAGCTAATCTGCAACATCTGCTACTCTATCTCATATCGGCAGAGTGAGAATTAAATGAGAAATAACGTATGTATAGTATTTAGGACTCTATTTGGTACATGGTAACCACTCAGTAAGATTCTCATTGACTTCTCATATAAACATGGCTAAATAAGAATTCCCTTTCCATTTCTCTTCCTAAAAATTAAGAAAGAAAATGAAAACTAAAACCAAATGAAAACTAAAACCAAAAACTCCACTTGCATTAAAACTAGCAGAAATACATAATCAACTGACGCATAAACATACATCAAGCCCTTCCAAATTAGCAAGAATAAAAGAGAAGCCACACAGGAGGTCACACAGAAAGGAAGCAGTAAGGATTCTGAAAGAACCCAATGGTGCAGACCATATAAAGCGCTGGAAAGAAAATAAACATCCTAAAAGGGAAAACTCACACTGAAGCACAAAGGCTATATAGCTGGTTTGTAAAAATGGGTGCAGAAATGGAAATAAGAAAGCAGACAAAATAAACTTTCCTGAATGAATTGCATTTTATTTGGAGACACAGAGAGGAAGAGAGCATCCTAACCATTCACGCGCGGGAGACATGGTTGTGGAAAGCTGTCTCTCTGTGACAGCAAAGCAGAAGAGGGCCTTGGGGTTGAGAAGCATGGAAGGTTCCTAGGAATAACACACACACACACACACACACACACACACACATTCTCACACATGCCACACACTCACATTCACACACCCTGACTCATACTCACACACATTCACACATACCTTCGCACACACAACTCACACACTCACCAACACTCACTCACCTATATTCACTTACACTCACACACACATGCCACACACACCACACACACAAAACTCAAAAACACACACACACATACACACACATATACAGAAACATTATACAAAGAAACAATCCAGGAAAATTTAACTTATTCAGTGAGTAAAATAAAAGAAATTCTCACAGAATCAGTATGAAAATATGATGTAAAAGATACAGAGGAAAACACCAAATTTTACAATTAGATGAAGAATACCGACCACAAAATGTAGCAAAAGGAACAGACTCAAACAACTAAGTATTTTGTCAAGAATTCAGGAAAAGAATTAAATGATGTAATCACTTGTTGTAGGCTGAACTGTGTTCCTGCATCACTAAAATTCATTTGTTGAAATTCTAATCCCCAGTACCTCAGAATGTGACTGTATTTGGATATTGAGTCCTTAAAGAACTAAAGTTAAATGAGGTCATGGGGTGAGCCCAAAGCCAATATAACTGGTGTCCATATAAGAAGAAATTAGGACATAGACATGTGCAGAGGAAACATTATGTGTAGACACAAGGAGATGAAAGCAACCCTGCCAGCACCTTGATCTTGCACTTCTAGCCTCCAGAACTGTGTTCTTTAAATCACCCAGTCTGGGGTGCTTTGTAATGGCAGCCATAGAAAACTAATACATCACCTCTACAAAGAAAGATTAAGAAACAGAAATGCAAAATCTCAGGAAAAAGGTGATAAGAAAACAGAAGAAATTGAAATATGAGCTGACCAAACACAAGAAATTAGTAAAAGGTGGAGGAAAAGGTATCTATGGGGAACAAAATGAACAAATAGACCCTACAGAAAGCATTATTTGGGACATAAAATACAAAAATAATAAAAATGAACAGGAGGCAGAGGAAGTAAAAGTTTAAAAGAATTAGAGGAAAATGATTATGGAAAGCAGTCACAGCAAATCCAAACTATGTATAATTGGAGATTCGAAAGATGACCAAAACAATTCAACAGAATAAATATTTAAATATATAATTCATGAAAAAACTTCCTGGTTCTCCATACTAAAACTTCCTGGTTCTCCACATGGCCAACCATGTGTCTGTCAGTATGATGAACAACAAAATATATCCTGGTAAAGTTACTGGAGTACAAAAACAAAAATAGAATCTTTGGGCAGCCAAACAAAAAGATTAAGTTGCTTTCAAAAAGGAAGAGCACAAAGCATTCTCAAATTTCTCCCCAGAAACATGCAGTGCCAGAAGTGGAGCAATACCAAAAGATAGTCAAGAAAAGACAGTGTGAGTCAAGGATTAGGTGTGCATCTATTCACAGGAGATTCAGATGCAAATTTACATACAAATGTTTGACCACGCAAATATGCAAGGAATATGCACTCATGGGTTCTTCCAGAGCACTAACCAAGAAATGCTAGGGAGGAAAAAGGTAAGAGAACTGGCAATGAGAATTTTTGTAAACTAAGACTAAAACAAATGGGAGAATCCAGATAATAAAAGAAAATTTAAAAAATACATTTCCCTACAATATAGGAATGATACTATTTGGAGAAAAAGGAAGTAAAAAGGCTTGATATACAGGAAGTTTATTACCTCATCTGTATGGTTTATAGTCAAAAGGTTTCATTCAATACTATTATTAAAATGATTAAATATAAGCATTGTTTATTAGCAATACAAATGTAAACATTAAGAAAATACTAATAATTAAAATTGAATTGTAACAAAAAGAGAGAAGGGGAAAAACATGTGCTCATGGTACATAGTATAAATCAATAGATTTAATTTTTCTTTTCTTTTATTTCTTTTTTTGAGACAGAATCTTGCTCTATCACCCAGGCTGGTGTGCAGTGGTACAATCTCGGCTCACTGCAACCTCTGCTTCCCAGGTTCCAGTGATTCTTGTGCCTCAGCCTCCTGACTAGCAGGAATTACAGGTGCCCACCACCACACCCAGCTAATTTTTTGTATTTTTAGTAGAGACGGGGTTTCACTATGTTAGCCAGGCTAGTCTCAAACTCCTGATCTCAAGTAATCCACCCACTTTGGCCTCCCAAAGTGCTGGGATTACAGGTGTAAGCCACTGTGCCTGGCCAGAAGTCAACAGATATTGACTAAAGAAATTGTAAGAATATGGTTATTATTATATAAATATTTAATTAGAAAGATAGTTACTGGAACACAAATATAAACATCTCTATCTTTTAAAAGCCATTTAAAAACAAAACAAAACAAAAAAGACACACACCCAAACACAACTAACAGACCCACAGGAAATGTAGTTTAGATTTTAATAATATTATTAAGAGCGAAAACATTATATAAAATGACAGGAATAAGATCAAATACAACTTATGTGTCAAATGAGTAAATGTAAGTAAGTTTAATGCACTTACTAAAAAGACAGTATCTTTTAATACTAGATCAAAACCGAAAACCCAATTCTTGATTTTTATAAAAGATAAGACAAAGTGAGACAAAAGATGAAAAATAAAACAATAGGCAAAAACTATACTTGGCAGAGATTGGAACCTCCAGCTGTTGTGGGGTAAAGAGATTGGAAAATATTTGCCAAAAACAAAAAGTGTAAAACTGGTCAAAACTGTCAAAATCAACTACTCCAGGGCTCTGAAAAGAGAAAAGGCAGACAACACATAGGAAAGTCCTTACTCTAGAAAAATTACTGAAGTTTCTGGTAAGAACAGAGAACGTCTATGGCTTTGTTGCCTGGGGTTGCTTGCATTCCCAGCCTACTACTCAGTAGACAAGAATGGTAGTCTTACCAGAGTGTGATTTGCTGGAAAATCAGCCACTCTGATCCAAAAAGGGGTGTATTAGTCTGTTCTCACAGTGCCATAAAGAGTACCTAAGACTGGGTAATTTATAAAGAAAAGGGGTTTAATTGGCTCACAGTTCTGCAGGCTGTCAAGGAAGCACAGCTGGGGAGGCCTCAGGAAATTACAATAATGGCAGAAGGCAAAGGGGAAGCGCATGCATCTTACATGGCCAGAGCAGAAGGGAGAGAGAAGGGGCTGGGGGAGTGGGGTGGGTGTTACACACTTTTAAACAACCAGATCTCCTGAGAATTCACTCGCTATCACCAGAAAGGGGGAAATCTGCCCCCACGATCCAATCGCCTCCCACCAGGTCCCTTCCTCAATATTGGAGATTGCAACTGGGCAAGAGGTTTGGGTAGGGACACAAATCCAAACCATATCGGGGGCAATTTTTATTTGGATTGGAGGCTGAGGGTGGAGAGAGGCAAAAATCATGGTTTTCACAGCTAAAATGGAAAGTCTCAGTAGGAAGCCATTAGGGGAAAACTGCCTCTCTTTTAGTCTGAGGTGTGGTCATAGATGGGTTCAAGTGGTCTACCAGCCAGATCATGAAAGAGCCGCAAAAGGGCTAGATAAGCTGTCCACACATCCCTGGATTGCAAAATACATGTATGTGCAGGTGAAACCCAAGAAAGCCAAGTGGAAAGAAAAACCAACAGACACTTAAAAACCGCTGATCTATGAATGTGCCTCCAGCTTTAGAAGAGTGCTGAACCCTTATGGGCTCTGTGTTTGAGCACAATCTCCATCTAAGTCATTGATAACCACTAAGCTCTGTAGACACAGATGCAAAACCCCTGTGGAGCCTGTCTAAAAAATTACAATAACTAAATTAAGCAGAGACACAGTGGCTGCATACAACAGAGGAAACAGATTCCACAGATTAAGATTAAGTCAGATGGAATCCAAGTAATTTACAAAAATAAAACAAAACTCAAATAAATCAAAATCCGTAACTGCTACACAAGGATGTTAATTGAAGGATCCAGGGTTCTTTGACCAAAATTACAAAGCGGGAAAAGAAACAGGAAAGTATGACCCATACTCAAAGGTAAAAAAATTCAATAAAAACTGACTTTAGATGAATCCAGATGTGAGTAGACCCAGATGTTGGATTTATCAGACAATAAACTTCAAAGTATTTATTGTAAGTATGTTAAAAAAATTAGTTGATAATAGTGACTCAACTAATACTCAACAGAAAATAAAATCCATATTTTAAAAATGGGAATTCCAGAGTTTAAAAGTAGAATAACCAAAATAAAAAAAAATTCACTAGAAGGAATCAACAGCAGACTTGAGATGATAAAGTATCAGTGAACAATAGAACAATAAAAAAGTATCCAATCCAAAGAAAAGAAAGAAAAAAATTGAATGAACAGAGGTTCAATATTAAGCATGCCAGCATACGTGCAATGGAATCCCAGAGAGGTAAGAGAGATAAAAGAACAGAAAAAAACTTTGAAGAATCAATGGTCTTAAATTGATCAAATTTGATGGAAAACTTAATATACACATCTAAGAAGCTCAATGAAATCCATGTAAGATAAACACAAAGATATCCACACCCAGACACATCATACTCAAACTGATGAATACTAAAGACAAAAAAATTTAAGCAGGAAGAGAAAGTCAACTTATTCAATAAAGGGAAGAATAATAACATGAATAATGGCTGACTTCCCGTCAGAAAGCATGGAGGCAAGAAGGCAGAGGAATCACGTAATCAAAGTGCAAAAGGAGAAAATCTGTCAATGAAAAACTCTATCTCCAACAAAGCTAGCCTTCAAATATGAGTGTGAAATAATGACATCTCCATAATAATAACCAAAAAAAGTAATAAGCAAATTCATTGCAAGCAGACCTGCCCTACAAGATATAATAAAGGAAGTTCATCAGTGGGCTAAAAGGAAATTACACCAAATGGTAACCCATATCCACTTGAAGAAATGAAGAACACTGGAAATGATAAGTACATGGGCAAAAGACCAACCAGCACAGCACCTGCACACTGGCTGGATTGGACCTGCAGTAGTTTCCCCAGCAGCTACCTGAAGGAGCTAACGTGACCCATCAGTGCAACCTGGAAGTGTGAGGGAGCCCCTGTACCCTACAGCATACCCCAACCAATGGGAAATGAGAAACAGAAGGAAGTCAGAAGATAAACTGCACACCTGTCTACTCCCTTCCTTGCAAAAGATCTGTTGTGAGATGCAATCACTTTAAATGGCATCTCTGTTAACATCCATGAAGAACCAGCTGTGTTTTTGTGAAGCTATGGCTTATGTTATAACATATCCCCTTGTGTTTGTTTCACTTTCTTCCCCATTTTACTTGCATTTTCCCCTCATTTTTGCTCTCTTAGAATGACAACATCTCTCACAGTAGAGCCTCTTTTTTAGGGAACAAAGCTAAGAGAGTAAGTACAAAGAGTGACCCAAGAGATCCAACCCTCAGGATGAGATTTTGGAGTTGAATTAGTAATCTCTCTGGAAATAATAAGAAAGCTACCTCTGGTAGTTAGTATGGTACTAATGATAACCACTATTATTATTTGTTATTATTTTGCCCAATAATTTCTTATTTAACAAAGTAATTCACTGATTTTTCAATACGAATATCAAAAGAGCTTTCTCATTCTAGATTTTTGTTTTATATTCTCCATAAGGGTTAATTTCAATATAACCAGAATATTTATTGACTATTTGTACATCCAGTATTTATTGATCCCCCATATTGTGCCAGGTATTATGTTAAATACATGAAACTCTTATCCTCATGGAGCTGGTAGCATAATTTAAAAAAATAGCATTTAAACAGATAAGGACACTCAGTGGGATGATTGAAGCAATGGTAACAATTCCTGGCATTCAATAATGGCATGAGGATTTCTAAGGCTTTCATTTGGGGTTAACTGGGATGGGTGCAGGTAGAAGGTGAGGCACTGGACTACCAGGTGCCTATTGCCCTTAATAGGTACAGAGCAATGATAATGATGGGAATTGTGGAGAATGTCATCTCACTTTAAAGAAATTGAAATATTTGAAAAAAAAAAAAACAGGCTCTGCAGTACAAATAGTATGGATAATAAAATTAGAGAATAGTAAAATCAGAAATGAAAAAGGCCCTTCCAAAACACACACACACAGACACAGACACACACACAGACACAGACACACCAGGGGTTAGCTGATTCTTACACTAGGCAGTACTCCAGCCCAAAGATGGAAGAAGAATCAAATGTCATCTTGGATTCCGATGAGCTGCTACAACAGTAAGAAAAGATCATCTGGAGTACTCAGTACAAATACAGGCTGTCCTAGCCTTCCAGGATCATGGAGGACTGATGAATTATTAAGCTTGGTGGAGGACAGGAATGGATACACACACTGGAAACTCAACTGAGATTAGAAGAGTGATAGTTAATGTGTAACAATTTATATGACAACCGGTAAAACAAGAAAAAATGTCAGAGCAATAAATAACTAGAAAGATGGAACATGCTCGCCAGATGAAAATTATCTTCACTAGTAATGCATTTCCTGCCTTAGATTAGCCTCTAAACATCTCACAGGCTTTTACTAGTCAAACCTAGAGAAAACTTGCTCAATTGGGAGGAATAGGTTGGAGGTTAGCATCGGGGTGAGGGCAGGGGAAAGAAAGATGAACAAGATGGTGTCTCCCTGCTCCATGTAGTGTCTTGAAGCAGCCCCTCCTCATCTGGGAGCTCACACTTAGTCGACCACAGCCACCAACAGCCTTGTTGTATCTCTTGCCTATGCTGCTTCTCTTTCTTTCTTGAGCCCGCCTGCCTTCTGAGGGCATCACTCCTTCGACAGTTATGTTCCTGTCTCCTTCCTGCAGCTTCAAGCATGATCCTTTTCTCCTAGTGATGTCTTCAGCTCTCTCTTCACTTTTGCTTCCCTTCTTATTTCAAAGCACTCAACAACCTTGGCTAAACAGAATCCTCCGCAGGCAGTTTCCCATCCAGACTGGTCTCTATTTGAGGATGAATCCAGATACAAATATGGCAGTTCAACTACAAGCAGAAAAGTAAAGAAGAAAAAGGCTTTGGCTTAGAGTACCAGAAAACCAGTCCAGAAATTGTGTAAGGATGGTACTTGTACAGATTTAAGAGCCAGATTTATGTGAACCCAAAAGTTATTTCCTAAATAGTTCTATAGATTATAACAAGTGCCCTAAAAAAATGAAGCAGCTGCTTTTCCATAGCAGAGCTATAATTTCCCAGTATGCCTCTGGCTTCCATTATTTACGTATTTAACCTGGGTACTCAATAAATATTTGCTGAAAGGTGAATGAATGGGCGAATGCTTGTAGTTTTGATTAGACAGATTATAGTCATTGGTCCTTTCATGGCAGTTGAAAAAGAACAATGTCATTTTGAATTATTTTAAGACTACATCACTGGAATTATGTGAGTAGGGAAGGCCTCAAACCGGTTGCGCCAAAAGATTCCACTGAAGAACTGGATTCACTGGAGTTAACTACTTGACTGCAGACTCCCCACCAACACAACAGCTCTGAGCTGTGACCGAAGCTAACAAAATCAGAAAGTTGGAGTGGGGATGGTTCCTAGCCCTACCTTACCCTCTCACTATAGTTCATAAGTACAATTTCCTCCTGAATCTTCAAATAAACATCGGCTAGCTCATTCCTAAGTCTGTTGGGCTTGCCATTCTTTTCCTTTTCTTCAGTTTTCTCCTCACTAATGCCCTAGGTCACTTATTTTAATGTGAATGTCTGACTCTTCTATACCTTCTATCTCCTTAGGATCTTTTTTCTGCTCCAAGTCAGTCATACCCCTCAATCTTCTGTTCATTCTGATAGGGTCTTCTTTCCATTATGTATTAATTGCATTATTAGCCATGGCTGTTGGTTTTGCACTTAAGACTTTAGCTGCTAGATTTTCTCCAGTTTGAATCCCAGCTCTCGCTTACTAGCTGTGTAAACTTGAGAAAGTTACTTAATTCTCTCTGTATCCATTTCCTTAGCCATAAAATGGAGATAATAATAGCAACCTCTTTAAAGTGTTTTTGTGATATGTTAGTATGTGAAAAATGCCCAGAGCAGATCTTGGCACTTAGTAAGTATGGAGGACTGATTCCATTCAGCAAATATTTATTAAGTATATGCTACAAGTGGGTATTGTGTATTAGGAAATGGAGACGTAAGAAGGAACAGGACACAATGTCTACTCTCCAAAAGCTTGTAGTCTAATGGCTCCACAGCAGATCATTTGCTTCGTATTAAAATAACATTTAAGCACTTGGCAATAAGCACTATGGCAAACCCTGTAGCTATTCTGTCGACACTCTGGCCATGAAAAAGATAAGCTGAAATATTTTGCACAGAACATCTTGAAACTGAATGGGAAAATTGCATTTATTATTTGGGGCTTTCAATGAGCTACATATTTCATTTAGATCAAGATGCTTTTCACCCGAGTTACTTGAAGAATTTGTCTGTCTTCACTTCCTGAGGCATGAATGAACCAAGCTCAGGGATTCAAATGCTAATTCTTTACATGGCTTCCAATCTCTCACTGCACCTAAACTTGTAAGATGCAGTGTGACAGCTATGTCAACCCAAAATCTGTGCAGGTATGGAAAACATAAATATAAAATTTCACATAACCAAGCTTCAGTGGGAGAAGTCCCTAGATTCAGACACAGATCTCTGATTAGCATCATTATAGAAAGCAAGTTGCTAAATTGAATTGGAGAGGATGGCATGATTGAGACCTCTGAATCCAGCACTTCCCTCCTTGAAATTATAAAATTGCAATTATAAAAATGAAAGTGACTGAAATCCACTTATCTTCAGGGATTGGCTTACAGATTACTCCATAATAGGCACACCAAATGATAGCAGTAATTGAAGTTGAGACAAGGTAACATTAAGTAGGCCTCCCACCTGAAATCTCCAAGGAAGTTGTAAGAAATTGGGGCCTTTTTCCATTTCTTTCAAATACAATAATGTCCAATTTTTCTAAATCAGTTATAAATGTTAGTATCTGAGAAGCCAGTTAAAGAGACAACAACATTTTGTTCCTCAGTTTTCTTCCCTGCCTGCGGAACAAGAATGAACTTGGTGTAAAAGATGTTAAAATAGTTATGTAATAGGAATTTTCTATTTCTTTTATTTTCTGCTCCTTTGCAGTACATCCTGTAGCCTCTTGTAATAGCACAAACCTTCTGCAGGACCAAGTCAGTTGGATGTTAAAACTGTGATGTTACTTGTTCCAACCTGCTTAAGAATTCCCTATGGGAATTCAGTCACCAATAGAAAGGAGGAGTTTGCAGCCTAAAAGGAGAGTGTGGTGGCCTTGGAAGTGGGGTGGAAGGTGCACCTACTCCTCCAAGCTAAATGGATAGTGATCAGGAGAAACACTGAAGGAGACTGGAGAGTGAACAAAGGAGACTGGCCTCTCACTCTCCAACTGTACACCTGCAGAAATGCAGAACCTGGTTAGCCCACCTCACTCTGTCATCAGAGCAGAATACAGCAACAGGGTTCTTGGGCAAACCTGACATGTATCCTCAGTAGATTGAGGCATATATGAACACAGAGACTCATGAGTCCCCTTTACTGGAAAATTCTGAAGGGAGACCATAACCCATAATAAAACAGAAAGAGAAGGCAGCAGTGAGTCAGTCTGAACTCCCACTACGGGGTATGGCAAGGATGATACTGTTTTCCTTGGGCCAAGTGAGTACCCACAGGGAAACAGGCCTTGGGCTACCATTGCAGATACCTCAACTGAGAGGGTGCCAGCAGGAACAAGGAGAACTTCCAGTAAGAGGCTACAGGATGTACTGCAAAGGAACAGAAAATAAGGGGGTTTGCAGCAAATTAGCTTACCAAAGAGAGTGATACCAATGTTTGGGAACTGTCCAATGTGGTGGTCTTTGGAAGGTCTTTCAAATTATTCAACATGGACCCTACAAGTCAGCTTACCACATCCACCTGCAGAATAGACAGACACCAGTTATATAATGTTTCATTCCCTCGTTCCTCTAATTGTCTACCCTTACAAAAGTCAGGAAAAAAAGAGAAAGAAGAGAAAGAATAAAGTATATAGAATGTACCTTTTCTCACTACAAAGAGTAGAGATGATGTCAGTTGCATGTGATGAATAATTTTCTATTTAGGCTGCATATTTTTAATATTTGACACAATTACAGAAATCAGACTGATCTTTATTACAGAAAAGGCATTAGAAAGTTACATGATCTGCTTAACATTTGATCAACAGGTAGAGAACATCTTAGATAGGGGTTGGAAAAAAGTCATTTTCTATTAGTTGTCTAAGACATTCAGACTATCCCATAAACAATCATCAATCAATCAACCAGGAACTGAATACAAACTCTATGAGAGACTGTGTGTTCTGAATAAACAATTTATAGTGCCTTTATTCCACCAAGAAAAATTGGGCTAGACAGTAAATGGAGCTGTATTGCCTAGTAGAGATAGCCCACTGCTTCTCTATATCATTTGGTACCCATGTAACCCTTCTCTATATGAATGGGAATGGACTAAGTAGGGATACTTGCTAGACAGGTATTCCTGTCAACTATCTGAACTGGTACAGTAGTAACCTTCCAAATTAATACCTTTATATTAATATATTTATATTAATAACAGTAATAACCCTTCCAAAGATAGGAAAGTCTGAATTAAAACAAATGACAAATGTAGAGAAAAAATAGTAGCTAGGGGTAAGAAATAAAAAAATGGATATATAATAAGGCAAACACTATTGGATATTAAATTGGCAATTTCAGAGATGTTCAGAGCAAGAGAAAGATATTATCCCTTAGCACAATCATACCAGATGCCCAAAAGGATGAACCCGTGTCTTCCAAGACCACCCCTGCTTTTGGAATCTGACAAGGTCTAATGGAACCCGCAAACGTGAGCAGCCTCACTCCAGGAAGTACTGTAGTTATATGATATGAAGACGAATGAAACCAATTGTTGATGGCTGAGTGGAACACTAGTGAACTATTCTTTTGACTCTTATTTTTCAGGCTGCAGCTACTATAAAGGACACTGTTTGGGGAGAAATTTCCAGAAGCTACTCCTCAACAGGCCATGCAGTATACAACTCCCAATAGACTGATCACTGTGAAACTGTAAACCTTGATGTCCAAATGCTCAGAAAGGTCTTTGGCGATAATGCTGAAAATGTAGCAGTGGCATTTCTGACATGCCACAGTGTGCTTCTTACAAGAATGTTACTATCCTCATTTTTGTTGGTGGAAAGCTATAAAACAGAATTTTTTAAAAATGGGTTTCAGAAAAGAATAAAGCAGTAGGCTTCACAAGCTGAATTCTAATTTCCCTAGGGAACAGCCACAACCTAAGACAAGGAAGTCTATGGGAGGCCTTATGGCATACTCAAACTACCAGCTAACCCTGGCATGAGGGACCAAACATTTTGAGATACAAAACACGTGTGCTTACTGCACTCAGCCTGCTAGTACACAATGGTGCACTAATGTGTGGTATACTCATGGTATACTAATACATGGTGTACTAATTAGGACATTGGTGTACTAACACATGGTGGGCTTTTGGCCCACAAAACAAAGTGTTTGGGGGAGAGAGGTAGCAGCCTAGACATCATGGGACAAATTAAATTCACTTTTAAATGAGGAGCAATATTCAGAGGAAAAAGATGTATTAGCTAGAATAAACAGATTTGAGGAAATTCTTTTCCAGGAAGGACACAAGCGATAGAGGTCATCTTGTCCAGATGATGAGGCTTTAGTGAAGCGAGTGAGGAAGACTCAACAAATAATGATACATAATGCCAGGATCCAGCACTGGGAAAGGGCTTGTACCCTGGGCCCCTTGACTATTTTAGTACAGATTGAGGCTGAAGCAGCCATGAGACCTTGGCCCTCCTTCTAAGCTGCTGGGGCTCTAGGGGAACCCGTATAGGATCCTATGGATCTCTAAACTTAGGGAAGTTATTGGGAACTATTGTGACTTGCACTGATGCACAATGACTGCCCTCACCCTAAGAATAGATCAGCTAAGAATTATATACGTGCTGTAAACAATTAGCAGGGATAGGGGCTGTCCTCAGTAATACCCATGTCCTCCCCATAGAAAGGAGGTGGGTCCTGTTATATAAGAGCATACAATGGAAACCAGTCTCAGTACAAGACTATGAACAAAGGCAGGCTAACTGGGTTTGTCCCTGCCTGGCTTGAAACCTACAAATAACCAAATCATGACCAATTGTAATGATGTCAACCCACAATAATATCTGGCATATGGGCAGAGGCCAATTCAGTTGGGAAGACATCACAACTACCTCTGTAGTTCTTACTGATTTTTCATGTAATAAAACTGAATTGTACTATTACCATATTGTAATATGGTATTAAGACTGGCTTTGCTGGTAAACTTAAACTACCTTATATAAATAACTTATATAATAATATTCATACTAATGATCAAGCATATTAGAAGAGGGAGTTCAAACCTCCCCAGGATGTACTCATGAAAAATGACAGGTCTGAGGAAGAAATGGCTTTAGCTAAACATCAACTTATTGCCATGCTAAATAGTTCTGCACAAGTTAATCACAAGATATGAATAAAGGTAGATCAAGGGGGTAACTGAGCAATTAAATTAGTACAAAAATACAAACGTATTCATGCCCTTATAAGGTAGGTCAGTTGTTCCTTCAAGTCTATCCCTACCCTACACTGGCTCCTCCAAACGTTCAGTATCTTCGTGCTGATACGATTGTTTCAGCTATTACATAAATGCTACACTAAGTATAGATGCTTGGAAAGTTGTATCATTTTAGTAAGAGAGCTAGGCAAGGAACCAGGGGTGTGGACTATATGGGAAGGACTATAAGAACAGGCCTGGGTTGCTCAAACCTTGCACATGCCCAATAAATGCCTGCTTTGGGATTGGCCTTTGGCTGGCTCCAGGTAGGTGAGCTCTGAGCCTTTGGAATATTCTGTGTGATAAGAATGCTTTTATATGCCTGAGGCTTTGGGCCATCCAGTACTAGTTTCAGCAGACGGTTTATACTAACAATGCGATTTATGGTGAATGCCTGTTTTTGCTCTGGGGGACTGGAGTCTGAATAGTTGAAATTGTATATGCCTATGTAACTGAGGCCAATTAAAGAGCCTAGACACCAAGGCCCACGTGAGCTTCCCTGGTTGGCTAAACTTTGCACATGTTGTCACACAGCAATGCTGGGAAAGTTAAGTACATCCATGTGATTCCCCTGGGAGAGAACCCCTGGAAGTTTACACCTGGTTTCTCCTGGATTTTACTCCATAGACCTTGTGCCTTTGCTTAGTTTAATCTGTATCCTTTCACTGTAATAAACTGTAACCATGAATATAACCATGTTTTCTGAATCCTATAAGACCTTCTAGTGAATCATCAAGCCTGAGGATGGTTTTGAGGGTCCCCTAACCCACGAAGTAATTGGGGAAGGCTACATAAAGGAAACTGAATACAAGCTGAGACTTGAAGGATGGGTAGATATCCTAAGGAAGAACAGACAATTCAAGACAGGAAGGAGGTTGGACACGTATAAGAAAGTCCTCTACTGTAATTAAAAATCTTGCAAGAGAAAAAGAAAAAATTTCATCTCATCTAGAAGTTTTCGGCCTGCCTTATGGCTTCGTGGTGATTTCTTTATGACTAATTTCTAACCCTGGCAATAAATACTATGAAACTGCATTTTTGTTTTCTAAATTACGTTTCATAAGTTTGGAAGCACATCATTAACAACTCTCCAGTTCATTCATCCTCCTTAAAACTGAACTGAAACCTGTTTCTATTTTGAATGTTAATAAATTGTAGACTTTATCTTTCACAGAATCTAGTTCTTTTATTTTTACAGATAAAGCCCGCCTACAAATACAGGCCCCGTTGACTGTCACTTTCTTGAGAAAATTCACAAATTGTGCCATATGATAGAACTTGTACTATAAAAAGTTATTCCACATCATCTGTCACCAAAAGCATCTGAATTTTTTTGTTTGGCCAAGGCTTTTTGCCAAGTAGCTAAAAATGTTTTATCGTGGACAACTGATTTCCTAATAAAGCTTCTAGGTCATATATATAAATATATATAAAAACATATTTATATAAATTTATTTGTATTACATGGTCCAAATATGCCTGGTATTCTAATTATACCAAGATCTACACCACAAAATGCCCTTCTTTGGGTATTTTTATCACCTCTGTTATTAGCCTTTTTTGTGACTGCCTCCAAGTTTGAAGAAATTCTTTCTTGGCTCTCTAGCTCCTGAATCCAATACTTTGAGCTGTCAAAATGAAGACCTTCCACAGATATTTCAGAAGTTTTTTTTTCTCTGAAGCACCATGAAAATTATGGCTAACTTCTCACAGAAATTCTTCTTCTGTATTTTATATAAAAAATATAAAAATAGGAGTGATGGGGGAAAGCAACTCTATAGCAGGTAATCAATTGAAGAGTATATCTCGTGAGAGTGTTGAGCTCAATTGATTCTTCTGATTTGCTTCCTATTTAAGATGTATCTTTCAGGGACCTAACAGTTCTCCTGAGTTCATACAAATAACAAGACTTGTAGTAGCATAAGCCAGCTTGCTACACCACAGACTGAACACCGCAGAGCTATCAGTTCTCATTCTTATATTAAAATATAACCTGGTCAAAGTCCAGTGACAGACTTCTGTTCCTGTGTTACCAGGTGGGCGACAGTGCCAGGAGCACTAACCTATCTCATTGGGTTGCTTGAAAATTATTAAAAAGGGACATTCCAAAGAATTCTCCCAGCATAAAGCATTATACCAACGCTAAGTAAAAACACATCAGTGATTTTAAAATATCATGGTGAAAGTGTGTTATAGTAGAGACTATAACAGCCTCTCACATTTTGTATTTACACTGGCAAGAATGATATTGTTGGCAGATAATCTTTGTGAAAGAAACAACAATAGTCAGCCAAGGACTTGCCTTGAATGTGAAAGCAAAGCAAGATGTCTTGGGTACTTCCGAAGTTGGCACTCTCAACTACAATTCATCTCTGAGCCCAGCAGATACATTTAACTTGCATGAATTAGTTGAAAACGGAGTGCATTTTACCTAAGACTTTGCCTAATTTTATGATTTGCTGTGTTCTTTAGGCACCTGGCACCTGACAGATTCTAATTTCAATATTTTAAAATCATTAGTAAGATTGCACTAAGCTTTACTTTTAAATGCTTGTAATCACTTGCTATAATCTGTTTCAGCATTTTTTTTAAGTTTTAATATTTTTTGGCTGTAAGGAATGAGTGAGAAGGAGCTTCTTTGCCCAGAATCTATCCAGAGCTTCTTTCACTAAAAAGATAAGAAACCTGAAAGTCAGCAAGCACAAACAACAACAGAAAACAAGAAATCCTCATTTTCTAAAAATAACTATTGAAAATCTAGGATCAGATAATCCCTTTACAAGAATAATTCTCCTTTAATGCCTCCTTTATGGTTTCTGAAGCTGACAAGTGCAGAAAGCATTTGATTCTGAGCTACCTACAGAACACACTTGTGAATGATGCTCTTTTCAATCACATGAGAGAGTTCCTGCTATGATCCCATTCCACCCAATGCCCAGCTTCTCCAAACTGCATCACAGAGGAATTCAGCCTTAGTAGATAAGCATGCCAACAATGTCAATGGAGAAAAAGTGGCAGACTGTGTCCACGCTCTCTCCACAATCCCACTTCCTCAAGCGGGGGAGATGTGCTGTTCATTCATCATTTACAACTTGCTGCCATGATTCTGCAAAGTCAATACACACTCCTACCTCAAAGGGAAAAGAAAAGAAAATTGAATTTCCTCTAGTATGTGCATACCTGCCTACAGTGCAAACATATTTGTTTAAACATATACACAAACATATGTTTAAACACATATAATGTCTTCCTAAATTAGTATATCTGCATATATGTATGCCTTTAATCACTTGCTTCTCATATATATATGAGTGACATGTGTGACATCTCAGATATGTGTGTATTTTTGTATGTATATATGTATATGTGTGTGTGTGTATATGTATATATATAAAGCAAGAGTCTGATCAAAAGTTTAAGATTAACTTTTATATTTCTGTAAGGCTGAGGTATGGGAAGGATTATGCAGAGAAGAGCCACAGTAAGTAAAATGTAGGCAATTAGCAAGGTGTCCATGAACTCTTTATCCCAGATACAGTGCACCTGCCCACAGAAATCTGATTTTACCTAAAAACACAACTTAACTTTGTAATAAAGAGTCTGACTCCAGTTTTTATATTTGGCTACTGACAGCTTTTGAGCTCCACTCCTTCTCTTCCCCTTTTCCCCACTGGCTGGGCAAGCTGGTAAGAAAACCCAGGGATTCCTCCCTTGGGGTCAGCAGGAAGTTCAAACATGGAAGTCCCAGGCACATGAGGGAACCTTTATCCTAGCCCCATTCCCTAACCACAACAAAAGCCAAGTCAGTGCCCTTCCCTGCTCTCTCAAGCCATTTTTATACATGCTCACAAGCCCCCCTGTCCTCCCCAGAAAGCCTCATTTTGTGAGTAGTAAACCTTTTCATCCCCTTTTGGTGCATGTGTGACATCAGTTTCAACAACAGAACCAAATTTTGGGTGGGTGACAAAGTCCACAGTATCTTTGTGGTAGCCACAACAAGCATCATCTAAGTGTGATCATTATTATTAAGGTGAACTAGGATTTGAGTCATTATTACATTCACTGTTTAGTCCAGCATTTTTACTTGTCAAGGAAAAACCAGTAACCAGTGTTTTATGACATTATTTATGTGAAAGTGGTTGTAACTCTTTGGTCATGACTATGGGAATAGGGCTCTAATTTGTCTCTGGGAGTATCACAAGTCCCTTGCCTCAAGCTCTCCAGATACCTTGGTAGACTTTACTGGGCAGCTCAGTACTTTTAACACCAACTCCTTACGTTGTAGGCACACAGAGAAAAATAAATAAGATCAAAGGTTTAGTTAAATAAAATTTAAAATTATCAAGCATCATCCCACACTATATTACAACCTGTCATAAATTTTTCTATATCTAATTAGTAAATTACTTCCAAAGAATAAAAGGGAATTAATAAAACAGATGATTTGGGGACATCCAAAATCAAGAAAACTGGGCTTCTACCAAAATCTCAATCTGTTTCCATCTTAATAAAAGCAGAACAAACTGATAAAAACTAAATAGGAGACCCTTATGAGACACATAAGTGACACCTGAGTCTTGAGCTAAGAGTGACTACCACAAAGAGAGGATAATAAAAGGCAGACAGAAATATGAAGAGTTCACCCAAGTATTGTACTCTCCTAATGGAGGGTGGGGTAGCAGAAGATATCTCCCTTCTTTGGAAAGACAATAATGGTATGAAATACACAAATCAGGATAATAATGATTAACTTGCAGCTATGAGCATCACACAACTTTATGAATTGAAAATGCTGTGTAAACTTAAGCACTGCATAACTTGTAGCTGTGACTGTTTCTCTCTCTTCTATATCCTACATGGATCTCCCTAAGAAGCCATGATAATTCAAGTCATACAAGAAGTTCAGCTTGATGTAAGTTCTTTTTATTACCTTTTCATTTGTCTTCTTAAATACCTGTGCATGTTTGCAACAAGCAGATGTTGTATATTTGTAATACAGAACTAAAAACAATAAATACAAGTATAATAGGGTCAATTTTGTCTAGCTATGAGAAGAGACTTTCTAATTAAATCTGCTCTACAAAGAAATGGGCTTCTCAAAAAAGAATTGAACTTACAATGCCTGGAAAAACTCAGATAGAAGTCATCTGTCATGGGGTTGCAAACAGCATGTCTGCATTGGGAGGAAGATTGGAATACATGATTTGCAAGGTCTCTTTCCATTTATTACTAAAATGTGGTGACTGATTGATCACATGAACAGAAAAAAACATATCATGAACAGAAAAAAAAATATTATGAACATGAACATTATTTTTGTCCCCTTAAAAATTTTTAAAATCTCTTTTCCAAAGGAACGTTCCTAAGGCATGTGGTGCTGATCATCCCCTGGAAGAAAGACAAACTACTCAACCTTGATTTCTCCTCTCTAAGACATAATTTCAGATTAAAAGCCAGGGGTGGGGGGATAGTGGGGAGAATAACATAGTTAATAAACCTTATAGCACAGCCAGCGCCATCAATTCACCAACAGCTGCATATTGAGTAGTTATTGTGTTGCAGGCATTGCAGGAAATAAAGGATGTATAAACGCAAAGTCCCTGGCTTCAGTGTCCTTGAAATATGTTTGGACAAATAAGACATAAAAAGTAAACGTTTATAAATAAATAAAAGAGGTTGCAAACAGCCTGCCAGGGACTAGATCCAACCTGCATGCCTCATTTGGCCAACACTGTCTTTAAATTTTTTAACTTAGAATGGCATTAGGTAGGATATATACCTTTCCATTCACCATGTTACCAATTCTCACTTCTTATACTGGCCCAACTCATACACTGACATCAAACACCTGACCCTACATGCATTTGCATTTTCAGCATGCTGATCTACAACATGAAAGATGAATAGCAGCAATAATATAGATTGGCATGTGGTTACTTTCAAATAAATATTACAAATCACAAACACTAGAGAGGTGAAGAGACAGGTGTGGGCTGTCTTCTCCAAGACTTCATTTGGAAGGGAACATCTAATCTGAGTTTTAAAGAAAAGAAAATACTTAAGCAAAAAGAAGAGGAGAAGCAACCCCAAGCATGATGACAGAAGAAAAAGTCAGAGGTAGAAAAGTACAAATTATAATTAGGAAGATATGCTGAGAGCAGTAGAGAGTAGAAGAAAAAGATGAGGGTGAGAAGGTTTGTTCAAATTGTACAAGGGTTTGAAAGCCAAGCCATATTAATTAGAAGAATTAGCTAAAAGTGACAGAAGCCCAAATCAAAGGAGTTTAATCTGAACTAGGAATTCATTGGCTTCCCCAATTGATAAGTAAAGGGTAGGACTAAATTCAAATACAGCTGGATCCAAGCACTCAAATGATGTTACTCGTTCCCTCACTCTTTCCTTCCCACTCTTGCACTTACGAAAGGACCCTGAGTCCAGGAAAATGGGGTCGTGGGTCCTACACTGACTGCTGTGGTTGAAGGAAAGCAAGTCTGTTAATAAAAATGATGTTCTGTGCTCTGGGCAGTCATAATAAAGGAAGGGCTTATTTCCTTTATTGCTCACCCAGGTTCAGGCTACAGAAAGCCACTGAAGTTTTCATATTGGAAAATGCTATGACCAAAGCACTCTCCTAAAAAGCTTGCATGATGAATTGAGGAAAAGATGAATGAACTTGAGGAGACCAGTTGAGAGGCTCATCTGGTGGCCTAAGAATGAGAACATAAAGTTCAGATTAAAACAGAAGACAATGAGAAACATATAGATGCAAGAAATATTAAGGAAGACAAATCAATAGGATATGGAGATTGACTGGCTATGGGAAAGGGAGGTTCCAATGATAATTCATTCAAGAAATAGTCATTGAGTGCCAATTCTGTTTTAGAGACTGCTGTAGGCGCTGGTAAATAAAGTAGACAAGATATTTGCATCATGAAGCATACATTCTTCTGGGCAATACTAAAGAGAGATACATAAGCTGATGAGTAATATAATTCCATCTCCTAATAAATGCTCTGAAGAAAAAAATGTGTAAATGACATAGAGAAGTGAGTGGAAGGTACTGTTTTAGGGTCCTCTGACAAGGCCTTTAAAGGAGGTAACACTGAAGCTGAGGGCTAAATGGTGAGAAGAAAGCAGCCATATGAGGATTTGAGAAAGAAGTGTTCAGGCAGAGGACCAGCAAGTCAAAACACTCCATGACAGGAACGAGCATGGCAGAGTAGCCAGGTAGGAAGAATGTTTGGCTGGAGAAGAGTGGACCAAGAGAGAAGGAAAGGAGGGGCAATCAGAGCCAGGCAAGACCCAGATCCAGCCGGGCCACCTAAGCCATGGAAGACAGGGTTTTATGCAAATTGCCACAGAAATTCATTGGGCAGGGAAGAGGCATGATCTCATTCAGGCAGTATGCAGATCATCCAGGCTTCAGTGTACAGACTGGACCATAGGCAAGAGGAGAAGAAGCAAGGAGGGCAGACATCAGGTTACTGTGAAGGTCCAGACAACAGAAGATGGCGGCTTCTGCTGGGATGTTGGCGGTGGAGACGATGTTACCTGTTAGATGTTCACAGAAATCCCAGATGTCGTGCCTAAGTAAAACCGGCATTACCATAAAGAGAAAAACAGAAGCGAACTAAAGAATGTTTTCATACTTAAACCTGAATGTATCTGCTACTCAAGAATGTATAAACTGTTGGATTTTATTCCCTTTACAAGACTAAAGGCAGACAAGTGTTTCCTTCTAACTCTGTGTAAAGTGAAAGAAACATAAACTTGAGCCTAAGAACTGCTTTTGACTAAAAGTTTTCACCAACGGTGGAAGACTGTTGACAATAGCTATTTCTGATCTGGGAAAAGCCCTAAAGGATATCCCAAAGAAAGAGAAAATATAAGAAAGGAACATAAAAAATAAATCAAAATGAAATATTTAAAAGAAAAATTATTTCACAGAGGAATTCTTGAAAACTTCATAGGAAAAAAATGAGTGTTTTCGGCCTCTGGCTTTGACAAATTTTGTACAACAACAAAAAAGACATGATTCCCTGTGTCTTCTTCACCTTATTCTTTCTACTGAATTTTGGTCATTTTCCAGAACAAAATATATTACAGAGACATTTCTATATAGTTATTTAAAGTGTAAACGTGTACAGATTTTCTGGATGGGATTTCGGCAGAATTTATAAAAGAAAAAAAGAGGTATATCCTCTAGTCTGCTAGTTGGTTATAGGAATTTATACTAAAAGTATAGTTTAAAAATTTATATTAAAAGTATATCATTTATATGAAAGTTATTACAGAATTACATATATTCATTAAAAATCTGAAATAACCTAAATGCACAACAGTAGGGGATGAGCATCCTCGCCATCAATGAGTTTTCTGTATCCTTATTGTGTTAGGTACAAACACACATGGGCAGGAGGAGAATCTGGGGAAATGCAACAGAAGGGCCCTTCTGGAGTCTCACTGGGTAAGCAAGTCTCTTCAGGTGGTACCTGGTTCATGAAAAAAAGGGAAATTCTGGCCTCATCAGAGGAATTCCCTGAATCAATTATTTCAGACTTCAAATTCCAGTTTTGAAATGAAAATAACCAATAAAAAGAAAGGACTAAGAAATTAAAAATCCTGCAGAACTATAGGCTCGTCATTTGGGGATCAAAGCCAACTGGTTAGCACGTTGAGACTAAAGATGTAGCAGCTCCGTCAACCATATTTGTTTGCATTTTGATCCTGGAATCATCCGTGTTTTGCAATGTTGTTTGTCTCAGGCATTCCTTGGCTATATCAGAGATCTATTGCTATATCAGAGATCTATTGATATTTTGTTCCTTGAAATGTCTAAAAATCTTTACAGTCTCAGCCTTTATCAAGTTTAAGGAAGGTACCCAGGAGCCACACAAAGAGGATAAAAAGAATTAGTTGTCAATGGCTGTTTCAGTTTCATGTTGAATCACTTCTGAATTATTTTTCACAATTAGTGGGAGAAATGAATAAATAAATGGCAGAAAATTTAATTGCAGATGCTAACCCTGAGTGCAATAATTGAGGCAGAGAATTTAATCTGATGGCTCCAGGTACTGAACCAAAAAAGAAAGGAAACACAATATGAAAATATGATTTTCATTTTTAATTAGTGACTTCAAAGAATTTTAAAAACCTGAGTTTGACCTCAAATATTATCTCGTTTTAATTAGTTTCCATATTTCTCTAACATTGTGAAAAATAATGTTCAGGCTTTGATTTCCTTTGAGTGACAAACAACTTCATGCACTGTGACAAAGCCCCACTTTAGAACTTTAAAAAATACAGATGTGTTATAAACAAGGTTTACATGCTGGTGACTGGTTTAAAATCCGTTTAAAAGGTAACCATGTGCCCTCGGTTATGATGACATTTGTACCACACTCATTTGGAAAAACTCTCAAGAGACATCATTCATGTTTAACGAAACACATTTGGTGCAATCAAAGCTGTATTTTAATGTTCTCATTTGCGGTATTGTCTCATAACATTGGCCTCTGCTTTGGAGGCTGAGAAAAAAGAAACAAACAATCCAGATCCTATTTTTCTTTACTTCCTCTGACACTTATTAGCTTGCCATGATTTTAAAATAGGGCTTTTTGCTTCTTTATGCATGATGACTTAGTTTCTTGCCTGGAGACCACTTTTTCTATCACCGAGTTTCCTATTCAAGGAATGAGAGGGTAATAACCCTGCCATTGGGTCGAACTCTGGATCTATCTAGGTGTTTGAAGGGACATTTTCATTTTAATGATGAAAATGCATCCACCTCTTCTCCAGTTCTTACACTAAAAGGAAGACTCACACTAACCAAAGATCCAAGTTCAATGAGGAATATAATCATTTAAACTGTGTGAACAATTCTCACGTGATTGGGTCGCCAAGGACTTTTTGGTTGGATGAGCACTCACTCAAAGGTCACATTGTCCCCACAGAATCATGGTAGTCAAGGAAATGAAAGTGATGGCCCAACGTATATCCACTTGATATTGGTTGAGAATCTAAACACTTCCATAGCATGGCTTGTGAGTATTTATTTCAGAACATGCAGTGGTGACTGACTATGGCCATTAGCTTTTTCCTATTGTGATCTTCCTTTTTCTATTTTGTGTGAGATTAATTTGTGACTGAGATTCCTATTGTGATCTTCCTTTTTTTATTTTGTGTGAGATTAATTTGTGACTGAGATTTATTAGCCTCAAGGAGGCTGGGGTTGATGAGATTTTGTTGATATACTGCATAGAACACACATCAAGTCAAAGAGAAAAGATGAGAAACTGAAATGATAAAGTTGTACTGCTAGCTTGTTGCTGAGGTAATTGAAGTGGCTTGTGTTGTGCAGTGTTGCGATGGGTAGAAATAAAATATGTACGAATTTATCTAGATCATACTTCTGAAGAAAGGGACGACAAAATATATCCCCTTTCTATTTATGTGTTGAGAAAATCTCCCAAGCCTTTTTTGACAGTAACATTGAAGCAAAATGAAAACAAAATCCATTAGGAATGAGACCCAGAAGTGAGGCCAGCTCTGTGTTATCCATGGAAATATGCTAAGGGTAAGCATCGATCACTGAAATATGAGAATAATGTAAAAAAGGTGTTTTGTCTCCTAGGTGAAACCACAGCTCCATATAATTTCTTTTTAACAAAACTGAAATAGGGCAACAAAATGGATTCTTTTTTTTTTTAATGTGCCCAGCTTTCCCTCAGATAGAGATTCTAATTATCAGTGAAATGCCTGGAAAATACATACTCACTAGAATAAAAAATATAGAAAAAGCAAGGGTCATGACATTCATGAGGCACTAGAATGTCAGTTGCACAATCACAGGAATCAGCAGCTCACTGATGTGTCCCAAGCTCCTGGAACTGTGCTGGCACAGGAAAGGTAACCACTGGGACTTTGCTGAATTAACCAAGTGCACGCTCAATCCTTTACTGCGAAGATCTGACTGGTTGGCATGGTACGATCACAAATCTTTCTTTACTTTCCAGAGTCATGTGGCAGATACACATGTCACATGAGAACCTGGTGCTTCAGAGAAGTCCCACAATACATGGCCCTGGATAACGGACCACAGCTCAACTCTAGTGGGCACCCCCCTGCCAGGGTTATAGAGGTTTCAGAGACTGACTGACGTTCTCCCTGTGAAGCCCATAGTGATATTCCAGGATTGTTCTACAAAATTCTATGTCTTTAGTTCATTCAAACACATAACAGTGACCAGGTAATAGAGGACCCTCACAGGGTGATATGGCTTGGCTGTGCCCTCAACCAAACCTCAACTTGAATTGTATCTCCCAGAATTCCCATGCATTGTCAGAGGGACCCAGCAGGAGGTAACTGAATCATGGGGGCTGGTTTTTCCTGTGCTATTCTTGTGATAGTAAATAAGTCCCCCAAGATCTGATGAGTTTATCAGGGATTTCTGCTTTTGCTGCTTCTTCATTTTCTCTTGCCATGTAAGAAGTGCCTGTCACCTCCTGCCATGATTCTGAGGCCTCTCCAGCCACATGAAACTGTAAGTCCAATTAAGCCTCTTTTTCTTCACAGTCATGTGTATGTCTTTATTAGCAACATGAAAAGAGAATAATACAGTAAATTGGTACCAGGAGTGGGGCATTGCTAAAAAGATTCCCGAAAATGTGGAAGTGAATTTGGAACTGGGTAACAGGCAGAGGTTGGAACATTTTGGCGGGCTCAGAAGGAGACAGAAAAATATCGGAAAGTCTGGAACCTCCTAGAGATTCATTGAATGGCTTTGACAAAAATTCTGATAGTGATATAAACAATAAGGTCCAGGCTGAAGTGATCTCAGATGGAGAGGAGGAACTTGTTGGGAACTACAGCAAAGGTGATTCTTATTATGTTTTAGCAAAGACACTGGTGGCATTTTGCCCCTGCCCTAGAGATTTCTGGTACTTTGAACTTGAGAGAGATGATTTAGGGTATCTGGTGGAAGAAATTTCTAAGCAGAGAAGTATTCAAGAGATGACTTGGGTACTGTTAAAAGCATTCCATTTTAAAAGGGAAACAGGCAGGAAAGTTTGGAAAATTTGTAGTCTGATGATGCAGTAGAAAATAAAAACCCACTTTTTTGAGGAGAAATTCAAGCTGTCTGCAGAAATTTGCATAAGAAGCAAGGAGCCTAAAGTTAGTCCCCAAGACCATGGGGAAAATGTCTCCAGGCCATGTCAGAGACTTTCATGGCAGCCCCTCCCATCAAAGGCCTGGAGGTCCACGTGGAAAGAGTGGTTTTGTGGGCTGGACCAAGGGTCTCCATGCTGTGTGCAGCCTAGGGACTTGGTGCCCTGTGTCCCAGTAGTTCCAGCCATGTTTGAAAGGGGCCAATGTACAGCTGGGGCTGTGGCTTCAGAGGGTGGAAGCCTTGGCAGCTTCCACGTGGTGTTGAGCCTGCAGGCGCAGAGAAGTTAAGAATTAAGGTTTGGGAACCTCTGCCTAGATTTCAGAAGATGTATGGAATCACCTGTATGGGCAGGCAAAAGTTTGCTGCAGGAACAAGACCCTCACGGAGAACCTTTGCTAGGGCAGTGAAGAAGTGAAATGTGGGGACAGAGCCCCTACACAGAGTCCCCACTTGGGCACTGCCTAGTGGAGCTGTGAGAAGAGGGCCACCATCCTCCAGAACCCAGAATAGTAGATCAACTGACAGCTTGCACCATGTGCCTGGAAAAGCCGCAGGCACTCAACGCCAGCCCATGAAGCAGTCAGGAGGGGGGGCCACACCCTGCAAAGCCACAGGCGTGGAGCTGTACAAGACCATGGGAACCCACCTCTTGCATCAGTGTGACCTGGATGTGAGACCTGGAGTCAAAGGAGATCATTTTGGAACTTTAAAATTTGACCGCCCCACTGGATTTCAGACTTGCATGGGTCCTGTAACCCCTTTGTTTTGGCCAATTTCTCCTATTTGGAATGCCTGTATTTACTCAATACCTGTACCCCCATTACATCTAAGAAGTAACTAGCTTGCTTTTGATTTTACAGGCTCATAGGTGGAAGGGATTTACCTCGTCGCAGAGGAGACTTTGGACTGTGGACTTTTGAGTTACTGCTGAAATGAGTTAAGACTTTGGGGGACTGTTGGGAAGGCATGATTGGTTTTGAAATGTGAGGACATGAGATTTGGAGGGGCTTGGGGTGGAATTATATAGTTTGGCTGTGTCCCCACCCAAATCTCAACTTGAATTGTATCTCCCAGAATTCCTATGTGTTATGGGAGGGACCCAGGGAGAGGTAATTGAATCAAGGGGTCCCATTTCTTTTTTCCGTGCTATTCTCATGACAGTGAATAAGTCTCACAAGGTCTGATGGGTTTATCAGGGGTTTTCACTTTTGCTTCTTCCTCATGTTCTCTTGCTGCCACCATGTAAGAAGTGCCTTTCACTTCCTGCTATGATTCTGAGGCCTCCTCAGTCATGTGGAACTGTAAGTCCAATTAAACCTCTTTTTCTTCCTTATCTTTGGTGTGTCTTTATCAGCAGCATGAAAATGAACTAATACACAGGGTTAAGCAAAACATAGTCTGACATTAGTGTCTTCTCCATCCTTTTATTGACCTGGTATTCTCGTATAAGTGAAATGAGGTTTAAGTCAACAAAATGCCTTGAAGAGGGAAAACTAAAAGTATGAAAAGAAACCCTGAAAGAGGTTTATGAAAGCAAGTGTGCTTCATTTTGATGAATGAGGGCTATAAAAACTGATAGCATTTCTGAGACTCCAGTTTTTCGAGGGGGCAATGAAGAAAGTTCTTTTTTGTGCAAATGGGAGTCATTTCCTTCCACTTCAGACTGCCCTCCACATAAGCTCTGCAGCAAACCAGGGGTCTCTAGCCCCAAAGTGCGTCTACTTCAATGCCTTAGGGAAAACTACAGCCTTAGCCTGGTAAGAATCCACTACTGTTTTAGTACCTGTTTATTTTAGTCTTTCTCACAACAGTTTGTGCTCCAAAGGGCACCTGGAATACACTTCACATTTCTTGAATAAAGGTTCAGCTTGCACCAAAGGACCCCGTTACGGTTCTGCTCTCCCTCAAGACAGCTCTGATGACAACAAGGAATTATCTAAGACCCTTTTCTACATTAATCTCTGAAAGGACATCTAAGTCTCAAACTGCCCCAGACAGAAGAATTATCTCACAAATAGAGGAATAGCTAAAATTCCTGGAAATTTACTGGCCAGGAAATTTATTGGCCTGGCTCTGGAAATTTATTGGCCAGGCGACCTTGGGCAAGTCACCTAATTATTGCAAGGTGTATTCTTCTTCTCTTTTTAGGTTAATTGGAAATACAACACGCAAGTACCCACCTCTGGGGCTGTTGTCTTGATTAATACATGAAAGATATTTAGCACAAATGAAGTACTGATCCATGCTACAACTTGTATAATCCTTGAATACATTATGGTAAGTGATATAAACCAGTCATAAAAGACCACATGCCATATGATTCATTCATATGAAACCCCAGAAGAGAGAAATCTATAGAGATAGAAAGCAGATCAGTGATTGTTTCAAGTTGGCGGGGGGATGAAAGGATGGGAGGGAATAGCTAAAGGGTAGATTTGAGAAAAATTCTGAACTAGATTGGTGATTCACACATCTGTGAATATACTAAAACCATTGAATTGTATGTCTCCAATTAGTGAATTATTTGGTATATGAATTATATCTCAATAAAGTTGCTTAAAAAGACATTTAGCACAGTGCCTATCACACATTAAGAATTTTTAAAATGTCAGCCAGTATCATGTATTGGTTCACTCAACAGATATTAAGCTCCTGTTATAAAGCAGGCACTGTCTTTCTTGTTCTTCTTATAACTTTTTACCTATTTTACATTTTAAACTCTTGTATGTGCATGAAATACGCAAAGGTTTTATTATTGCAAGAAAAGTCCAGAACACTGTTGTAACTAAAATGCCTCATTTGAAAAGATAAAATTAATTTTGTGAATACAATTCTTTAGGTATAAAGTTGTTACTTTATAGTCATATAGTCATGACAACCCTGCAACCATATAAGCATCTTAAGAACACCAACAAAAAGTTTCCGTTAACTTAAAACTAGACAATTTATTTATAGTCAACTTAGAAAGTTTTCCAAATGAGAAATACAGAATGTAGTGACAGCAGAGCAGTTCTATGTTTCTGTGGATTTGAGCATTTCATATTTAAGAATCATAGAAATAAAATGTGCATGGAATGGTTTAAATCAAATAACGAGTTCTAAAAGCCATATTTGCAAATCAGAAGACATTAGACAATTATTCTAAGTAGCTCTAAAAACGCCATTGTCCCTACTATATTTTCCATGACTTCTATAAAGTAATTAAATTATCCTTCACCTTACCCTTTTCTCCATCATCAACTCCCTCATTTCAATTTTCCAAGAAAGACTCTGTATAAAAGGCAAAATAATAGATTTCTAACCAAAAATATATAGTAAAGAAAAGGAAAACATAGAACTCTAAAAGCTATGCCCAAATGGTAAATTCTTTTATCAAAAAAAAAAAAAAATAGATCTGCTTTGGCAAATGCAGAGATTTAAATGGTGTCAGGTTATGCCAAGTTGGTGTGTGCAACTGTCTTCACCATAATTGTGGCCTTAAGCACAAAAGAGAACAAAGAAGCAAACTAAGAAGACAATTCCCCCTAGCAGCCAGATTACCCTCTGCAAATCCTAACTTCTTTGTTTCTCCTTTCAGATCAGGTAGGCTGCGCATCAGAAACCAAGGAAGACTGGAATGCATTGAGGACCCCTGTAACCTAATTTCTCCTAGAGAGATTGACTGAGATCTTGGCTGCAGGAGCTGGAACCCAGGTAGAAAAAGTAAGTCTGTGCTGGTGCAGGATTTTTATTTTAAAATAATGCTCTCTCGGTGTCCTCAATTCCTCCATAAACACACCATGTTTTTGTTCATTCACACTGTTTACTACATCAGCAAAAGTCATTGCAAAAACGGGGAAAATCACCCTGAAAATAAAGTATTCTACAAGTTAAAGCTTTAACTTGTAGGTGTATTCAGGATTCCTTCACAAGCACAGATTCTGAAGTGAACCAAAGTAAAGAAATTTAAAAGACTGAAAAAGCAGGAATTCACTCAAGGCTTATTACCGAATTTCCATGAGGACCATACTACTGTCTCTACTCCTTGAACACCTGGCTAACTTATCCTGCTATATTTAATGATGTGGTAAATTCAAATAATTGAAAAATTTCAAATTATTACAGAAGAACACTGTCAGTTTTCTTTTTATAGATAAATCAGACAATATAAAGCAAACTCATTATTATCGTCGTCATCACCAACACCACCATCACCACCTGAAGTGATTTTTTCCTTTTATTAAGACTTTTTTGATGAATTAAATTTCCTCTATTAACAATAATACAACTATGTCCTTGTAGACACAACTACATTTACCTTAATATACTCGTCAGAAATTTTTGGCAAGTACCTGCTTGCAATGGTTCTAGGTCACTAGCTCTACCCTAAACTTCTTGAGGAAAATAACTGTGTCTTGATACTTTTTATGTCTCGGACCTCACACAGTATCTGGCACATAGTATCAATTCAGAAACTGTTTGTGAGATAAGTGAATCACCACCTGGGTTAATAATGTATATTTGGTCTAGTTTTAGAGATCTATGACCAGTTAAAACAACTTATTTCAGAAAGAGTCAGCCTAAACCATTACCAGGATTTCATGGATTGATACACAAAATATCACTGAGAAGGGAACTTCACTTTGATTTCCTCTTAAGTAGGTTTTGTTACTTGCTGGGAAAGAGAAAAGTCATTAAATGATCACTTTACTCCATTTCAGGAAAATATTTCCTGTTACTTTGAGGATTCAAATATAATAAGAATATCCCAGCTGGGTCTTAACATCCCCCAAAATTGCACTTCCCCACCATTTCCCACTTTGCTGCCAGATCCAGAACCCCAGCATGGAGTGAGCCCAGATGAGGGTAGACAGAAATTCAGACACATGACCCTTCCTATTTGCAGGCAATCAATGCCTGTAGCAGTGAGCCTGGGATGGATGGAATGAGTGTCCAGAGCTCCTGACAGTTGCTGGACTCATTCTCTTTCTCTCTGTTTCTTTCACATGCTTCATTCTTCGCTTTCTGTTAAGGATATATATTGACTTTGTGGAACCACTGCAGTGAGCCGTAAATGATGCATTTAATGAAAAATCCTTGCCTTGTGCTCTGAGAGAGAACACAAACAATGTAGTGCAATCATTGCTGGGCAGTGAGGGGTGTTGTAAGATCACACACAATATATATTATTCCAATAATATAAATTGGAACTATTTCAAAAATATACATTAAAAAAATTAACTCACATTTTAATCACATTTTAATCATATACATTATTTGTTGTTTCTCTTGTCCCTATGGCAGTAATCCTTTATTCTTAAAGATTAGTTACTCTTTTGTCTGAATTCCCCAAATCCTATATCCCAAAAGAAATGCACAAAAGGATTTTGAAAGATTACCTTTTTTGGAAAGATTATATTAAAATGTTGATTTTCTGCAGAGCACTGTATTTATTGCTACCATGCTTATATTTCAACGTTGAATTTCAGGTTATTGAAAAGAGTATTTTTCTTCAAGTTTCTCTTTTTTCTCTCTCTATTTCTCTATTTAAAAACAAACAAACAAACAAAATAAATAAATAGGATGTGGACTTTTCTAACAATGCCATGAAGTACAGCCTGAGTGACAAAGTCCAATTGAAAGAGGCACGTGCCGGTTACAGAAAAGTCTCATGGCAGAGTCTGGTCCGAATGAGGTTGGAGACAGTGACCAGAGCCCCGGGGCTCCTGTGGTGTCCTTCACACTAATAGTGAAGGAAAGTGCTGTCACTTGATTTCATATTCTCCAAGATGACCACACACAATGCCCTGGCACGCCATGCGTGTGTTTCCTGCTGTAGCATAAGTCACAGTCTACCAGCTGGTGTGTTGAGGTGCCCCCTATTGCTGAACAGCCCTGAAACAACATCCATATGGTGCAGCCAACGACAGCCACAGGCTAAACAGACCGCAACTCTTCCAGCTTGCCCTTACCCCACATCCTGCTGAACTGGGGCTTTGCAGGCTCAGAGAGAAGAGCTGGCTCAGTGATAACAGCCGGCAGGTGCATATGCCGGCCCAGCCCCTGACCAAGCAGGCTGTCTTGGTTTCCCCTGTGCAGAGCAGAAGTCACAAATGAACCAGTCGAATCGTATTCACATAACTCAAGGCCCTGTCCTCCCTGGAGACAGTATCTTCCTGTAATGCTCTAGTTTTCAACTACTTCCTCCCCTAACACGGTATCCAAACTCCAGCCTAACAATTTGTCTTAACTTGCATTATTACTCACTACATGAAAGAAGGGACAAACTTCCTAGGGTACTATCACTAATGCACAGACTGGGTTTGATTTTGTTTGGTTTTTGGCCTCATCTGACCACCAGAACACATGTCCAAGTAAAGACAAAACCATTCTCTATGTGATACCTAAAGATTAGGTCAATTACGATGAAAAAAAAAATTAGTCAACCATGGTTTGCGTGTCACATAAATAAAAATAACTGGTTGACAGGATTTTGTTGTTATTTATTACTTTGGCTTGACATTGACACAGTGTGAGTTTTAGAAATGGTTACTCATTTTTTTCTATTTATGTCTAATTTTGACAGGTTTCCTGGATTCTCCAGAATGGTATGCTATACCTCCAGGTATCCTAGAGCCTACCCAAGCTTTCTGAGAAGCCTAATTAAAATTGTCATTAGAATTGTAGTTAAAACTGTAGTTACTTTTAAGCATATCTCATCATGGAAATGTTAGCATGTGAAGATCCGTGCAGGATGACTACAGTCCTGTTCATTCCAAATATTACAGAATTCCTTATAAGACTGCTATTTAAATGACTCCCTCAATTTCCCATAACTGAATTATTAAAATAATACATACTAGTTGTAGATGTATAGTGTGCAAAATTTTATTTCTAGAAATATGCCACATCAATTTCTTACAAACTCAATATGTTCATATCTCATTTATTTATTAAATCATCACCTGTTTTATGTTTACTTTTCTATTTGTTGTATTCATCTTACTAGTATTTTTAAAGTTTAGTGTCATTCATAATCTCTCACATTTAAGTTATATGAGACTGAAGAGATCTTATCACCCCAATCTTGTTTTTATGCTCTTTCTCTTTCTTTTTAAAAAAACAACTTCTTTTGGTCATTTCTACTTGCCTTTTCTATCCCTGATAATTCTGGAGCCTGTGTGACTCCAAAAATACTTTGCTGTGCGATATTTGGGCTGATGAGATGTTGCCGTCACTTCCTCCTTACACTGTCTTCCTGGATGAATGGGAACTCCTTGGAAGCACTGTATTGGCTTTATGCAGAAACCTGCTGTATGAAACATCACATATGTAACTCCAATACTTTGCCCCAGTTTTTCTGTTTCCTGAAGTATTTTAAGGATTATTTGGATATTCTCACTCTAAGTCCATCATATAAGTACAAACCCTCTTTGCCACTCTTCTGTGACATTTTGATGGTATTCTTTGTAAAAACTCAGCCTTTATCTCTCCTGGACCATCATCTTCCTCACCACATCACTACCTGCCTCTTTCTGCTTTCCAAAACATTGTTCTCCTGCAGAGACTAGCTTTCTACCAGGCAGGGAAATAAGAAGCGTGTCCCCCCAGTTGTCACATGCTACCTTCCTAACAGAGAATCATACAAAACCTAGTAGCAAATCACAACAAGTTATGGCTTGCAGCAAAACAGGGCATTAAATTTGCCTGGATCTCCCATACAGTAAGTATGCCAGCCAACATAAAATTTTCAACAAATTTACTGCACGAGGATTATACACAAGAACCTTTTCACATTGGAGTCTCAGATTAGCACTAGGTAACAACTTAAATGAACTACTACTCCTAGACCCCAGCAAAAAACATGATTGGAAGACATGTCCTCTAAACTTCAGACAAAAATAATGAGTAAAGAAAATATTCTAAATCCAGCTGTTTTTTGCTTATGTTCTTCTACTGTGTTCTCAAACAATGGCTTGTAAATATTCAATATCTATTTTTTCTGCATCTTTATTTTTACTTCTATTTAATTTTGTCTCTTTTTTTCACTCTAAACCCCATGTCCAAACTCTTCCTGTCTGCCCTTACCCTTACTGAATGGATTTTTACAACTTTCCATTTTCTTATATCTTCAGAATTTTTCCCTTTGTTTGAGGATCACACAGTTAGTTTTCCTGGCAGAACCATTACATTTCAAATACTTTTCTTTCTCCTTACTACAGGTGGAGTATTATCCATGTATGTTAATATAAGATACTGCTTGTTTTCAACCTTTAAAATTTACTTGCCTCAGTGAAACAATTATTTGTCTATTTATCCCTTTAAAAATTAATTCAAAATATGGAAAGAGTTATGACACATTTCTTATTCCTGTAATATTTTCTTATCCACCACTAAGAGTAAAGATGGATGGCTATCACTTCCGTATAGAGACTCTTCATACATTACAGTAACTTGGCTCTCACTTATGGCTTTGAATGATCTTGAAGAAAAAGTGTGTTTGCTGGATCCAAAAGTTGTTCTCAGTCTAAACCTAATAAAATTTCCTCTTTGGCACCTTCCATTGGTTTTTTTCCTAAGGCTAACATCAGTCATCTGTCTTTTGCCACATAAACTAGATGTGTGGAAGTGCTTAGAAACCTGTTTAATACTCTTTGCTCTTGCCAAACTCCCCAGCAGCCAAAATTCTCCCACAAATTCTGTAATCAGTGCTTGAAATATCCGTGAAATCAAGTTCTAAGAGCTGTCTTCTCCTTCTCTCTGCTGGTCTCCCATGTGCTATTAAGAACTTTGAACATTTGTTCATCCAGGCTTCAAAAATGTATTTAAATTAGAAACGTTTAACATCTCTAAGAACTTGACACACTGCTAACTTTGAGAAGCACATACACGATGTTTCAAAAGAGGCCATCAATAATGACATTTTTTGTAGAACTGTTTTAATGGCAAGAAACTAATTGGCTCCCTTTAAAATACACACACACACAGAGAGAGAGAGAGAGAGAGAGAGAGAGAGAGAGAGAGAGAGAGAGAGAGAGAGAGACAGACCCTCCTGTTACCCTCTCTTGATAATTTTTCCTATCCTGCAGGCTAGGATAATCTGGGCTTGGTTTTATAAACTAAGCGGAATTTCACTAACGAATGGGACCATTGAGATGATCGGGAGAGGACCAAAGATGAGGTGACTCTGAAGGAACCTGAGTTAGGACATCAAGGCCCAGCCCTCCCTCCTGTCATAGAGAATCTGCCTCTTTTCCTATCTTGGAGGCTGAGGGTTTCTTTACCATTAAGTGCTTCACTTCTCTGGTCTTTCCTCCATCATTTCTCCAGCTCCTTTAATTTCAGAACATAGCTCTCGCTGCTCTTGAAACAGTCCTTAGAAGTGCTTCATTATTCACATCCTCTCTTGCAGCACCATCCAATTCATTTGTTTTCCTCTCCAGTCAAGCACCCCCTTTACAGCTGGCAAATCAGAGTAACTTCCCTTTGCTTGACCTCTTTTCTTTCCCAATAAACTTTATCCTATGTATAAATTCTTCTTTTATTTGTTCCTTGATTTCTGTTTTCGTGCTCTAATTTATTTTCTTCTATACAAATAAATTTCTTCATTGAAAGTCTTTAGTCTCATTTCCTGCCTTGTAAGTATTCTCCCTCTTGCTTAATTAACACATGCTTTATCCCTTGATGATTTTTTTAAGTGGAGTTTCTGCTTATAATTTTTTATTTCCACATATCCTAAAGCGAATTTATTCCTCCTACATAGACCTTTACTAGAATTTTCAGAGTTTGAAAATCAATTTGACTATTATCTTAAAATTATAAGGAAAAAGGAGTATTCATTCAGATGTTGGTATACACACACACACACACATACACACACACACACATACATACAGATGTTATTTTTCAAAAAAAATATTTATTTACTGTCTGTGGTAGATACGGTGCTAGGCATTTGGGCTATACTGTTGACAAGTGGAGACTGATTCTCCACTCCCAAGCTTTTAGGGTTCACTCTGGAACCAGGTATGTGAAGAAACAGCAGTATCCTATGAAGCTGCACCACCATGGGCAGTACAAGAACTCTTCATCAGTAGGAAGTGATCAAAGAGGTCCTAACAGGAAGAGGAAAGTGAAATTGACAGAGAAGACCAAGTTTGTCAAGCAGAGAGCTGAAGAGCAGGTGGGAGAGTGGACAGAAAAAGGCCCTCCAAACAGAAAAAGGAAAATGACAAAAAGAAAACCCCAGCATCTTTCAAGTTAAAGAAGAGTAGAGAGCACAACATTTTTAGGGAATTACAGGTGCTAAACGCCTTAACAGAGATAAAATCTGATAATGCAGCCAGCCTGTTAGCAACAACAGCCCCTATTTATGGAAAATCCACTCTCTGTCCAGCAGTTTATGTTATCTCACTTAGTCCTAACAACTTTGCAATAAAGACATTATCCCCATTTTATGGATGAAGAAACAAGAAACAATACTTGAAGTATTTTTTAATGTGTCCAACCTCAATTAGCTAATAAATGGTGATGTTGCTCAGCTGTGTATGATTCCATAGTCTGCACTTCCTCCACTACACTAGTATCTCTTCCAATTTTCATTCTGTAGATGTAGGAGAGCCATCATACAATTTTATATAAAGGAAAAACCTGGTCTTATTTGCAGAGAACTAGTTTGAGAAGAGATGAGTTGTAGTCAGGGAGTCCTTCATGCCAACTATTTTAATAATCTAGCAAAGAAATTACAAGGACCATAATTGAAATAGGCAGCTATCAGGATAGAAAAAGAAAATGTAACTCCAAAAAATAATTAGGAATTAGAAGGAAAAAACCATAATGACTGGCTGAGTGTTAAGGAAAACTAAGGGGGCAGCAATTCAAGGGTGTCTCCTGGATTTCTGAGTTGTGCAAACTGATGGTCAGTTGTGCCCCCTAATATAGAGGAGAGTGGAATGGGACAAAATGTGGCTGGTGAATTTGGGTTTTGGCCAGTTTGTCTAGGGAGCGAGCTAAGGTGTGCTAAAGGCAGAAAATTAGGTAGAGGCTCAAGACTGAGGTCAGAATTAGAGATAAAAAATGCAGGTAGTATGAGTCTGAAGCCATGGGAAGCTAGGATATTGGCCAGGATGCATAAGAAGTGTGAAAAAAAGACAGATAAAGACAGACAAAGGAGGGAGCAGAGAAGAGAAGTTGATGGAGTCTAAAAGGCCTCCATTACTGCAGGAAGAGAAAAAGAGGAAAGTGGAGTTGGAGAAACAGAGACAGAAGTAATTGCTAAGAGAGCATAATCATGGCAGTGGCCAGGGCATTCTCCAATGATGATGGCACCTCTGGTTCTCAAGATCTGTGGAATCACCTCCCTTAAATGGGGGCTAAACTGAGCAGCTTGCTTCCCACTAACAGAATATAGCGAGGGTGAATGAGGTTAGGTTATAAAAAGGCTGCACTTTTGTCTGGGGCACTCCCTTAATCCCTCTTGAATCACTTACTCTTGTGGAAGCCAGCTGCCACACCTTCGGGCAGGCTTGAGAAAAGGGAAGCTAGCTTCCAGGTTAGCAGCCTGGGGATAGGCCACGTGGGCTGCCAGCAACCACGGAGAGAGTCAGAAACAATACTCCACCAGTAGAGCCTTGAGGTGGCTGCAGCCCCCCACCAACAGCTTAACTCTCACCTCATGAGACTCAGAACCAGAACCATCCTGCCAAGCTGTTTCTAGATTTCTGGTGTACAGAAACTATGAAATAATAAATATTTCTGGTTGGTTTGTAAATTTGTGTGCAGCTATAGGTTACCACTATAATAACCCTGCAAATGTAGCCCCAAGAGTAAGACAGGACTACAATGGCCTCTGCACACTCTGCAGTCACAATTTATATTTTTGTTATACACACATCTGTCCATTTGGGGAGGTCATGTATCATTCCATTAATATATTTTGCCCTATAAAGAGGTGGATAGATATGCACTAAGAAGCAATCGAGTATCATGGTAATGGTCAGACTGAAATCCCAACACTTGGACTCCATTTCCTGCTTTAGCTCTTACTAACCGTGTAACATTGAGTGAGCTTTTTGGCCTCTCTGCCTTTGATGTCCTTTTTCACATGATGGACAGTAATAGTAGCACCTCTAGAACTGTCAGAAGGAATACACGAGTTAGTGCATATGACTCTTAAAACACTTCCTAGAGCACTGTAGACAGTCAACATTAACTACTGCTATTATTATTGTGGCGGGCTGGGGCAGTGAGGTGGATGTATATAAAGGAAAAGAAAAAGGAAGAAATACTTCAACCTATTATCTTACATTGACTAAATTGTCACCTATATCAGTCACTTTTTTCCATTTGTTCACCTTTTCCCCTAAGATACACTTCCTTATTCAACACATTCACAAACTTGACCACTTTTCTTCTGGATTCACTTTCATATAAGCGCCTTCCCAGATTTAATCTCATGCATCTTTAGGACAACTATTCATCTAGCCCTAACCCAGCCCTAACCAACCCACCCCTAACACCAAGCTTAATCATACTGACAAAACCACCCACCTACGTTCTTAATATGCAGAAACTCCCACTCAGTACTGCACTCCTGTTCTTCAGGCTACATCTTTGCGTGGTGTTGCATGCTGAAGCCCTCCAGCAGCCAGCTTCACTCACTTCTTACCTGCCTGAGCTACTTGCTTTAAAATTGTATGAAGGGACAGAGGACTTTTCTTAGATCCACAAGGCTTCCTGCACCTTCTCCTACTTATCCTAGGGGATACACCAGTTCTCTTCTCCTATATCCTTACCTCTGGGGTTTGGGTCCCATGTTCTATGGATTAGTCATTCTCATGGTCTTGGATCTCTGCAGTTCATACCTCTAGAAGGCCTGTTCACTTCTTTCTTCCAGTATGGACCTATCTTCTGGGGCAATGGATTATCATGTCCACTGTTAAGCAGGGCTGTCTTAATCTCATGCTGTTGACACCTCTTCTGACTGATCTATATAATACTCACCCCCTCCCCATTTCCCATCCTCTGCATTTTGCCTTCTGTCTTCTGTGGCACCCCTCATCCTATCTTGCCTTACACCTGTAGGTGGCGCCCATGCACCGGTGAGGGCTGATGGCGCCTGTTCTGTCCCTCCTGTCTCCCCCTGGCTGGGCTCAGACAGTAGGGAAGGTCTGCCCTTCTTCCTTACAGAGACTCTCCATCAACATAAAGACATCACTCCTGGGCCCTTGTTCTCCACACCTGGAAGACTTCCACGAACAGCATATTTACTGGAATAATTTCTTAAGCTGCACTTATAATTCGTTCGTTTTTGGACTCGTAAAATTAGCTAACATGTCTCAGCCTAGCTGTCCTCATCCGTGGAGGCCATCTTAAATGGTGGTGCTTTGACAGGTTATTATTCCATCTTAAGTGATGTAATATCTGCAATTGCTGGGTACAGTCTCTGGCACATGGTATACACGTAGTAAATGCGTCGTTATTAGTACTGTTGGTATCATCCTCAACATCATCAGCCCCATCATACGCAAACCCATAGTCCTTTGCTCCTTAGGTGAAAAGTTCCTGGAATGTGGTTTAACTCCAGCTTCTCGCGCAGTTATAGTTCTATATCCCCAAATCTGTCTTTTTCCTTTCCAAAAATATTACCATCCCCAAAGAAGGCCCGATTGTTTCAATCCCACTGCTTTATTTCTGGAAAGAATGGTGAGAATTTTTAGCCCTAAACATGCTAAATAAAATCACAAATTTCTTCTAAGAGTTCTGTCCCCTTTTTCTCCTACATATTCTCCAAAATAAATCTATTTTCTCTATTGATCTAAAGCTCATATCAAACTTCTTTCTGAAAAGTATTTGATTTACTGAAAAATATTTCCCTTGGGCACCTCCTAAGTGAACTGATGGGGTACCCAGTCACATAATCTCTTGTTGGACAGCTCTTATCTTTTATCAAAAGAATCCTTGCAACAAAAAGCACCTAGATGGCATGTTACAATGCTCTCCTCTTCTTTCGCAAACTTCCTAGATTTTCTTTCCTTCTCTATTCTATTTCTTTTTACTCATGAACTATATGACAGGCAAAACAGACAAACTGGTCATTAGGATTTCAATCATTCCCTTCCTTTCTCCTCCTCATTCTATTTACCCTTACCATTATTCACCCTCACCTCGCTCTTCCACATTTCTGCTGTCTCTTCCCTTCCAGGTTCTCGTTGTAGTGGACTCAAACCATGTGAAAAAATCATATCCAAAATTCTGTTTCAGCACACAGTACTCATGCAGACTACTGACCTCAAAAGGTTGTAAGAATTGGGCATACTCCTAGCTCTCACTGCCTCTGTTGGCCTCTTAGACTGCCACTGCAATTGAGATGACATCTGCAACCTCCTCCTGGTATATCTCTCACAGATGGATCTGTTTTGAGCTCCTAACCATCCTGGGAGATAGTTTGATCAGATGTCAGATTATAGATTAGACAATGCAAGCAAAAGAAAAGAACTTGCCTGAAGTCCATTTGACATACAGAAACTGGGATAAATTTACAACCTCACTACTTTCAGAGGTAAGCGCTTTTCTTATTTTTTTTTTTTTAAAGAAGTCCTTTCCAAATATTCACAGTTGGATGGTTCAGTGCATACTGCCCTTGTGTGAAAAACATTTCAATTTCCAATATTTTGTCCCTCTCCCCTCTGTGTATCTCACACTGACAAAGCCTGTTCTCCCTTGTAAGAACAAGAATCAGACTAATTGGCTCTGTAGGGTTGATTTGGTTTAGGAATACACATGAATCATGAATATGAATCACCCAGTATGCACATGGAGAGGAATAAATGGTGTGACTTTGGGCAAGTGTCTTTGACTCTCAAGTTTAGTTTTATCAACAATCAAATGAGAAAGTTAGATATTTAACCATCTCTAAGATCCTTTATATTAGAAAATTTTGTCATTTTGTAATTTTAACAACAGCATAAATTATATTAAGCATAATATTTCAATCTCCTTTCTTGATAATGATATTAAAAAGGAAAAAAGCATGAGGATATTTATAAGTCTGTGTTAATAATAGTGAGTAACAAATATCACTTGTTCTCACTCATATCTGGGAGATAAAAAAAAATTGATTTCATAAAGGAAATGAGTAGAATGCAGGTTACCAGAGACTGGGAAGGGTGGAAGAGAGGGGGGAACAAAGAGAAATTCATTAATGGTTACAAAAATACAGTTAGATAGAAGGAATAAGTTCTAGTGTTCAATCGCATAGTAGAATGATTATAGTTAACAAAAATTTATTATATATTTTCAAAATAGCTTGAAGATTTGGAATGTTCCCAACATAGAGAAATAATATGAGGTAATGGATATCCCAACTATCCCAATTTAATCATCACAGATTGCATGTATATACCAAAATATCATCTGCAGCTCATAAATATATACAACTATTATGTATCAATAAAATATAATAACAGTGGGTAATCTCTAATGTATGTTTACTCTGTGCCAGAATGTGCTACGCAATTGTCATGGATGGTCTAATTAAATCCTCATAAGAACCCCATGAGTTACATACTACTATTATACCCTTCTTTACAGAGGAAGAAACACAGGCACAAAGTTAAGTTAACTAACGTGCTCAAGGTCCCTGGCAAGTAACTGAGCCCAGATTCAAACTCAGACCAGGAGAATCCTCAGGCAGCCTTCTTAGCCACTACACTTGAATACCTTTGCTTTCCTAATGCTTTTCAATGACTAACAAATAGATAAACAGTGGCTATTAATTTCCCAGTGTTATACAGTATTAATCCTCTAATTTAGGTAACCTGCAACTTTGCCTTTAATGGGTTATCAATAAGCATATTGAGAGCTCTTTCTTGCAATTAGTTGTTGCATAAGAATTTCAAAATAACATCAAGAATAACAAATAGTTTTTACTTACAAAGAGACTTGCAAATGGAATTTCCTTCATCTGTAAAACCTCTCCACATAAAATTAGTCATTCTATTTTATACTTTATTTTTAGGCTGCTTTATGTTCTCTTAACATTTGTGTCACTGAATATCAAAAATTGCAGCAATTCTATCTATATGTGAAGACTTTACTCACTTCCCAGAGGTTCCTGTTCAAAAATTAAAGTCCATGCTAATTTTAGGAATTAGTGTATTTTTAAATAACATGCACCTTACCCAGCTTTTAAGAGATATGTTATGAATAAGGAGTAATCATCATGCATATGTGTCATGCTGAGTGTACATGTGAATTTATCAGTGAATATACTTCATATGATTTTTTTCTGCCATTTACTTTATGCTTTGATGAAGCACCAAAACTAAAATAATAGTCCAGACCCGTACAATGCGAAAACACAGAAACTGCTACTCAGTTACTGACAACTTACATTTTTATATAAAGATATAACATTTACTATTATTACTCTAATTATTGAATTATTAATCAGTTCACATGACAAATGTGATATAAATAACAATAATGAAAGTAGAAATTATTTAAACGCATTCTTCCAAAAGACGTGCTACTGAAGAGTGAACTATAAAAATGACAATTTGAACATGATTGCTTAGTTTCAGTGAAAGACAAATTGGGTGACTCAAACAAGGTTCTAAACACACATTATGATCTTCATGCATTGATGCTGTATTTCACAACTCTTGAGATGCTAGCATTATACCTAGGAGTACTGTCTGAGGGGCTGTATAGGAAACTTAATTTAAAACCATGGGTCTCCTTGATGCACACAATGTGACATAATCTAAGAACATACACTCTGCCTTCATACCACTAAAGCTGTCACATACATTACTTTCAAATCAGGATTGGGAATTTTATAACAAAATATATTTCTATAGTTGAATCTCAAGACATCATATAACTGCAGCTCATGTAGCTTGGGCATTGGGTACCCTAACATATTACAATACATCCAAAATAGTAAGCATGCTGGTTATCCTGTCTGTATTAGTTTTCCATTGCTGCTATAAAAGATTACACAACCTTAATGGCTTAAAGTAGCACAAATGTAATATCTTACAGTTCTGGAGGTAAGAAGACATTGATCTCAATGTGTCTCATTAGAAACAAAATCAAGGTGTCAGCAGAGCTGCGATCCTTTCTGAAAGCTCTTGGAGAGATTGCTTCTGTCTTTTCAAACTCCCAGAGGTCACCCTGTTCTTTGGCTCATGGCCCCTTCCTTCATTTTCAAAGCCAGTGATGGCAGTAGGGTCCTCACCCGGTATCAGTCTGACTCAGCATCTTCTGTCTCCCTTTTCCACTTTGCAGGACCTTTGGGATGACAAAGGGCCCGCTCACATGCTCCAGGATAATTCCCGTTTGAATGTCAGCTGATTAACAACCTTAATTCCCCTTTGCCATGTAACATAAAGATACAGGTTCTGGGAATTAGAACATAGACATCTTTATAAAACCATCAATCTGCCTACCACATCTTTCAAATGATTAAAAGAAAACCTGGTAAAATCCTTGCCAGCTCACACGAGAAGTTTTTTTAAGATGTCAGAGAGGAGCTACGTTCTAGCCACACGGTTTTCCAGCTATGCTCACCATCAGATCCGCCAGATGTTTTCATCTTCTCTGACATTTCTATAATCAAAAGTCATCTTCAACCCCAGGCCTGCTCTTTTTTCCAACACCAATTAATAAAGGACACAGGAGAATATTTGTAGCTGGCCTACCGAAATCCATCACTAGCCAGGATCGATATTTTGCAATTTCTCATTTTTCTTGATGCCCCACATCAGTCGCTTTTAATTCCATTCAGCCAGCAATTATCTAGTGCCAACAAAATGCCTGGCACTGCATTTGGTGCTGAGGCACAAAGAGGAAAACTCAAGCCATACTCCTGAAGAGCTTGCTATGTGTACGCGTATTGCATGCATGCCTGTGTGTGCAAGTCTGAGATACATGGGTCCATGTGTATGTGCATGCATGTGCATGTGTGCGCCAGAGCATTGTTGAGAGTGGGGCATCCAGGACAGGTAGGTAGAAATGTTATTTCAGTGTAGTATTCACACATACACACACACACACTGTGATTCCTTTCTATCTCTACTCCCCTTTCTCGTTCTGCTTCCACGTCTCTGGTTCAGGCCATTATCACATCTTGCTTCAGCAAACACAAGTCTCCCACCTGCACCCCATCCCTTCAGTCTCCCACCTGTGAAAAGTCCCACTCTCAAATATAAAAACAGCTGTAGTTGCGTCACTCCCCAGCTCAAAAGTAGCACCATCTTCATTGCCTTTAGAATAACATATCCATTTCTCCACATGGTGTCTGAGGCCCTCTGGGTTCCACCTACCTTTCAACTCTTATCTCTTTTTAATGTCGTGTGTTCCATGACTCAATGCAATCATAGCAGTCCCTGAAATCCCTGCTGTGCTTTCCCAGCTCCATGTCTCTAACACTGACAGTCACTCCACTCTTTTCCCCTTATCCAAATGATGTCCATTCTTCAGAAACCAGACCAACAATCACTCCTTCCATGGAACATTCTTCTGTCCCTCCCCTACTGAAAAGAATCTTTCTCTACTCACGGGGCCCCCACAGCACTTCATTTTAGATCCTTTAGTAGGAACTCTCCATTTCTGCCTTAGATCTTTTCTTTTGCTAAATATCAAGGCCCCTCTCCCAGATTATAAACTCCTTGAGGGCAGTCATTGGTTTTATTCCTCTTGAAACATTTATAGTCACTTGCACAGCATCTTGCCTATGGCAAGGACATTGTGGTCAAGTTTGTCAGATTCAACTGAATGGATCAGTAGTGTCAACTTAAGAAGGTTGTCACAAGCACTGTTTCTACAGCCAGTTCTCTTTGGAGGTGATGGTGGTGAGATACATTTTTTTCTCTATTTTATTCACAAACATAGTGAGACACAGACAGCAATCGACAGACATCTAGAGGGAACCAATTTCTTCTTCTGAAAATGACTGAAAGTCACTGATCAACCCATAAAATTAAAGGACAAAATAAGCGTATGTTACACAAAAACAAAAGCAAGATTAACACAAAAAAGTCCTTAATAAAATCAGTCCAGAAACATCATCTGAATTATATACAACTGCTATAGAAAAAAAAGAACCTATAGATTAGTAGGAATTCCTAACTTTGTGAATGTTTTGTATATTTTTTTATCAACTGTTCATTAATGAATATGTATGGAAAAGACAAGCTATGAAAGCATAAAAGTGTTTTTGGTGTGTCACTGTCATCAATTCTACTAAATAATTATCATTACACATCCAAAAATATCTTGAATGGATAATACTGAATAATCTAGATTGCCAAATTGCATTAGAAGGATATTAGCTGACTCAGGAGACTAATTATAAAGAGGTATTGAACTGCTTATCTCTCATCTCAATCTTAAAACCATAAACCACACTGTATGGGCAGTGGCTGCCAATCAGGGTCAGTGTGGGGTAGTGAAAATAGCCTTGAACAAGGGGTCAGGAGCCTCAGCTCTGTCATTAACTCTGTAACCTTGGGAGTGCTTCATAAAGATCATCCTATATGAGAAAAGCAGAGCCCTTCTTGAGAGAAATACAGCTGTACTAGTGGCTGAGGCTGCTTATTCACAAAAAAAAAAAACAAAAAACAAAAAAAAACCTCTTAAAGTGCACAAAAAGACTGCACATACACCACACACACCACACACACACACCCCACACACACACATATACACACACACAGACTCACCTCTCCCAGACGAATACCTTGTTGCTTAATGGGCCAGTTTAGTGCTACTATTAACCAGATGATTATAATTTGAGCAAGTGTTATCCATCCATGTCCTAAAAACTGTAGCTGACATAAAAGTTATCAAACTGCTTTTCTCACCCATAGAATTTCTCGGCCAGAGGTTAAGGCTGAAATTACTATATTTGTTTCTGAATCTACTTTTGAATAACAATAATATCTTTATATGGTGTTTTTAAATTTCCAAACACCTACCAACTATTTCATTTATTCCTGATAGCCCAGTAGAATCAATGGAACACATTTTCAGAAGTGTGCTGGGACTGGTGTTGGTGCTGAGTGCTTCCCATTCAGCTAAATTTGGGGATACAAAAATTATTAAGACAAAGTTTCTGACTTCAGGTTGCTTTTGATTACTGGTAGAAACAACACATTGTGTTCTAATTATTTATTTACACATCCCAGATGTCCTAAGGGAGCACAAAGGAGGAAATTGTCATTTCCACTGGAAAAAGAAGTGTGTGTGTGCATGGCAGGGCCGAGGGAGGGAGGGCAGAGGGAGATGTCAAAGACAGTTTCACTGAGAAGGTGACTTTATCCCTGGATTAAAGTCTCTGTTCTATCCCTTCCTAGGAGAAGCTCTGAGTGTTACTGAATCTCTGTGAGCTTGAGATTCTTCATCAATTAAATATGGATAATAATGCTGAATTCATAGGGTTGCCGGAAGGAGGGAATGAGATAGCATATGGGAGAGCAATTTGCAAGTAGCAAAGCACTCAATAAAAAGGGTATTATTCTTTCCATTTTGCACACTCACTAACTTGGTTCACTCCAAAGGAGAATGGCTTATCCAAGAGGGCCCACACCCCCAACAAGGAGACAGAGTCCCTCCTCAGACTCCAGTGGTGTTCCCCCGACTCCGCCCACTGAGACTCGAGGAAATATAGAAAGCACTCATCCTGATAACATTTTATGGGCTCTAAAATCATGTTAACATATTCATATAAATACATATTCCAACATCTAAAGACATTTCTGTGAAATGTTGCTTCTAAACCCTAAGTGGATTCTCTCTATAAAAGAACTAACAGAGCATTGTAAGGAAGGAATCATGACTGGGAAAATCATCAGTGTTTAATATGAGAATGAAACAGGCATATACTTTTTTAACATAAAAGGTTTTAAACTACCCAAAGTTTCAGAGAATAAAATATGGCAGATCCTCAATGTTTAAAAGTGATTTAACTGTGGATTTGAATAGAAAACATTTGAATAGACATGTGCCTTGCATTTAGTGGGTACTCAACAACTGTTGAATTCAAAGATTTAACCTGATCATTCTTATCTCTACAATTATAATACTCAAATTTCTCCCTTTATATAGTATCTATAAATTTTGCTTTAATCTAATACATTATATTCCATTTTCAGTACTTGAAGGATAAACTTTTATTTAAATCTGATAGTCTCACCCATGTTTAAATAAACAGGAAAAATAAAATTGTTCCTACCTTATTAATAATAGGCCTGGAAAATCTTAAGTAAAAAAATTACACACTGTGTGTATTGGGAGATGGAGACAATTGATATCCATGGGAAATTCACAAATAGTGTTTAGTGAATGTATCCATTTGTATTAGTTGAAGTTCTCCAAGGAAACAGAACCAACTACAGGTAGGAAGGTAGGAAGGTAGGTAGGTAGGTAGATTTAGTATAATAATGAATTGACTAATGACATTAGGGAGGCTGGCAAATCCATAATCTGCAGAGATGATGTCTGAGTTTGAAGGCTATTGGGCCAGAAAATTCTTTCCATCAGGCCAGAAAATTTTACCATTGTAGAAGATACAAGCAGCCATTTCTCATCCCAAAGGCTTTTCATAAGACCTATGAAAATATGCAAATATCTAGTCCTGAAACCTAAATACAAGCTCTGTGCAAAGAAACAGCACTTTATAATGTGCTGATTTCTTTCAGTAAATGGAATATAATTTTGATTAAAAAAAGTTTTCACACACATGTTTTGTAGAAGGTGAAAGAAGACATTTCTCACCCCAAGGCTTCTCATAAGAACCTATAAAAACATGAGAAAAGCCAGCTCTTATTTGGGGGAAGATCAACCTTTTGTTCTATTTAGGCCTTCAACTGATTGGATGAGGCCCACCCACATTACGGAAGGCAATCTGCCTCATCCAGTCTGCCAGTTTAAATGATAATCTTATCCAAAAAACACACTCACAGAAACTTCCAGGATAATGTCCCACCAAATATCTGAGTACCCTATGGCTCAGTCAAGTCGACCCATAAAATTAACCATCACACTATCCAAAAAAAAAAAAAAGACTCATGATTTTTTCTACATTTTGGGTAAGGAATTGATCACCAAAAACAAGTCACTTCAACAAAACATCAAGAAACTGATTTTCTTTTTGGACAAAAAGGCAATGTAAGCTGCTAGAGACCTAAAGGCCCTGGACCACTAATCAGACTTCTTGGCGTCAAAGTTGATCTCCCCACTTATGAGCAATATGACCCGGGCACACTACAGTTGATCCTTGAACAACAAAAGTTTGAACTCTATGAGTCCACTTAGACATGGATTTTCTCCCATCTGTCATTCCTGACAGGGCAAGACCAAGCCTCCCTCTTCCTCCTCCTCTGCCCACTCAACATGAAGACAACAAGGACGAAGACCTTTATGATGATCCACTTCCACTTAATGAATAGTAAATACATTTCATTTTCCTTATTATTTCCTTAATATCATTTTCTTTCCTCCAGACTATTGTAAGAATACAGCATATAAAAGGTATAGCATATAAAATATGTGTTAGTCGACTGCTTATGTTATCCATAAAGTTTCCAGACAACAGTAGGCAACTAGTAGTTAAGTTTTGGGGAGTCAAAAGTTATATGTGGGTTTTTGACTACATGAGTGTCAGTGCTCCTGACCCCCATGTTGTTTAAGGGTCAGCTGCCCTTACTTTTTTGAGCCACACCTGCATCATCTATTAAAATAGAGAAATAATAGTCTAGACTAAATACAGTTATTGGAAAAACGAAATGAAATGAAATAACATGTGTAGCACATGTCTGTCACATAACAAGTTCTCCATAAACATTAGCTATTCTGCTATTAATAATCACTGTTATAACTATGAGTTCTAATTCTAGGCCTGCTGAAACCTATTAAAATATGGCATGACTGCCTTAACTGGGATACTATTTCTATTGTCACACACTTGGGAATCTTATTGGATATTTATATACATCATTTTATCAGTTCTTTATACACATTGATCATTTGGCCACAGAGCAGTTGTACAAATAGATTATTTAGTAACCTATCAATTCAATCAAAATAACTTTCTGTATTACAATCAGTGATGGGGGAGGAAATCCTCCAAGCACCTCACTTGAAATGTAGAAACCACATCCGGCGAAGAGTCCCCCTCTAGCCACTGCGAAACCCAAGTTGTCATCAATAACTTGACATTCTAGGGTAGGAATCAGGACAGGAGTGAGGTGATCTCTCCTTTTGACCTTGTGTATTCTGACCTCAGAAATAAGAGCTTGAGCTACAGAACTGGAACTGCCTTCTGGAATGGCCTGTCACAGTATTGTGTGATTTGGGGGACCCTCTTCATCTGGGGGAGAAGGGTGGTCTCAGCTTCCACCTCAGAAATTTCTGACCCTTAATATACCTTCACCCCACCTCTACTTAAAGACTTAAAACTCTAAGATTTTCCTGTGAGGACAAAAAGAAAAGGAAATCTGAGCATTTGAAGAAATTCTTAAAAGTCGATGAGTGAGGTTTCCGTCACATATGCCATCTTCCCCTACCTCTCCTCTTGAAAACAATTAGTATTTTGCACCCTCAAGGTCAAGGTTAAACCCGGGTTGGTAGTCATTTCCTTTCTGATCTTATTTGCCTTTTCCTGTTCTACTCGTCAACTGCGTCTTCCAGAATCTCTGCAAAATAATTACCTCAACTTTAGGGGAAAGTTCGGATGTAAATACCCCCGCCCCCCTCCCCACGTCCACACATCGCCTTTCTTCTCTCTCCCTCTTAACATTTCCTTACGCTGTCAGCCAATAGAGGAGTTTAAACATTTAAATGCGGTATCTCAACTGCATTTAAAGAATTAACCCATTTTGCCCCTCACTGGTCTAAACCACAGGGTGCCAACCGGACGTTAATTGCTTTCATCTGGTGGGGTTCCAGACAGCTCCTCAGAAGGAAGGAGCGCACATTCCTGGCACCAATTGGCTAATTCAATTTACTTCAACGGCATTAGCCTCTGTCAGAATATTCATGAGCAGGGGAATGAGGACCCACGGCACAGGCAGGCAGCAGCCACTCCGGCTAGGGAAGGCGCGAGGGAGGGGAAGCGGACCGCGCACCGTGCTTGGGGGACGGTGACCGCGACCAGGGGCTCTTCTCACTGGACTGACCGCGGCGGCCGCGGGAGGGCAGGACAGGGCATCGTCGGGGTTGGCGCACTTGGCAGTGCCCCCCAACTCCTGGCGACCGCACGGAGACTTTGCGAAACATCCGAAGGCAGAAAAGCTGTGACACTTCTGACAGTGGGGGTAGGGGGATGGGGGGCGGGGACAGCGCTGCGAGCAGGGGCGAAGAGACCCAGCGGGGCACCAGCCTCTCAGTGTGGGAGGCAGCGATGTGAGCAGGACGCCCGCCCTGGAACAGTCAGGACCGAAGGTCTCCGGAGAGTCGCCGGCCTTGCCAGGTAACGCAGAGGGCTTGGGTCGGGCCCCGCTTCTGGGGCCCGGGACTCCGGGCGCGCAGAGCCAGCCCTCTGGGGCGAGAGCCCCGGGCGCTGCGCGCAGTCCCGCTCCGCGCTGCGCTCTCCCAGCAACTCCCTGCCGCCTTGGCGAGCCTACCGGCCACTCTGAGTTCGACTTCCTCGGACTTAGTGGGAAAAGGGGATGGAAAGGGGCTGCCGGGACTCGGGGAGCTGCTCTCTGGAAGCAGGGAAGCTGGGGCGCACCGGGGCAGGTGGAGGACGTGGCGCGCTGGGAGCGGGGACTGCGCACGCCTGGGGATGGTGACTGGGGATCCAGGACGCGGCTTGCGGGGGCGCTTGGCACCGGCTTCACCCTCACTGGTCCCGCGGGCAGCGGCGCCTCCCTCCGCCTGCAGAGGAGACACGGTGGCCGCGTCCCTCGCACAGAGATGTGCACCGGGAAGGGAACCAGAGAGCGAGGCTCCGGGGAGGCGCAGGCACCTACGGGGCCGATCCCTGGTCCGTGCCTCGGTGCCGCGCCCCCGCCCGAGCTCGGCAGTGGGAGGAGAATGTGGTAGGGACTCGCGTCCCCGCCACCTGCCGGACTTCGCCAACTCCCCGGATTTCCTGTCCTCGGCCCCTGACACTCCCAAGGAAAGCTCTGAATTGCGCGCGCGCGCTGTTTGGTTTTTGCTTGTTGTAGTTACGCTGGGGAAAGAGACGGGGGCAAGGGGGTCAAATCGGGTGAAAGTTTCAGATATGCAAAGAAACGTTACCTAGGAGTCCCAACGTGTCTTTAGCAATAGGAGAGACTGCAGCGGCCTTTGCCTAGCTATCCGCCTCTGGGGCGGCAGTGGGGGCTGAAATCTGGAGGGCAGCCCGGAGGCAGCGCCAGAACCTTGTTTTGTTTCTGCTGAGACCAGGCTGGAAGTGAGAGGGGCTAGCACCAGAGAATCGGGGAGTTGGTCCCCTGGTAGATTCGGAGTTTACTATGTTGTTGCTATTATTATTAATGCTCTCGTTATTGGCACGAGCACCAGGAACAATTTTGTTTTTTTCTGATTGTTATAAATCGCCTGGAAACTGAACCTGCGGCCCTCTCCCCTCAAATGAAATGTCCCCGGACCTCCTCTAGTCTCTGATGTGTGTCTTTCCACCAAAGGAAATTACCCAGTCAGAGTTGTGGTGCTGTCAGGGACTCAGCTAAGGAATTGGATCTACCCAAGAACAACAAAAAGTTGAAACTAGGATTGTTTGAACCCCTGCTATAGATGAGTATTATGTTCCTATCTGCTCACCTTCCTCAGCCGCCTCTGACTAGGGAACCCTGAAGGCACAGCCATCTTGAGCCCCATTGTTGACCCAGCGTTTCCCTTTCATTTATTTATACAACCTGGGAAAATCTTTTCCCTTTAGTGTTGCCCTTGCAGTCTCATTGGACATACTGAAAGGATTCAGGTCCTGACACTGGAGGAATCCACAAGGGCACCTGTGGTTGCCAACTCTTGGCTTGACTCTGTTCAGATGTTGTCCAGGGTGCGGGTTTGGGCAGCTGATGAAGCAGAAAGCTGGGCGAGGGTGTGGGAGAATAGCATGGCAGAGTTAAGCTGAGTGCAGGAGATGAGGTCAAACCTCCACGCTGGCCACATCCCTTCCTGCCAGAGAAAAAAGACGAATGAAGATCAGGAGGGAAGTATTATAAATTGGAACCAAGCTCTTAGAGTCTACTTAGGCTGTGAACCAAGCTCTCGGCGTCTACTGAGGCTTTGGCCATTGACTTTGGCGTGACCTTTCTTTTCAGTGCTTCTGATTTTCCCTCTCTGCAGATACTCAAGTAACTGTGCCTTTCTAACAGGACAGTTGTCGTGAGATGATCTAATTTTGTATCCAAAAAAAATGCTTTGAGCATCCTGGGAAAGGACAGTCTATAAAATATGCCATTTTAATGTTTTGTGAAAAGTTTGCTACACTGCAGGTTAAGGAGATACATTTTTAGCATGTGTGCCATGTGGCAGTGTAAAATTAAAATGGAAAAGGAAAGTACAAACATAAAAATGACTTAGCATTCTTGACATTCTTGTGCATACTTGTAGAAAAATTATCTTTCGTTTGGGGAGAGTTGCCGGGAAATTTAATCAGTGTTTATACTACTGAAACGCCCCCTTCTACCTTTCTGCCCTGTAAAATTTTATGACCCAGTTCTCACTGGAAAAGTGATGTGACTGTAGTAAGTGCTGAGGGCTGAGAGGAGAGACTGAGGTTGTTAGGGGAACTGTTACACAGGGTTTGGAGACTGGAATTGGAAGGAAGATGTCACTATCCTCAAAGAGCAGAGCAATGTTTGTCAGAAGAAAGCAGCTGAGCAGCACAGGATAACAGATCTAACATTGCTTGTCCTCTGCTCTCAGATTCAGGAAGAGGACTCCATGAGACAGCCCAGAGGGCTAACCAAGGCATTTTTCCCTCCCCCGTTGGGTAAAAGCGCTGCCTCCTTCTAGACTTTGGATTAGTATTCACTTCTCTCTTCCTGTCTGTCATAGTGCAGTAGTCTTCTCTTACCATCTCCAAGAGACTCAGATGTACCCTATACCCTCTCAGACCCTTATACATTTGTAAATATCCCCCAAGTTCTGAAGCTTCTCAAAGACCTGCAGCTGTTGGTGGATTTAAGTAAATAGTTGGAAGTCATCAAGAGAGCCACTGAAAAGTGGGTATGTTTTTCCCCTGGTAGAGAAGTTACTGAATGCCTTTTGAGGCAGAAAATTAGCAGTTCAGAAAAGCAAGAGGGAGTTCCTTGACTTCCCTCTATCCATAAACCAGTAGTTGTATTTTTCTTTCCCTCATAGTAGTGAGCACTGTTTGGCCAAGCATTTTTTACAATTTTGGACTTAAAATGGGGTTTTGCTGATGGTGTTCTATGGAGAAAGGAAAAACGTAAAGAGACACGGAAGGAAGAGCTGCAGTGGCGAGAACATAAATCAGCCAGAATATATGGGGGGTTGATGAGAATAGGTCTTTTCACCCTAAAAAAAAAAATGTCCACTTTGGAAGAAAAAGAAGTCTGATTATTGGCATCCAGGGCTGAAACCAAGGCAGCTGATGCCGAGAGGAGCCAAAGGGCAGTTCTTCTTAGTTTAGAAACAGCAAGACAGCCTCTGCCAAAGATTGCTGTAAACACGGAATAAAGATTTCATTGTGGGCTGGTGTGACTAGAATAATTAGACAGTTAATTGTTGATTCTGATCTGGTGGTGCTGCAATCAGTAGCGCAGAGTGGCAAAAAAGAAGAGCAAGAGAGAAATAGAAAAGTAACATTTATCACTTTTAGATTCATTTGTTGTACTTTGATGGTACTTTGGGAAATCCTCATTATTTCCCCTTCCTTACCCCTAAAGGCATATCCCCAGAATTCCAGAGAGCTAAGAGGGCTGCCATTTTTATTCCCTCTATATTCTACTTTGGATATGGGGAAATTTTCTTGTCCTCTAAAAACAGCACGTGAAGCTATAATAAAAATAAATGCATTACCTAATTCTAGTATTAAATATATTTTATTTATATGTAAACTCCATGTTAACTCAATCAACATATATGCAAATAGCACCAGATTTTTATGCTTCTCCAATACTTTTTTTCTTGGACATGTAAGACTTAAAAAATAAATATTTCATTTTTGATATTTAATTATTGTCTATTGTGAAACAAATTGTTACAGTGATTAATCTTTCACATTTAACTGAAGAAACAACCTCCTCCATATTTTCATACTAATTTAGAGATCAAGAAAACATATTTTATGTAATAAAGGTGGTTTTAAGTAACTGAGCATCTACAGATTTTATATTCAGTAGACTGTGACTTATTGTTATTTACTACAAGAAGGCACTGTCATCAATTCCTTCTGAAATGACTACTGCAAATGAAGACATAAGTAAGGGACTATACACAGCATTAAGCACACGGTGTCTGGGGAGGGGTAAATGAAGAACCATGTGTTCATTAGGTTCAGCCCTCCCTGAATCCTGATATTGACATGGAATATAGAGCAAAGTTGTCATTAGTTGAATATAAAAAAGGAACATCTTTAAGTGTCAATGTTAAGTATAATTGTTCTGGAAATAAAAGCATTGTTATCATAAAAGCATTATACATTAGCATAAACATAATATGACTGTATAACATAAGGTCATACAATCTCATAAAGAGAAATACTAAGTTTCTCCAAAATATTCTTGTCTGTTTGCTTAAGAGGTGCAACACTATCTTTACTAGCCTTTAGTTTATTTTATCCATCACAAATCAAAAGGGATTGCAAAAGCAGAATATTTACTGAAGTGTTTTGTTTTGTTTTGTTTTTGAGACGGAGTCTCGCTCTGTCGCCCAGGCTGGAGTGCAGTGGCGCTCACTCCAAGCTCCGCCTCCCGGGTTCATGCCATTCTCCTGCCTCAGCCTCCCCAGTAGCTGGGGCCCAGTAGCTGGGCCTACAGGCGCCCGCCACCATGCCTGGCTAATTGTTTTGTGTTTTTAATAGAGACGGGGTTTCAGTGTTAGCCAGGATGGTCTCATCTCCTGACCTCGTGATCCGCCCGCCTCAACCCCCCAAAGTGCTGGGATTACAGGAGTGAGCCACCGCGCCCAGCCTTACTGAAGTGTTAAATAGCATAAGTAGTACAAAATTATGAAACTAGCTCTCAGAAGACAAAATTTTGCTTTAAAAAATGCACTGTCTACAGCAATTAAAAATAGAAAATCATATTACCACATTAAGTTATTGCAACAACCTATTTTAAAGAGAATTTTATTCTTTTTTTATTTAATTGCTATCCATGGTTTGCTAACTAGTGATTCAGAATAATCTGCCAATCTCTTGCTAACCAGGACTCTCTAGTTAAGAATGTTCCTAATTACATATGGATTAACTTAATTTTAGAACCCTGAGAACATTCAACGCAAAACATTACTCAAGTGCAATGCAAAATAGAAATGATCCAATTCACCTCAAGGTATATGTAATTTTCTTTTTTAGATTAAGATATCATAAAAGAGAGGACATCTGGCCTACAAATATATCATTGAATAACCACTATAAAAGAGTAAAGGAAGCTATAAACTATTACATCCTTAAAACATAAAGTTTTAACAATATCACTCATCTCTTCTTCCTAAGCAGTAAGGGCTAGCATGTAAAGTACCATGCAAAAGTGCAAATGTCAGAAACATGCATAGCACTGCCTGATATGGGGGTATTCTTGCTATTTATAAGAATGTTTAACAATCTCATCACAAGTTTAGAGTGTATTCTGACTAATGCCATTACCTCCAAAGAGTAAAGAGGTATCTTGCATGGGAGCCCTCTCTTCCTTCTTTATAGTTCTACATCTCCTAACTAGAATCTTGCTCACAATAGATTCTTTAAAAATATGTGTTGATTTGCTTTTTAATAAGGAATATAAAATTGAATCAATTGAATTTTCAAGTTAAATAAATTTGTAATATTTAATTAAATATTTACTCAAATATTTGAATGGTCCTTGTTACTTTGAATTATTTCTTTAAATTGACAAGATTTGCCTGTGACCACTAGTAATAATTATTAGCAATATTCTGGTGTGGACATTAGGGAGGTGAGAAAGTAGGAAATCTTTTAAGTTGAAGGATTTTTTTTTCTAAGTTTTACCTAACTCTTAAATGTGTGTATGCATATATAAGCTGTTAAAATGTACAATATCTCTTTATAAAAAAAGTGGTACTATCACTGAATTTATTATTTACAAGTAGTAACATAAACAGATTCTACTCTTTAAGTACTGAGTCTTTTTTATTTTACATTCAAGAGGTACATGTGCAAGTTTATTACACACACACATATATGTGTGTGTATATATATAGTGTATGTATATATATATCTATATCACAAGGAGAGATTGCACTTCTAGTGTACGCATCACCCAAATAATGACCATTGTACCCCAAAGATAGTAATCTTTCAACCGTCGACTTCCTTCCAGCCTTCCCACTTGTGAAGGCCCCAGCGTCTATTCTTTCCATCCTTACGTTCATGTATTAAGTGCTGAGTCTTAGACCAAACATGACTAAATAACTGCATGTTCTCTGTTATATCAACTAATTAAAGGGTAACTAATAAGGTGATAATTTGATTCCATGTAATGGATACATTTGATGGTCACAGAAATTTCTTTGACATGTAGCCCCCAACACCCCAACACTCCAACCATACAACCGCAACTCTGTGTTCAACATCTGGCAGGAGAACAAAAACTTAACTCTTAAAATACTTCACATCGAAATTATTTGTGACTAATACACTCCTACTTATCTGTTCCTGCACCTAGTTTATAACTAAAATAAGCTATGTTAACCTTCCACCCAAAATGAAAAACAGATGCGTTTTAGGAACTAAACTGTCTTTAGCTAAATCTTCAGCCTTTTTTTTTTTTTAAGGTCTGACCTTAGCTGAATGAACAAGGTAATCTAAGCATTTTCCCAGAGAACAGTACATAGTGTAATATGTTGGCATAATTGGGAGCTAGTAGTCAAAAGAAAACCAGGATATAATTAGCATGAAGATTCAATTACCACTTGTTCCCACAGAGGGTTGTTTACTAGGATTGGAGTTTAGGTTGTGGGCAAAATAGCATGGAAAGAGATACAGGATAGTTTTTTTTGTTGCTGTTCTTTAGCTGGTACCTTTGGACAGAACCAAATTTTGATTTCAACTTTCTCCCAATAATTTAAAAATACAGCTTACTAAATAGCAGCTTATATAAATTGTTGGGTAAAAATTTTAAGTGTACTCGTAAATATTATAGATATATTTATACAAATATTTGGTCAAAACTATTAATACAAAATATTTTCTGAAGGAATACGTACATCTTTTATTATACTCACGATTGTTTCACTTGGTAAACTCAACGTCTTTGAACCCCTTACTAAGTCCTAATAAGGGATTAAATTGTACTGATTATAAATAATTGATTAACTTATCATAATTTGTTTTTAAGCCAACAGATATAATTTCCTTTAGCAATTTAATTAAAAATTGGCTAAAGAAATTTCACTTAGAAGTAATCTTATCTATATTTGAAAGGGTCACCAAATATGTTTCTTTTTAATTTGAAAGATGTTGAGCACTAAAATAAGAGTAACAAAATAGACAGAAATGAACACTTAATGTTTGCATCAAAGGATATCTTTTTCCATGCAAATGGCTTGAACAGACATGTAAAGTAGGCAGTATCACCCACCTACCACTGTTGAAGGTCAGACAAGGACTGGGAGAAACTAACTGGAAGATACAGCCATCTCCGTGCCCACCTCCCACACCGGTGCCAATGTTCTCTTATGTTTTACTCTGTCCAGGCTGTTATGACAAAATGCCATAGACTTGGTGACTAATAACAGAAATTTATCTTTCACAGTTCTGGAGGCTGAAGTCCAAGATCAAGGTGCCAGCATGGTCCATTTCTGGTGAGGGCCCTCTTCTGAGTTGCAGACTGCTATCTTCTCATTGTATTCTCACACGACAGAAAGAGGGCAAGAGAGCTCCCTGGGGTCCCCCTCTTTTTTAAGGGCAAGAATTTCATTCATAAGGGCTCTACCCTGATTACACAATGACTGCCTCGAGGTCCCCCTCCTAATGCCATTCCATTATGGGTTAGGATTTCAATGTGTGAACTTGGGGGAGACACAAACATTCACAGGTCATTGCATCTCATCTTCATTTTCTAATGCAAGAAACAATACAATTTCCAATATTTCTTTTTGAAATCCCTTGATTCCCTGCATCAAATACTTCATATCAATTTGCAGAGGCACCAACCATCATTACATCATTGAAAGCAAGCACCACAGCACCACACTTGAGAGCATGTGTCTTGTAGGCTTTTTTGGAATATTAAGAATCTAAATCTATGCCTATACTTTGCACAAACTGGCAAGATCTCCCAAGGATGTTCATCTTATAAATAAAGATTAAATAACACTTTTGTGCTACCATTAATATCAAATTGCATTTAAAGCAAATAGTAGCTAGCAACCAAAGTACATCTTCATTAACATCATAGTTTTGAAGTGTTACAGTTGTGTCTGCCTTTATGCTTAGCTGATACCCTCATCTCCATAATACTGGGAACATTTCAGTCTAAAAATATGAGGCATACTCATATTTGAAAATAAAATCTTTAAGCAGTCATTAAAATATTAATCCATTTGGCAGTTAGGATCTCGGTGGAATACTTCAGGCAGCTCAGCACAGAGGATATTATTTGATTCATGGAGCTGGTTAACATTTGAAGATCAAATTGTTGAGGGTTGTTTCTTTAAACACAGGAAAACAACAGATTTCTTCATGAAATGCCAAGTGCTATACATTTCTTTGGCTACATCTATCTATTTCACTCATGTCAAAACATGTACCATTCAGAGGAAAAACTGACAAAGCAAAATAAATAAATAAATAAATAAATAACCACCACTTATTTCGTCATACCTCTCTGCCAGACACTGTGAGTGCTTCATGTGCATTACCTCTCTAATCCTCTCTTTGAATTCAGTATTGTTACCATCTTCACTTTACAGATGCAGAAACTGATGAAGTGGTCACCACAAGAGGTTTCAAACACAGGACTCTCTGGCTCCCACACCTGTGGTCTTCACCACTCAGTTCTACTGCTTCCTCTTCCCAAGCAGCGTTTCTCACCCTTGGCTATGACTACTGACATTTTGCCTGGCAAATTCTTTGTCTGGGACAGGAAGTCCCCTACACATTGTAGGATATTTAATAGCATCCCTGTCTTCTACTCACTAGATACCGATAACATCTTCCCACTTGGGACAACAGTCTCCAGACCTTGCCAAATGTCAAATCCAGAAGTAAAAGTACCCCTAGTTGAGGACTACTGCCTTAGTAAAGTTCAATTTTCATTCATTCCTTATTATAGTATACATTTTCAACTTAAGAGTAGGGCATCCATTTTCCAGATCATAATGTAGATAGTTCCCATGGTTATATCAGCCACATTATATATGATTTGTTTTATATATATATATATGTGTGTGTATATATATATATCAGACAAAACTTTAGGAGAAAAAATCATTAAGTCAGCATGCCTTCATTAAGATCAAGTCTTTCCCTACTAAACTTGTTTCCTTTGGGACCCAGACTGGATGATCAGGGCATTGTCCTGATTATATCTTTGTACCAACAAAAGCTGGAACAATGGTTGAAAGGGCATTGTCCACAGTGCCCCCAAAAGTCCATTAATAGATGGTTTGTTAGACTCCAAGCTCCTTGAGGATAAAGATGGGAACTCTCTTGTTCATCTTTATATGCCCTAAACCCAATATCTTACCTGGCACATAATCAGGGCACAGCAAGTACTTCTTTAATAAACCAATGAAGCCCTGGTTACCCTAATGCAGGTTCTGAATGCTCTGCTCTGGGCTTCTAGCTGGATTTGCCAGGTATTACATTTTGGTTTAATTTGTGGCATGGACATGCACATTATGGTATGCCAGTCATACAAATTTAATGAAACCTGAATGAATAGTTTATATTAGATGAAGAAATGGGGTAAAAAAGGCTGATATGATCCACTATATATGACCAGATAAAATTTAACACAAACATGTGCCAGTGAGAAAAGCACATGTGGAGGCTGAGTGCCACACCCAAGACCACTCTGCCAGAGAAAGGCAGACCCAGGATGCAAATTCAGGCCTTTAGATATCCACTGTATCCACTGTTTCCAGGGATGAGTCCATCCTGCTTTACTTTCTCTCGGTCAGGGTGCACTGAGATGTCCTGTTCTGTTCTACTCATCACACTGTACCTGAGCTGTGTAGAAAGTAGCCACTGGTCGGGAAAGGGCTCAACAACATGCCTTCCACATGAGAAATGGTTGAAGGTCTTCAAAATAGCCGACCTGACACAGAAAAGACTTAGAGGAAGCACAATAATCCTCTTCAAGTATCTGAAATATCTTTATTTGAAACAGAAAATATATTTATTCTGCATTGCTATGGAGGCCTGGACCAGGGTCAATGAATGGGAAGCATATTTTATTCCAGCAAAATGATGAGCTTCCTAATGATGAATTACCTTATGTTGAAGTGGGCTTTCCTGGACAGCAGTGAGTTCCCAGCAGCCAGAGGAGAACGTGCAGATGACTGGCCTATGGGAGTCTGAGCACAGACATCAGATCAGGGAAGGTACCAGAGGTCCTCCAAGGTGCTTTCTAGCCTGTGGTGCCTGTGAACTCTTTTTTAGAGGCTATTGGTTGACCTTGTAAACTACTCTGTGTAATTTTGTTAAGAAAAGCAAGATGTACTATTTCCTCTAACCCACATAGTCACTCATAGGGGTAAATTAGAGAGAATACACAGGAAAGAGGATCCTACCATATGCCATATAAAATAAGAATCACTTGCCATGGGCCAAGCCCTGTCAAAAGCACTTCATCAGTATTATCCCATCTATTCCTGATAATGCCATGAGGTACAAATATCATCACCATTTAGTAGCTTAAGAAATGAAGTCACAGAGAAGATAAATAAGTCGCCCAAGAGCACAGAGCTAGTTATTCTAGCCTTACTGCGTGAACCTGAGTCTGTACAAAATTATGAAGTCTGTTTTGTAACTATAATACTACGGTATACCACCTCATCCTTTCAGCAGGGATGCACTATTTAATTTGAAATGTTGCCAGTTTCTAGAGTTTGAGACATATGGCTATTTAAATGCAGATACCTAAAATATCTTCCGAAGAATAAAATACGTAATTTTAGAAATTATTTGCTGTTTTCTGCTAACCATGATATCACTTCCTTCAAATAGTGCAAATTACCATGAGTTGACTCTAAGTAAATGAGTAGGCCGGGCGCGGTGGCTCACGCCTGTAATCCCAGCACTTTGGGAGGCCGAGGCAGGCGGATCACAAGGACAGGAGATCGAGACCACCCTGGCTAACACCGTGAAACCCCGTCTCTATAAAAATACAAAAAATTAGCCGGGCGGCGAGGTGGCGGGCACCTGTAGTCCCAGCTACTCGGGAGGATGAGGCAGGAGAACGATGTGAACCCGGGAGGTGGAGCTTGCAGTGAGCTGAGATTGTGCCACTACACTCCAGCCTGGGCGAAGAGTGAGACTCCATGTCAAAAAAAAAAAAAAAAAGTAAATGAGCAAAATAGGATTTTTAGGGCTTAAAAACTCTCTATAGAAGAAAGATTGGTAACGGCATTTTAGATGCTGTTCTATAAATTAGGGAATTAGAACCCAGGTCTCCAGACTGCAAGGTACTAGTGCAAAACAAGATCATGACTTTCATTTCCACAAGTTCAGAAAATTCTAATGGTCAAGGGTTTAAGATAATTTTATTATTAGAGATCATGCTGTCTTCTAATTATGATTATCTCCTTTGGTTATCTTCTGTCTTACGATTATTTTGGTGAACATTTCATAAATCCAAACTGACTTTAAAAACTACTTTCTCTGCCTTTATCATTTCAATGCCAGAAAGACACTGAAAACCTCTAAATCATTCTGCCAGTGAACTCTGATTTAGTTGAGGTTAACATTAACTTTGCAAATTAAATCGGTGACTTCCTGTTCTTAGGAAGGACTGCTTCATGCCCACCATTCCGGACAATATTCAGCAAAAGACTTAAAACACTGTTCAGCATTTGCTTTCTAAAGTTATTCCTGCCCTGGCGCTCACATGCACTTCAACGTTTATGGAAGTCCGTAAGTCTATGTTTACCATTCTTGCAAAGTATCAAGATGGTTGCAGGAAGCAGCCCAAGCACTTATCACAGGACTTAAAACAGCATCTTATGCAGCTCTTGGTGGGATGGTTATTTTGCCAAGAGGCAGGAGGCTTTGCTGTGCCCTGTGGCTTGCAGAGCTGAGGGAAGGCCCATTTCTTCACCTGTCACTGACGAGGGTCATCTGCTGTTAATGAAACAGTTTTAGGCCGAATGTTCACAACCCGCCCAGGCACATGTGTAAAATAACTGCCTCAATGAACCTCTTACCATAACATTTGCTCATTAGGGCACCATTCCTTCATGTCCAATTGTGGCTTGAAGAACATTTATATGAATCTGTGAAGTGGAATGGAGATTAGCACATCGATGTTTTTCCCCCTCGGTTTTTACATTATTTCTTAGGGGAAAACCTATATAGAAGAATGCTCTCAGGATACTTCATGATGGGAAATGTTCTGAATCAAAAACCCAGATGTCTTAATGAATCATGGGAAACATCTCTAAGAAGTATGTAGGATGGAGTGTGAACCTAGGAGAGCAGCCCTTCCATCCTCCACTAGCCACCCAGAACATAAGACCTGAGAGGTTGTTTGGGAATTTGGACAAAAGAGACTATGACTGACATGGAAAGGAGACAGAGGTGCAACCCTTTCTGGATTGACCAAACTTAAGACCAGACAGATCCTATGAGCACTGAAGAATATACTAGGCAAGTGCTGCCAGTACCTTGGCCCTGGTCTTTCCAAGTTCCTTAAGCCAATGTGTGACAGAAGTCATTATGGCATCCATCTCTACCTTTATGTCTAATTCTGCAAAGTGTAGCTGACCTCAGGTGGTGGTGCTTTTAGAAGTCATTGGCTAGGTATTTGAATAACTAGGACAGGAGTAAGTGAGAAATGGAAAAGAAAAAGAATGACCACTAAGTCATGGTCTTGTTTATCAGAAGGGAAGAGAGGAATTGCATCATTGTTATGAGTTATTTCTATTACAATATGCAGTTGTTAAGTTAGAGGGATCTGCTAACTTCCTTCCCCACCTTGACCCCACCATTATTAATTTCCCATAGAAGATAACAAAAATAACTTGCATCCTTGAGATGAAAGGAAACCTTTTATGCATTTGATTCTGGGTAAAAGAAATATTTATACCAAATTGAAGGCATGAAAAATAAATAACTGCATTGAAAAGTCACAGCCATATTGAACAATAAACAACTTATGGAAGGAGCTTAGAAAAATATATTTTTTAAAAAATCAAAAAGCATAGCTTCTGACAAGTACTCTTTATTTATGAAAGTAGAATTTTCAAGGAACACGAAAATATTAAAATAAAATATAAGTTTGACACACGTTTCTCTTTGAGGTTTTGCAAAAAAAGAGAAATCTAGGTAGATATGAGGTTAATTACACAGTTTAGTTCAATTATCATTATCTACACTAATTGAGAGAACAGAAGAGGTCAGGATTATGTGAAATTGTAAGTGATCTGAAATAATTTACAGTTGAGTAGGTGAGTGATTTTTTATATTTGAGTTAAACACAGGTAAGCCCTGGATCTAGCAATTTAATTTTTCAAAAGAAAAGTCAAATAAGGGAAGTCCAGGTGCCCACGCTTGGAAATTGCTCTTGTTCCCCTTCCTATCTCATTTCAGCTCCTCCCAACATGTCCATCTGGGGTGCTGGCGTGCTGCACCCACCTGGCCAGTGCTGGGCTTATCTTCTGCTGAGTATACCAGATAACCCAATGGTCCATGAGGTCTATTTTTGCTCTTGCTTTCTGTTCCTTTATAGTTGCTGTGATTTTATAAATTTGGTAGTCTGAGAGCAAGGAATGGGAGAATATGTGGAAAGGGTTAACCGAGGAAGTTGTTGCCAACAAATGTTAATGTCACAACCCCAGGTCTAACAGTCCCCAGAGTGGTTACTACTATCAAAAACACAAAAACAGGCCAGGCTCAGTGATTCATGCCTGTAATCCCAGCACTTAGGAAGGGCAGGGTGGGTGGATCACTTGAGGCCAGGAGTTTGAGACCAGCCTGGCCAACGTGGTGAAAACTTGTCTCTGCTAAAAATAATACTAATTAAAAAAAATAAAATTAAATTAAAAAAATTAGCCGGGTGTGGTGGCACACACCTGTAATCCCAGCTACTCAGGAGACTGAGGCATGAGAATCGCTTGAACCTGGGAGGCGGAGGTTGCAGTGAGCTGAGATCATGCCACCGTACTTCAGCCGGGGTGACTTGAGTGACACCCTGCCTCAGAAACACACACACACACACACACACACACACACACGCGCGCGCGCGCACGCGCGCTTTGTTAAACATTTCTCTGGTTCCAAGGCAAATTGGAATATGCATTGTTTCATATTCTATGCACACAAAGTGAATGAATAGCTGTCAACAAAGATATAATTAAGGAGATGTTGTCAATAAATTTGAAATGATAATTTACCTTGGAACAGCCACATTATATCTTACCTCTCCTCTAGCCTCTCCTCACAGGGCCTCCTCTAGGATAATCTAGAGTTTCCTCAATAAAATTAGGAGGGGAAATGCCATATGTAAGTTTTTAGAGACTTTGAGAAATTCATAAACAATACGTTTTTTTTCAGATGGACATGTGGCTAAGATTTTCCTAAAACTCATGATGTATTTTTGGCCAAATATTATCAACTGACCCCCCCACAAATAAAGAACTCAAACATAGTTTTGTTAGTTGATGATTATAGCAATAAAGATACTTCCTGAGCCTATAGAATCTTACCTTTGCAAAGTTTGGCTTCATGTGTATTATTTCATGTTTTCAGAGCTACCTACCATCAACCCTTCTCCTGGTTATAACTGATTTTATTTTTCTGGGGGTGGGGGGTGATCCACTGGAACATTTTAGGTCTCAATGTTTTTAAGTGAAAGTGTGTTTGTGCCAAATGAGTTACTTTCCTTACTCTTAGGAACTGTTTCTGCCACAGGCTTGCTCATATCATTCCCACACCTTGAGGAATCTGTATTTCTTTTGAACTATCTCTGATCCTCTTCCCAAAAGATGGTTCAAAATTACTCTGTCTAAATGAGACCTTAATTAGCCATAGATTACTCTGCCCGACCCCCAAGACTCTGATGTTCTCCCCTATATTAAATTACACTTGTGCACCATGTTTGATGGTATCCTCACCATTGTTATCTCGGGTGTTTAATGTCTCTTCCCCTAGCTGAGTCATAACCTTCTTCAAAGCAGACTGGGGTTCTGCTTTCTGCTGGCAGAGTTCCCCATTATGAATGGTGGGGCACATGGATACCAACGGCCCAGCGCTTTACAACACCCCTGAAACATACGACTGTGTCAGTTCAGTGCTGTCAGTCAGCCCATTATCCGATCCACACAGCCATAAAAACATGAGAAATCTAGATTGTCACCCTGTCTAAAGAAAAGAGGGGTTGCAAAGGTGGAAAGTGTGGGTAAGAAAGCACAACTAGCGTGGAGAGAAGAAAAGGAACATTCAGAGGGGAACTGGGAGGGAGCAGTAAGGCAAGATTGTGTGAAAAAGGAACAAATTTCAGCTTGGTAAAACTATGAATAACTACATTTTATTTTTATTATTTGGAATCTAGGTGTAGCTTTGTGGGGCAGTAAAGCAGGATTGTGTGGAAAGGGGGAAAGTTTTCAGCCTTTAAAAAATATGAATAGCTACATTTTGTTTTTACTTAGAATCTAGGCGTTGCTTTGTAATGTGCTGGAGGAAGTAAATTTATTTTTAAACTGCATGTAGGCTGTGCTTTTAAGACTGTGGGGGTTGAAATGTGTATTCTTTTTAAATGATCGCTTTAGGAGTGGCTGTTAGAAACATTGGAATTACCAGAACAACTAACCATGGTCTCCATCTCTGAATTCTAGACAATAAATGGCATTCTGGCAAATCTGTTCTGTGTGCCCTACCAGCTAAAAAATCTCCTGTTTGATGTTCACCATCTGCTTCCTCCTAGCAGATCCAACCCAAATCCAAAAATGAACAGGTGAATTTAAGCTCTAGAGATTGGCGCTTTCCCAGGGAAAACAGGAGACATTCATGAACTGTTAGCAGTTTGAAATTCTAATTTACAGGCTGAACCTAGAGGACTCCTTCTCTGAATACGTCTTCCCAGGTTGAGATGTATGAATATGAGACATCCAGGAAATAGGCTAATTTAGAAGGAATTTAAGTTCTTAATGAATGTTGCCTACAGATTCTATAATGACTCCATTCTGTTTTTGCCATGCAAAGAAGTATGCCCTTTTCACTGTTGTTGGCATGAACTTTTTAAAGATTCACTCCTACACAGCACAGTGACAATTATTTTTCCGTGGATATCTACAGATTCAGCACCTAGGAGTTCTGCAATGAGTATCAGAACTTCTTCATTCAAGCCATATCTCTCCTAAGACTAAAAATCCAAATGCAGCAACATCCTAAATTAGGCCAGAGAGTATATAAACTTCTAAATTGCCACATGCAAGTGACAGATGAAAAAAAAAGAAGAAGAGAAAACAGTATCAAAATTAGTTGTTTTAATCTATCTCACATTGCAGGTTGTCATGGGTAATTTGGCTTATATTTCTACAAACTACATGAGCTGAAGATTTAAATGGAGGACTAAAAAATCAAGGCAAAGGTGCTATTTCCACCAATAAAGCTTATTAGCTAATGTATTTGTTACATCTACATTGACTCAAGCACTAAGAAATCACTGCATGTTGTTTGGAATCCACTGAGTTTAAGTGACTTTCCTAGCGGTCACACGGTAGTTGACTAATCTGAGACTAGATTCCAGGACCTCCAAGCCATTGCTCCTGCTTGTACAATCTATTATCCTCCCACTAGGTCCCCTCTCTCCCTGCTCAACTGCCTGTATACTACTTTGGTGGACACTGCATTTCACATTGCTTAGCAGTGTTTATTGCTGTTTTCTTCAGAAATACCCAAAGAATCTATGTTATTCTCTCTATTCTACCACTTTATTCTCTCTATTCTACCACTTTACGTTCTGGCCCTCGTCATTTTTATTTACATTTCTATAAAAATTACTGCTGATCTCCAAGCCTTCATTCTCTTCCTTTTTGCAGGACATTTAACTTCCTAATGGGACTGCACTCCCTTTAATAATCACCTTGGTTGTAGGACAGGACTTCTAGCAGTCTTGAGTTAATATATCACGGTAATTATGTAGATGGAGGGTGATTCCATGCAAGATTCCATCCTTAATCCAAAGGAACCATAACTGAATGACTGGAGCTTATTCTTCTCTTCTTGGGAAGAGGAAAGGGTGCTATCTGAGGGTTCAAAGCCATTACTGCAAACAGGGTTGAAGTGTGAACTGCCAGCCAAATAGGGTAATATGTGCTAGTTACTCTAAGAAAAACACCAAGTCTCAGTGGCTTCACACCATACTCGTCTATTTCTTGCTCACATCATAGTTTAGCTTTATGTCAGGTGATCCTTCTGAGTGCTTTTCCTCTAAGCAATGACTCAGAAATTTGGGCTGCTTCCATCTGGTGGGTCTACCTCCTCTAGAAGGCAGAAATCTTTCCTCAAAGTCACCAGGGGAGCAAAGACAGACAGTACAGAGGATCTTTCAGAATGTTTTACGGTTAGTAATAAAGATGCCTTTCATTGGCCAGAACCTTGCCTCAACCTAACAGCAAGGGAGGCAGGCAAATGTTCTCTTTCTGTGTGCCCAGGGAGAGGAAATGGGACTCAGTAGCATCTTCCAGTCTCTGATACAGCTCATAACCTTTTCTTCATTAGCAAGCAGGATCTTGGTGCCCATGTGAATTCTTGTAGTTTGATGGCACTGATGGTGGCTGAAGGAAGTACACCAAACAATTGTCAGTAAGTCCACATTAGCTGTAACGTGAAATGCAAACTCCCTAACAAATCTTGGAAGACACAATGTAGCAGTACTGTGTAATGGTTAAGTGCATTGTCTACCGAATAAGATCATCTGAGTACAGATGCTGCTGGTCTCAGGGTTACTTGTTGAAAGCCACTGCCATAAGCCTTCCCCTTTCACTCCCCCATCCTCTGGTAAGCTCCTACAGCCTCAGGTGGGGGTTCAGCCAATAGATGTTGCAGTCTGGTTGACTTTAAATCATGCTCCTGCCTCTCCCTGCGTAAGTTACTTAAATTTCCAGACAAGTTACTTAATCTCTTTGATCAGGTTCACTCATTTGAAAAGTGGGAGTAATAATGCTGATCTCAAAGGAATTACATTTGATTATCAATATAAAACATTTTGTACCTTGCCTAACACATGGGAAACACACAATAAATGGTAACTGCAAATATTATCAGGAGAAAAGAACTTGTTCAGTTTGCCCCTATGTTACTTTTGGATAACAAAAATAACTGCAAAATCTAATGTAAAAAAAAAATTTTCAGGTGATATGGAGGTTTATTTTAAAAAGCAGCACCTTTGGGATGCCTAAATCTGTGTACGAGCTCTGTGATATTAGCCAGGTAACTTGATGTCTTTCTTTAAAATATATTCCTACTACCTGTGTCATGAGATTGATGTCATGAATACCTGCGTCCTAAGAAAACTTGTAGACACATCTAGTATGTTCCTGTCACATGGTAGATTCTCAATATATGTTGAGTTACAATTATCAACCTCTTCTCAAAATGCTTCTACAATGAAAAGTGATTTTCAAACTACGAGAGCGAGATAAAACCATGTATAAAGACATTTTGAGAAAATGATTATCGTTTAAAAAAGATGCTTATTAAGATGTTTTTGATCTTTGACCTTCATCACTGCCCACTCCCTCCTTGGAGAACAGCTTCTCCATGCCTCTATTTAAATGATAATCACTGTGCAAAACTCAAAGTCTCTTCATTCAGGAACTTACAGTACACATCTTAATAAACCATAATGAACTGGAGACATGAAGAATAACTGGATAAACAGGCCTCTCTCTCCAGCTGTCATGTCTGTTTGTGACAGCAACTGGTATTTCATTGTAAAAGATGCTAATTTCAATCTGAGCTGTGGCAGCATTGAGAGGAGCAGAAAAGGAATTCTTGATTATCTATATCAGTAACTGTGGTCCCTGGGGATGCACTCAGAAACTTCAGATCACATATGGCAAGAGTGCTGTGATAAAATATGCATCAATGGAGCTTTGTGATTTATGATAATAATGAAATGGAAAGTTTTGCCCTCTATGATAACTATATGTGGCTGGTATTTCTCTTTTTATTATTTCTGGAGTTGTAAATGACATTTGTTGTACTAATTATTACAGCATTCAGTACCTGGATCACCGTATCATTTCTATAACTTCTGTCAAGTTCCTGAGGGCTTACCATGATACTGTTTTAATGATGATGATTCTCCCAATCTAAATTTAATAATTACCTTGGTTGCTGGACCACATTGGCAAGTAAGACCACAATATTCTTACTTGACAAAATTAAATGTTAGTAACTCTGACTCCTCCCTTTCACTGTTTTGACCAATTCTTGAAATTTCAAAATCTAGAAACTACTTGGACTCTTTCCTGTAACCGCCCAACACAAAACCCTTGGGTGGCCAAGGGCTTACTCACTATTTCACAAGGTATCTGTTTCATTCGTAGAAGTTCTTATTGTTAGGAATTTACTTATTAATCGAAATCTGCCTGTATAAAAACGCTATCTTGGCCCCTTATAGCGCTGCATAGAATAATTCTCATTCCTTTTGATATAATATCTCCTCAAACATATAAACACAGCCAACATGGGCTCGCAGTCAGCCTCTTCTCTAGCAACCTTCATATGCTGTCCATGGCTTCTACTTTATGGCTACCCTGGTCACCTCCCCTGCAATCACCTCCATGATGTGTGCCCCAACAAAAGCACGGGTCTGATACATCAGTTTCTAACTTAGAAACATTCATTTAATTGTCTACATAACAAAGCGCAAAAGTTTTTGGTGTGGCATTAGTTTCTTTACCATCTACATCCAGTAACTCTCTTCCACGATACACACCAATACACATTCTTTCCTTTGTTCTTATACTGCTCTGGCCCTGGGCTTTTCTCATCTACGTGCTGTTCTCAATCTCTCTACATCTGACTACTCATCAAGGCTCACCTCTCCACAAAGCCTTCTCAATTTTATGGGGCAATAGTTACTTCCTCTTCCCCTAGATTCTCATAAAATGGACTTTGTATTGCAATACCAGCACTAATCATTTGTCTACTTGTGGGCCTCTTGTGTTTTCTAGAAGATGATCTGTAATTGTATAGACACAGCTTTATTTACTTTTGAATATCCAATAGTATGTATCACAGTGCTTTGTACATATTTTAGTGTTTGTTAAGATTTTGTTCAGTTAAATTTAATGGACCCTCAAATTTAATGGACTACCCCCTATCAAATGCCCTTCGACCACCATTCTCCAGTTTGCCAACTCCAAACCCACTGAGATCACTCTTGATCTTGGCCTGCACTAGCCAATACAATAGCTACTAACTACACAAGGACATTCAGCTTTAAACTTACATTAATAAAAGTTTAAAAAAACTTTCAGTTCCAGCTGGTCATGGTGGCTCACACCTGTAATCCCAGCATTTTAGGAGGCCGGGGCAGTTGGACTGCCTGAACTCAGGACTTCATGACCAGCCTTGGCAACAGAGCAAAACTCCATCTCTACCAAAAATACAAAAAATTAGCTGGGCATGGTGGCATGCACCTGTGGTCCCAGCTACTCGAGAGGTTGCAAGTGAGCCAAGATTGTGCCATGCACTCAGCCTGGGTGACAGAGGGAGACCCTGTTAAAAAAAAAAAAAAAAGAAAAGAAAAGAAAAGAAAAACCTCTCAGTTTCTCCATCTCATGAGTCACATTTCCAGGGCACAGCAGCCATTCAGGGCTGGTAACTCCTACACTGAATGACACTGATCTGGAACATTTCCACGTCTGCAGATGGTTCTCTTGGCGAGCGCTGGTCTCGACACCATTCTACTTTTCCAACAGTGAAAACACTGCCTTCTTTCCTGTGGAATTACACACTCTTGGCAAAAGTCATGCAAACCTCTGGCAAATTAAAACCCCTAGGTCTCCTGGTGCGGTGGCTCACGACTGTGGTCCCAGAACTTTGGGAGGCCAAGGAGGGCAGATCACCTGAGGTCAAAAATTTGAGACCAGCCTGGCCAACATGGTGAAACCCCATCTCTACAAGAAATACAAAAAATTAGCCAGGCATGGTAGTAGGCACCTGTAATCCCAACTACTTGGGAGGTTGAGGCAGGAGAATTGCTTGAACCCAGGAGGTGGAGGTTGCAGTGAGCCAAGATAGCGCCACTGCACTCCAGACTGGGCGACAGAGTGAAACTTCATCTCTAAATAAATAAATAAATCCCCTAGGTTTTTTTTCCAAATGAGTAGCTAAACTTCCTTCATGCTGTACTTAGACAATTACTTTTGGGGATCTAAAAGTAACCGCCTCTGCATTAAACCCTAACATACATTAATATTTTTTCTCTATTTTTATTTCATCTGCTCAGCTTATCCAGATCTTTATTTTTAATTCCATCATATTTTGAGCTATTCTATTCTAGGTTTGAGCTACCTACACATCTGTAAGTACTTCTGACGTCATATCAGTTGTTAATAAACATATTGTCCATAAATAGGGTGACCATATAATTTGTAATTCAAACGGGTACACTTCTCAGAGTGAAAGGCAATGCTGTAAAAAACTGTGCTTAGGCACTGGCCTTAACTGGTACTGTCCCAGGCTGACCAGGAGGGATTGCACTCCACCCTTAGAAGGTCACATCTAGAACCACTGCCGCATCACTGGAGCGCTTCTTCCAGATTAGGACTAACGTAGTATTCAGTAATCTGTTAATATGTTGACTAAATTTTACCTTATTTCAGATCATATTGTTCTTTTTATTTATATGCTTATCATGAGAAATAAAATATTTTGCTTAAGTTCAAATTATTCTACTGTTTTCAGCATTCCATAGAAGAACCAATGCAGCTTGTTTTTCAGAAAAAGAAAACACACTAGGAAATAAAATTATTTATACATTAGGACCATTTGAGCAGAATAAATGAATTTGTAAAGTTTTGATATAGTATCATTCTTATTGTGACTGAAGGACTCCAAAGGGTTGCAGAATATCTGCCTGTACATGAGAGGCTAACAATGACCCGTAGCCATATCTTAGGATTTACACACAAGGAAAGAACACACGTAGCCAAGTGTACTTGAGAAAGTTATTCAACATGTATCACTTTATTTGTGAAAGTGTCTACATGGAGGCAAACCACAGCTGATAGTGGTCATTAAGTATTACTTGCCATTCATCTATGGCTGCCGGACCAAAAAAGTCCTTGCAAAACTCTAAACCATAAAACACAGGCTCTGATTAAAATAAACAAGTAAATATAAACAAAAACAAGTACAGATGCTGAAAGAATGAAGAAAATAGAGTAACACTGTCAAGCCCCCAATAAAATAAAATTAAAAGATTTATGTGGACTTCTGTTTTCATGGATGTTATGCACAGAAATATTAATAAATTTGGGCAAAAATTGGGCAAAAAAATCCATAAACTAATGTAGTGAAAACTCAGATAAAGGTCTTAGCATAAGATTGAAGGAAAGAGATAAAAGTATACTATTAAACTGAAACCAGAGGAGAGGGACCAACTTTGGGCTCCACTTCTAATTAGCTCTGTAAATTTAGTCAAGTCCCTCTGCACTTGATTCTTCATCATTTAAGAAACAATTCTTGGCCGGGCGCGGTGGCTCAAGCCTGTAATCCCAGCACTTTGGGAGGCCGAGATGGGCGAATCACGAGGTCAGGAGATCGAGACCATCCTGGCTAACCCGGTGAAACCCCATCTCTACTAAAAAATACAAAAAAACTAGCCGGGCGAGGTGGCAGGCACCTGTAGTCCCAGCTACTTGGGAGGCTGAGGCAGGAGAATGGCGTAAACCTGGGAGGCGGAGCTTGCAGTGAGCTGAGATTGCGCCACTGCACTCCAGCCTGGGCGACAGAGCAAGACTCCGTCTCAAAAACAAAAAAAAAAGAAACAATTCTTGACCCTCAGGGTGGGCTGGGGAAGAGTAAAGAGTGATTCCACCCCTCAAAATCTACACTCATGGACTGAACCCAGGTGTTCTCCAGCTTTAAAATTCTGTAATGCTAGACATGAGTTTAGAAGGAAATACTTAAGACTTCTCATATCCATTGAAAATATAGTTCTAAATTATAATTGCAATAAACTATTTTCACAGTTGTGATTTATTTCATGGATCTTTGCAATGTGCACCAAGTGTATGCATTCTACCTTTTGTACTTTTAAGACATTTTTAAAGCACTATACAGTATTACTCCACTTATTTCTTCCTCTTTTTAAAATATATTTTTCTCACATCGTATTTTTCTTAATTTTTAAATCAGGCATTTGTAATTAAGTACTTATAAATGAAATACTATTTCAACAAAATCTTACACCTTTAGTAATACTAAAATGAAGATTACATTATCTCTTAAGAAAATGCTTATTTTCCTCTACAGCGTAGATATACAAAGGAAAACAATTTACTAACCCATAATTTGTGGGATGAGTATATGTTATTATTTTACTTTGGTTCTTATTTTAATTCCCAAGTTAATAGCAATTCACAGGCAGTTAAGTAACTCAATTTGGTCAATTTTCTAACTTCCTTGTTTTTCATTAGGATGATCCTTAAGGCAGGTGGCTTTCAATTAGTTTGGCTGACAGCTCTGGCTAATGTTTTAATGATCCCTAGCAAAGGAAACAAAAAAGAGGGGAAAAAATAAGGTAGAGGGAGATTTACAATGAGGAGGATAATCTAGATCAGGCAGGGAGACAGAGTACATAAACCACTAATTAACTTTCGTCATCGTCATTTAAACATCTGCAAGCTAAAAGGAGATACCCAAGTATCCCTATACTGCTGACAAAGTTCTTAAAGTATTTACTTTAAAGAGTGTCTCCTAATTCCACATTCCCAGACATGTAGAAGCTAGTTCAACATCCTGCCTGATAGTACCATTACAACATCTAATTCTTGAAGGCTTAACTATACCAAGATACTTTTAGTAAAACAAATGGAAGGGACAAAAACCATCTCTTGCAACAGCCTTCTAGTTGTTCTCTCTGCTTCCATCTTGTCTCCCTGGTGTCTAATTTACACAAAGTAGCCAGAATACTCTCCAAGAAAAAACTAGATTATACCCGTCTTTTGCTTAAACCCCTCTAAAGGCTTCCTGTTGCAATTAAAGTGCAAAAATCTTTACCATGGCAAATATAAACCCTACAGAATCTGGCCCTAACCATTTGTACTTTTAGCTGCACGAATCAGAAACCCATCTATAATGGCTTAAATATTCTAACCCCTAAACAAGCAAGAGATTTAAACTCGTCACCATTAAACAACTAAGAGGGTTTTTTCCCCCCTCCTATCACAAGCCTAGAGGTTGACAGTGCAGGGTAGATACAGCTGCTCAACAAAGTCATTAAGGAGGCAAATTCTATCAGGATTTCTGCTTTGCTCTACTTAACATGTGGTTTTTTTCTCGTGGTTGCAAAATAGCTGCTTTGTCTCCAGGACTGTGTCCATATTCGAAGCAGGAAGAGAGAAACAGCAAAAGGTGAAAGTATTGCATGCCAGCCAAGTGTGTCTTTTAATCAGGAAAACAATTGTTTTCCTAGAATAATCAATAGTCTTCATCTCATTAGCCAGAACAATGCTGCAAGGTTGCTGAAACACAACAAAATCAAGTGGTTTTTTTAAGCTGGGTACATGACCCCCAAACACAAATTTAGGGTTTGTAAGGAGAGGACACTGAAGAGGGTAAGCAACTGGCACAGCTGCTGCCCAATCTTTCTGACTTCATTTCCTGATCGCTTCACTCCCTTTTCAGCTGTAGCCTCTCTGGCCCTCAGATACCTCTTCTTCATTCCTGCCTCTTGATTCTAGCAGTTGCTGCTCCCTCTGCCTGGACTTCTCTTCCCCGAATTGCTGCATGGTTCATGTCTATGCACCATTCAGATTTCTGCACAAATCGTCAATTCCTACAGGAGGCCTTATCCAATCTCTTCAGCGAACATAGTCGCATCTCACCTCCAGTCACTTACCTTTATTTTGCTTCTGTTATTGTTCCTTTCTTTTCTTTTTTCTTTTTTCTTTTTTTTTTTTTTTTTTCTCTTTTTGAGGCGGAGTCTTGCTCTGTTGCCCAGGCTGCTGGAGTGTAGTGGCGCGATCTCGGCTCACTGCAAGCTCCGCCTCCCGGGTTCACGCCATTCTCCTGCCTCAGCCTCCCCAGTAGCTGGAACGACAGGCGCCCGCCACCATGTCTAGCTAATTTTTGTACTTTTTTTTTTTTAGTAGAGACAGGGTTTCACCATGTTAGCCACGATGGTCTCGATCTGCCGACCTTGTGATCCTCCCGCCTCAGCCTCCCAAAATGCTGGGATTACAGGCATGAGCCACCGTGCCCAGCCTGTTCCTTTATTTTCTTTATAGCATTTCTTGATATTTGAAATATTTTATTGTTTTTCTTTATGTGCTTCTCATCTACCTCCTATATTTATATACATAATGGTGTGGGCTCCCTGTATTTTGTCTGTTACATACAGTGCCTGGAAGAGATTCAAGCATAGGGTAGGTGCCGAGTTAATAGTTTGATTCTGACTTAATGAATGGATCAGTGGTTCTCCTGACCTGTCCTGAACTGCTGACCCTTCTCTTCACTATACTCTTACCTGTTTTTGACTCTGAAATGAATAATAGCATAATGCTGCTTAATTCTATTTGAATTTTTAATTATATTTTGTGTTTTCCTGAATTTCCATATTGCTTAGTTGGCTTATGTAAGCATGATTTTTTGGTCATAAAATATATTTGAGGAAATGATTTCAAGTTGTTTGATATATCCATTGGACTTTTGTTTTCCCTATAATTTGTAAGCCTCTGGTTTTAATTATTCTATAATAAATATTGGTGCAATGGACATTTGTTTTTCTGAGTGACTATATTCTGGGGTTTATTATTCACAATTGGTCTCACAACCTGCCTTTTTAAAAATCTAAGCGCACACATTAAGTAGTTGCTCACAAACATCTCTAGAAACCTTTCTGAAATAAACAATTAAGACATTCAATTTTCACATTCTACTATCAGACAAATCTCTAAATCTTTGAATACAAATACTTTTAGCTATCTGAGTTTTGTTTCTGATTCCAACTTGGTAGATATAATAAGTGACCATAATGTGACGTTCCTTATTCCATCTATATTTTTCATTCCCCATAATACATTTTGCAGAGCATTTTATAGGGACTAAATTTTCCTTATCCCAAAGATTTAACATTTATTATGCTTAAATCTTCTAAAGATTTTTTTGGCATAGACTTTTCCTTTATATTCATTTGTTCTGCTGCAGGGACAAAAAGCTAGGTGAGCAGCAGAAAAAAAAAATAAAAAAGAAAGAAAAAAAAAAAAAGAAAGAAACCCACAAAGCTTAGAAATCTTTTCCCTTTCCCTCACGGGTATAAATGAGAACCTTTTCATGGCCAGTCTTCTAAGAATTCACTTTTCTTTTCACTCGAACTTCACTGAATAAGGGTGGGGAGCATGGATTATGTGGGTAAAGTAGAAGTAAAAATAGTGCTAAACTAAGATATGTCCTTCTTAAGAAGCTTGAGACATGGTTTATTTTAAAAAAGAAACTTATCAAATTGTCTCCATCCCTGGGGATAATTTCTAAAGAGTCAAGAGCATTTGGATATACTGAAGAGAGTTTAACGTGTATGGAAACAATAGATGTTCCTTATAGGTGACCCAAAATTGATCTTTCTGTCCTTAGGTTCTAGTCACTGGTGATCATGAGTCATCCATAATTAAGCTATTTCTTCTGCAGCCCATACTGTGTGGTAGGTGCTGGGCTGGCATTCTGATTCCCAAACTCCATCCATGTGTACCAAGTGGCAAGAGATACAGGCAGTCATCGCTTGAGCAAGGTCAACTCTTCCAGCTAATTACAGAAAATCGTTAGCAACATCCCAAAGGAAGAGTTGTCGTCAATTTTAAGTGTGTATGAGAATCACTGGAGAGCTTGTCAAAAATGCACCCATTTCCCTTTTCACTTTAATTTCAGTGAATAAGAGTGGGGAGCATAGAATATCTGAGCAAACTGGCAGTAAAAATAGTGCTGAACTAAGATCTGACATTCAAAGGGTTGATGTGGAGCCTGGGAACCCACATTTAACAAGCTCTTCAGATAATTTTGCTGCTAGATGATCTGTAGGTTACCCTTTGAGAAAAGGTTCCCAAAACTACTTAAGTGGGCATAAGGGAAAAGCATGGCTCATACCTTGACAAGTCAGCTTGTTTTCAAAAGTTGGCAATAGTAGATACTAGACTGATGAAGGGATGGGGGAAAAATGCATGCATGAATGAATGAATGGTTTTATTCATTAGCACTTAATGGAGGGAATACAAAATAAAAGACCTAATTCCTGCCCTAGAAGTGCTCAGGGTCTCTTGAATGAGGCACATGCAACCACCACACCCCATGTTAAGTGTGTAAAAGAGGAGCCCAGGCAGGAGGCGAGGGTAGAGCTGAGATTTATAGAGCAGTTAGACTGTGCAAAGCACTGGGAAGGCAGCTACCATGGAGGCTCTGCCTGGTGGCACTGAGTCAGACCTCAAGGGGAGATGACATGTGAAGAATGGACAATAATTTACCTGGTAACTAAGGTAGGAATATTCCAGGGAGAAGGAACAGTGAATACCAAAGCCCAGCCAGGCCAAAGGGACCCAGCACATTTCTAACCCACTTGCCCCAGGGCTGCATGCGGACAAAGAAGTGGGGAACAGCATTTGCTAAAGGGGCCATAAAAACCATAAATGTCTTCCCACATTCAATACTTCCTCTTTCTGTTTTAGTTTAATTTGCAGATATCATATTATACTTCTCACACTGATGTTAGCAATAAGGAAATGACTGTGATTTATGCCTCAGTATTTTGAAGCAAGTGTGCATGTTAAATCTCGGTCGGGGTTCTTGGTACTGTATCATTAAGGCGGACAATTAATCTGATTATCATTCAGACAGATTAATTCTCTAAAATGTATGTAACAAACCCTGTATGGTGACTACGAGTATTTCAATAAGTTTGCAAAAGCAAATACCACTCCCTTCTCCCCTTTGCTTTGTGGGTACCATCATCTTCTGCTGTAGGTTCGCTGCATGGTGGTAACAGAGCTAGGGGGAAGGAGGTAAACAGATGAACTCAAGGACATCCATCATACCCACACTTAACAGATACCTTTGCTGTATGTGCTGTACACCTGAATGTAACTTTAACATAAGGTGACAAATTACAAGGTACAAAAACACTGTACCTTGTTTTTCAATTATTAGCTGTTTAATTTGCTTGATTTTTGTTTATGAATTTTATCATCTAAGTCAATCAGCCTTTTGAAATACATGTACAAGGGAAAATTACAACTGTTGAGCTAAGAACAGATTAATATATTTTTTAAAATGCATCTCTTTGCTCAGTCACTCAATTGGATACAGTAATAGGACCAGAAGAATCATAAGAGGTCACCTCAGTGCCAACCAGTGCCTGTTCATGACCAGTTATATATAGAAATTGAGAGTAAGCTTAGCAATATTTATAGCAATTTGACAGAAATACTTTGTTAAGTCTAAAAATAAATTTAAAATTGTAGCTCATTAAAAATTTTTTTTTCATTTTGTTTTTCTAGCAAGTCATTTTATTGTATTTCATAAAAGCATGAGAACATAATAGATTAGAAAATAAAACCTGCCTTTCCATAAGCACCAATGATACAAGATGCCCTCATCTAAGATGATCTCTGGCATTCTACAGACCTGTAATGATTATAATTACAGTATTAGTTACAGTTGTACAGTGCTTTATGTTTTTCAAGCATTCTCTTGGTCTTATAGCAGCCCTGTTAGTTATTAATCTCCATTTTACAGGAGAAGAAATTCATCTCCAGGGAGGGTGAGTGAATCACCCAGGGTCACACAGCAAGTCTGAGGCAGATGGAGGAGCAGAGCCCATAAATCCACTTACTCCAAGAAACTATTTTCTTATCTTCCCATAACCCAAAACCATCACTTAAACAGCGAAATTACAGAAATTTTAAGAAAATCTAACAACACAGGAGCACACATTTTTATATATTTTTAGGGGAAGGTTCAATGTAGTGTTTAAAAATTAGTTTTTGTTTATATGTCAGTAACTCACATACCCCCTTTTCTGCATTATACATATGGAAACAGAGACCTAAAAATAGAAATGTTATTTAGCAGCAGAGTCAGTGCTGTACAGATGCTAAGTCTCCTGGCCCAATGTCCTTTCCACTTGTCAGCACTTTCATGAATTTATTCATCACATATTTACTGAGGATCCATGATGCACCAAGGGCTCTCCTCAGAGTTGAGGATACAAACAAACAAAAATCCCAGCCCTCCTAGAGCTTCCATTGTAGTAGAGACAGACAGATAATAAATATAAAAAATAAGTAAATTAGACATTATATTAGATAGTAATAAGTACTACGGAGATAAAAGTATGAGGAAGGGGAGCATGAGAGCAAGAAAGCAACAATTCGAAGTAAAGTAATCATCATAGATCTTATAAAGTAGGTCTTTGCTTGACTATACATATTTATATTACATATATGCATGTTTAATTTACTTATCCAAAATTTCTCAAAAATGTCATCACTTCTGGCCAATGAGGAAATGCATTAGGAGCAAAATCATAGTTAACTAACCTCCACAGAAGATAAAGCCTCTGAGTCAAGAGACTGAACATTTAGATGTCCTGGAGAAGTTGTCTTCTTGCCATCATCGTGACGTAAGGGGCAGAAATTAAGGAGAGCAGATGCACCTTTTATGATTAATTGATGAGTGTTTATCTTGGGCCCTTAATATGCCCAGATCTGTGCTTGATTTGTGAGGAAAACAAAAAGAAGGTATTTGATCTTGTCTTTGGAAAGTTTACAATCTAGCTTGGATGATAAAACATTACATACTTAAAGCATCCCAGGAGCCACTTGGGATTAAGGTAAGCAATGTACTGGCAGCAATACACAGCTTGGTATATTGTGCAGGTTGTTTACAGAAGCCCTTGGTGCAGATATCTTTATTGAGCTGTGTACTTTTTATGGCACCCAAGAATTTTCCTACTTAGGAATTCTACTCTCCATCAAGTAATAATGTAACATGGTGTAATATCATCCTTTCTGTTATAGCTAATTTATGGTGGGGGAAAAGTATCTCTCATGGATAAGAACTAAATCTAAACATAGATGAATAAGAGATATCAAGAAAATTAAAATATAGCATTCTTTTAATGTATTTGGTATTATTTTAATTAACACATAAAAAGGTGTGTTATTAGTAAATTTGAAGCATTTTTTGTTCTTTTGGCTGAGAGAGTGTCAACCTTGAATATTCGTGGGGTTTAAAGTGATGCTTGTTTTCTGGACTTGTGCTACGTGCCAAAAGAGAATAGTGACTTATTGCGGATTTATGAAGAAGGTCTATAAAATTTTATTTTGTCTTACTTAAAACAAGAGTCAGGGAATTCATCCCACCGGATGGTAGTAACAGCCTTTTATTACATCAAAGTTGGTGGTAGCTTACAGAGGAAAAATTGGCCTTCCATGGTGTGTAACTTTATGACCTAAATGAAATGAGATAGATGATCCTCCCCCAGGTGAATTTTTATATTGTTTTACAAAAGAATAGAGAGAATGAAAAGAAGAAAGAAAGGCAAGCACTAGTCAAGCTCATCTGACTGCACAGCTGCATCTGCGCTGCTGAGTGAGGTGGTACCTTGAGTCCAGCTCACAAAATGGCCATCTCTATCATGATGTTAAATTTATTATAACTCCTTGGATGATATGTGTAAAAAGTCGACTGCTGGTGGGGGGAACATGATAAAGCTACGGTTCTATAGTTTGGATGTCTGTTCCCTCCAAACCTCACATTTAAGTTTGGTTCTCAGTGTTAGGGGTAGGGTCTAATGGGGAGATGTTTGGGTCACAAGGGTGGATACTCCCTGAATAGATTAGTGTCTTCCATAGGTGGAGAAGTGAATGCGGTATTTTGTTTGTTTGTTTGTTCGTTTGTTTTAGACCGAGTTTCACTCTTGTTGCCCAGGCTGGAGTGCAATAGCGTGATCTCGGCTCACCACAACCTCCACCTCCTGGGTTCAAGCGATTCTCCTGCCTCACCCTCCCTAGTAGTTGGAATTACAGGCATGTGCCACCACGCCTGGCTAATTTTGTATTTTTAGTAGAGACGTGGTTTCTCCATGTTGGTCACGCTGGTCTCGAACTCCCAACCTTAGGTGATCTGCCCACCTCGGCCTCCCAAAGTGCTGGGATTACAGGCATGAGCCACTGTGCCCAGCCATGAGTTCTTACTCTAATTATTTCCTGAGAGAGTTAGTTATTACAAAGTGCCTGGCACCCCTCCCTACCAGCTGCTCTCCTGCCATGTGATCTCTGCACATGTCAGCTCTCCTTCCCCTTCCACAATGAATGGAAGCAGCCTGAGGCTTGCTCCAGATATGAGTCTTCCAGCCAGCAGTACTGGAAGTCAAATAACCCTTTTTTCTTTCAAAGTTACCCAGTCTCGGGTGTTCCTTCAGAGCAACACCAGTGGACTAAGACACGGCTTCAGCTAATGTTTGAGAAGTGAGTCATTCTAAATAGCTACACTAAAGTTGAGGTATAAAAACCTCAATTTTAAGCATCTAAAACTATGTTATTATTTTAATGTTGACGGAAATCGCATTTCCTTAATCAGGGAAAGCCTGTGCTTCCCTACTATTATGTCTCTACTTCCAAGGCATTTAACTCACTATCTAGAAATTGCTTATTTTCACATCTGTCTGCCACCCCAGTAGATCTTACATACACTGCCTAGGAGCAGAAACTGTACTTCATTCTACTTTGCTTCACACAGAGGAGGTGATCAATACCCTTCATAGAATAAATCAACAGTGGCTTTGCCATTACTACTGCAGCATCTTGGAAAGGATTCCCTCTCCATGAGGAATGAAAGACATCATTATGAACATTCATTCTTGGGTTAAACTACAACACAGTAATTCCAACTCCTGTCAGGTCCCACTGAGGATTCTGAAAACTGTCTGCCTCTATATTAAATGGTCCCAGATGCTATGGGTTTCTAAATTCCTATTCTAAGTTTTGGAGTTTTAGCTATTTCTAATCTGCTGGGTAAAGCAGATAATCACACTTTTTTTCCAGATCCCTTGGCATAGAAATGGGTTTCCAGTGAGAGGACCAGGAATAAAAAAGTTCCACTGAGTAAAAATAGGAGTTTCAATCAAATGTTTTTGTAAACTCACTTCTGGCAACTCAAAACAACCTCCTTCCTCTTTTTTTTTTTTTTTTTAACTTATATTTTAGTTGTCAGTTATGTATCAGAGAGATAAGGTTGTTGACTGTATACCTGAAATGTTATATTTTCCAATCCTAAAAACTCCTGTAGTTCTAGTAGGTTTACAGGTTCCTGGTAATTGAATCCCTAACCAGGTAAATGTTTTCTGGAATTCATGGATTCTACAAACTTGTAAGCTACTGAAGTAGTAAAAGTTCCTTTGCAGTGTGATACATTTGGCCCTACCCTAGCTTTCACAAGTCTTAAGTCTCTTCACAAAATAAAAATTGACCTTTGAGGGTGTAGATGTTTAATATTTCTAAAGTACTTAAAACTCCTTAGGTAAAATTTTTTTGGTAGAAATATTGGGGGGTTTTGTTACATTTATCACTTTAAAAAAGAACACGACTTTCAACATTGCATGTTTTAAGCCTCTTATAGTTTTCATATGCATTATCTAATTTGATATTCATAATAATTCATAAATATAGGCCTTTGTGAGATCTTTATCAATTAATCTGTAATACTGAACTCTCAAATTTCATTTGGTTCTAAAACTGACCTCCTAAATTCTCTTATCCTACATATTATTCATTTCTTGTGTAAATGTCAGGGGCCAGAGAAAAATAAACTCACATTCTGCCGCTTAGTATAAAGTAAGGGTTCTAAACCAACATCATTAGTGTAGACAGTATTTGTGGTAAGCACTGCAAATACTGAGAATGTTTTTTAAAGTTAGAAGGAAAGAGCTTTTGCTTCCCTTATGGCCTTCCTTTGACCATTTTAAATTTCCTTAGACTTTATTAAAGTACATCAGTTACATAGTTAAGAAAATTTAAATTAATGTTTATAATATGAAAGTGGTATTATATCTCCAAGATATACATTAAGGAACTGGACATTACATACATCCTTATTCTTTTTTATAACAAGTATTTGATTTTTTAAAAGATTAGCAGGTGGTATGAGCTACAAATAGGATTTGTATTTCTTAATTTTTGATGTGAAATTAATCTGGGTAGCTAGCATCTCTGATTTTAGATATGATTTAATTGTAATTTAAAATAACTTGTTACACAAACTAGTCCAGAAAATTTGAATGCTACTTGAAGATTTGTAATGTTGCCCCTTCCCCCTTCCCTTACACACATCAACTTTTCATAATCCCCTTTTCCATTTCATTTCCAACAGTGAAACGAAGCACGGATGGTGTAAAAAAAAATCTCTTCCTGCATGGTTATATTTTAACCTAAAGATTATCTATTAATTGTTCTTTTATACAATGCTAAATTACCTTGAAAAACTGTGGAATTATAGATGAGGCTTATAAGAATATAAGATGAATATATTAGGACTCAAACAAGTAAAATCAATTCCTAATTCTTATGGCCATCTGTGGTATGACTTAGAGGTGCATCTGGGATTATAAAATTATTTCAGACAGGAAGAGAGAAATAAGAAAATGAGTCTATTGTGTGCTTTAGTATAAAGAGCTTCTCTAGCCTTTTTACAAAAGGTGCACAGTTTTAAAACATTTCCTCTCATGTAAAGCAAGGGAACATCCTAAAAGAGTTTGCCAATTCTTAAGAAAGTAAGAAGAGAAGAAGCACGACAAGTTCCTTTAAAAATGTTTTACATGTTCTCTACAATGGCAGACACGGGAAAATGAGTGAGAGCCCAAATGCTTTGAACCCAAAAGAAATGAAACCAGCACAAAAGAAGTCAAATAAGATCCTAAGGAAGTCAGATTTCATATTAAGAGAAATTAAACTCACTCACTGTATAAGTTTTCTATGGCAGCTGTAACAAATTATCACTTGGTGGCTTGAGACAACACAGATTTACCATCTCACAGATCTGTACTTCACAAGTCTAAAATGGGTCTCACTGGTCTAAAATCAAGGGGTAGCAGAGCTTCATTTCTTTCTGGAGGTTCTGTGGGAGATTCTGTTCCCTTGACTTTCCCAATCTGTACACACTGCCGGCATTCCTTGGCTCATGGTCCCTTCTGCTTTCAAAGTCCACAATGGCCAGTCGGGTCTTTCTCACCTCGAACCATTCTATGACTCTTCTGCCCTCCTCTTCTACATTTAAAGAACCTGCATTAGTTTCCCGGGGATGCCTAACAAAATACCACAAACTAGGTGGCTTAAACAAGAGAAATATATTGTCTCACAGTTCTGGAGGTTAGAAGTCCAACCTCCAGACTTCTAGATGTCAGCAGAGCTGGTTCTTCCTGAGGGCTGTGAGAGAAGGATCTGTTCCAGGTCTCTCTCCTTGGCTTGTAGATGGCTGTCTTCTCTCTGTATTTTTGTATCATTTTCCCTCTTGTCTTCTACTTGTCTGTGTCTAAATGTCCTCTTCTTACAAGGACTCCAGTCATATTCGATTAGGACTTGTCTGATGACCTCATTTTAACCTGATTACTAGTGCCAAGACCCTATCTTCAAATAAGGTCACATTCTGAAGTACTGGGGGTTGGGACTTCAACACATAAATTTTTGGGGAGACACAATTTAATCCATAACAGGGCCCCTGTGATTACACTGGGCCTGCTTGGATAATCCAGGATAATCTTAAGGTCAGCCAATTAACAACCTTGACTCCGTCTGTTGCCTTAATCGCCCCTTTGCCATATGACATAACATATTCCCAAGTTCTGGGAATAAGGATGTGGACGCCTGGGGGGAGGGGGAATTATTTTACTGATCATACTCACTGTCTCCTTTTCTTTCCTTCTTTTTACTTAATTTCAAGTGTTTATTAGGAAATCTACAGTCTGATGGTGCCTATGATATTTTAGATAACTGATAAAAGGAGACTGTTGGAAGGACTGCTGGGTAGGGGGTGGGGGCAACAACTGCTAAATGTAAAGGACTGACAACATATGTTTGGGGTAAAGAGATATTTTTACAAATCATAAAAACAGATGTAATACACATAATATTTTAAGAGATTAGGAAGTACACATTTTTGGACACTAGAAGACTATGTTTTACACTGATACTATTATGTCTAAATATCAGATAATGTTGAAAAAAACTGTATGGTGCTAACATTACATACCCTATCTCCCATTAAACACAATTAGTAACCAATTGCATCAAAGTAAAAGTACACTATTTAATAAACATTATTTTCAAAGACACGCTTGTGAAGAAAAAGACATTTTCTCAAATGTCAAAAACAAAACAAAATTTGTAAGTTGTAGAGGTCACGTAAGGTCAGACTGGAATAAAGTAAAATAGAAACTAGTTCTTTTTCAGAAAAAAAAAAAAAAGGTTCCAAATAAGTTGGCAGTTCTATAAATCATGCTTTCCCATTCTACTAGTCACATGGAAAAGCTGTGCCTTGCATGTAGTAATTTAAAAACCTAGTTTCTAATAAATAATATTTTACTGAAAATAAGTTATAAGATACAGATAATTTATAGGACCCGGAAATGTTCTATGGAAACTGGGATTTGGGATTTGGGTTCAAGCAAACCAGCAAGAGCAAAAAGAGAAGCAGCACCACTTATTATGTAGGTCTACTCTGCATCCCATGGCTATGTATATTTCAAATAAGGCTACAAAGTAGAGAAGGAAGACCTACAAATGTGAAACTGAGGTTCAGAAAATTTGCATGATTTATCCGAGGTCAAATACTTGTAGGGGCGGAATTGGAATATGAACTCAGGTTTGTCTGATTGCAAAGCCCATATTCACTCCATGCAGCTTCCTTGGATCAGAACAAAATATCCAGGATGGGATTTTAATCTCTTTAATTGTATGACAGACTTTTAATGGGAGTCTATAACTCAAAGCATAACATATATTCAAACTAAATAATCTAAAAATACCCAGCCTGAATGTTGATTACTATATATTAAGCATCACAGTTTTAAGCAATGTATTTTAAAAGAAGTGTATATTCCATGTTTACATTTTCATTTCCTACCATTTGACCCAGGAGTCTCGTTACTGGGTATATATCCAAAGGAATATAAATCATTCTGTGGTAAAGACACATGCACACGTACGCTCATTGCAGCACTATTCACAATAGGAAAGACATGGAATCCACCTAAATGTTCATCAATCACAGACTGGATATAGAAGATGTGGAACATATACACCATGAAATACTATGCCATAAAAAAGAATGAGATCATGTCCTTTGTAGGAACATGGATGGAGCTGGAGGCCATTATCCTTAGCAAACTAATGCAGGAACAGAAAACCAAATACCACATATCCTTATTTATAAGTGGGAGCTAATTGATGAGAACACATGGACACATACACGGGAACAACACACACTGGGGCCTAACAGAGGGTGGAAGGTGGGAGGAGAGAGAGGATCAGGAAAAATAACTAATAGGTACTAGGCTTAATACTTGGATGATGAGCCGGGCGCGGTGGCTCAAGCCTGTAATCCCAGCACTTTGGGAGGCCGAGGCGGGCGGATCACAAGGTCAGGAGATCGAGAACATCCTGGCTAACACCGTGAAACCCCGTCTCTACTAAAAAAAAAAAAAATACGAAAAACCAGCCGGGCGAGGTGGCGGCGCCTGTAGTCCCGGCTACTCGGGAGGCTGAGGCAGGAGAATAGCGTGAACCCGGGGGGCGGAGCTTGCAGTGAGCCGAGATAGCGCCACTGCACTCCAGCCTGGGGCACAGAGCAAGACTCCGTCTCAAAAAAAAAAAAAAAAAATACTTGGATGATGAAACAATCTGTACAACAAAGCCCCATGACACAAGTTTACCTATGCAACAAACTTGCTCGTGTGCCTCTGAACTTAAAAATAAACGTTAGATAAAAATAAAGTCAAATAAATTTCCAAGAGTTATCCCTTAATTGTGACTAAAAATTTCTGCTCTCATTAAGACAGTTAAAACTTCATGGGGTGCTTTTTCTGTTGTTTTGTCCATGTGATTTTCTTAGTAAGCTCTTTGTACTAAGGAAATGAAACAACAGCAAGTCTCCCATCTTGGGGCATAGGGTATGGTGTTTACAAAGACGCTCTTAAGTTCATAGGATGCTTGCTGCCTGACATGTCCTTTTCCAAAAGGCATTTCAGGTATAATTTAATAACTGAGATAGCTTAAAAGTGAATATATATATGCTTTAGATCCAGGTAAGTCTAATAGCTACTGGATATAGAATAGTTTTCATAATTGATATTTTAAACAATCACCATATCACTTCTCCTATATTAACATTTTTTTCTTTTCAACAAATAAAAATTGTATATATTTAAGGGGTATTACGTGATGTTTGGTAAACATATACATTGTGAAATAATCACCACAATCAAACTGATTAAAACAACTCATCACCTCACAAAATTATTATTTTCATGTTTTTTTTCTTTTGTTTTGTGATGAAAGCAATTAAAATGTGCCCTCAGCAAATTTCAAGTATACAATACAGGATTATTAACTATAGTCTGACTGCTGTAAATTGGATCTCCAGAATTTATTCATTTTGCATAACCGAGACTTTCTTGGTGAAAGAATACAAAGTCTCAGTATTAATATTTTCTTTGCAATATAGGCTCTTTCAATAATAGATCAACATCAAAAGTATATTTTTTGAAAAATATGATCATTCAGTGACAAATCAATTTTTAAGTCAAACACCATAATCAGGACATTCTTTTTAAATAGTGATGGTGTTTTCTCCAACTATAAAAAAGTTAGACTAGGCATATAGCTCCTGAAATAGTTATTGATGGCAATGAAACCTATATTACTGAACAACCAAGGAACATTTTTAATGCAGCTCTTTGTTGATGGGGCTATGATCTCAGATCAGAGCTTCTGGATTAAGAATGAATTTTAGGCTGGGCGTGGTGGCTCACCCCTGTAATCCCAGCACTTTGGGAGGCCGAGGTGGATGGATCACCAGGTCAGGAGATAGAGACCCACTTGGCTAACATGGTAAAACCCTGTCTCTACTAAAAAATACAAAAAATTAGCCGGGCGTGGTGGCAGGCGCCTGTAGTCCCAGCTTCTTGGGAGGCTGAGGCAGGAGAATGGTGTGAACCCCGGAACCAGAGCTTGCAGTGAGCCGAGATTGCGCCACAGCACTCCAGCCTGGGCGACAGAGCAAGACTTCATCTCAAAAAAAACAAAACACAAGAATGCATTTTAACAACAAGAAATATTCTTTTAAAAGAAAGATAATCTTCCCTTGCATTTGTGTTTTCTAGGTTTTAAAAGGGGCAGAGAGGATTAGTAACCTGTAATTAACCTGCTGTATTTTCAAACATCTCATTAATCAGAGCGCTTTCCCTTGTACCTGATGAGATGGAGCAGCAGGATAGTATTTCTTCATTAGTACCGGTTGACTTGTTTTTGGTTTTTCTTTCCTACCGAACACAAAATTAACTGGTGATAATGAAACGGTATCTGTCTTGAATTGCCCCTTGCTATAGGTGCTGTATAGTGAATCACTACAATCTTCTTTGAGGTTGTTATCCATATACTGAAACATGATACTGACTGAATGAAAGAGGCCAGACTCAAGAAAATGAGGTCACACAAATTTTGGAATCCATTTATATGCATGGATATAAAATGTGCATTGCCTTAGATACAAAGAAAAAAATTGTTTAAGTAAAACTAAAGAGAAAAAGGAGGTATTTTCTTTCTAAAAATATCCATGCCCTCTGTGCCACTACACAATCATGACTGACAGCTGCCCAGAGGGTTTGGTCCCAAGAAAGGCTAATAAATGGCCAAAAGAAAAGTAGCTCATTAGGAGTTAGAGAGCAATGATTTTTCATAACCTATAGCTAAATTTGTAACAAATATTATTATTGGCCTTATATTTTCCAAATGGTCTTCCTTCTTTCATGACGGTAGAGGAATACAAGCCCCACTCAAGTCAGCACCTCTTATAGATGACTCCAGTAGAGGACTGCTAGGCAGCAGGTAAATACCTTGGTTACTCAGAAATGTACTAACTTCTAGAACAATATTTTAAATGCAGTCATTTCTCCCTCATACTATAAGGTTATGTTCTTAAATATCCCTATGGGAGTAAAATTGCAAGTTGAAGAAACTATTACTGTAGTAAAAACATGAGATTGGTGTTTATAAGTCAGGAAAGAACCTATAGGAGCCCTTCTACTTTTCACTCACACAATATGTGTGTATGTAAATAGTGCACACTAAATAGAAGTTATTTTTAAAGTTTTATGCATTTTCAAATTTGAAATAATGGGTATTATACTATTAATTTATATCTGTCTTTCATGGCTCTCTAGAAGTTTTTCAGGATTTCTTCTCCCCACAGTTTTACTAAATTCATTTCATTTTGTACTAAATTTCATTTTGTTCTGTTGCACAGAATATCCATGCTAAAACATCTTCTGTGTCTATTGGTCCTTTCAAATGCTCAAGTTTGATAATGCCTTATCAATAAAAGAAAAAATATTTATTATAAAATAACAGGTATTTCAGCATGTAAATGCTCAGGAAATATTTTATCAGAAGACCAAAAATATCCCCACTAATTATTTAAATGCTCCCTAGGGGGCGATATCTACCCCAATAAGAACCTCTAATTCTGACCAGAGGTCAGTCAACCGTGGCCCACTGGTTTCTTTGCTAGAACCCACAAGCTTAAGAATGGATTTTCATCTTTAAATGGTGGGGAAAAAATCAAAAGAAGAGTATTCTGTGACATTAAAAATTCTATAAAATTCAATTTCAGTTTCCGTAAATAAAGCTTGATTGGCATCCAGCTACGCGCGTTCATTTGTGGACTGTCCATGTCTGCTTCTGTTCTGTAACTGCAGAGTTGAGTAGGTGTGACAGAGACTGAATGGTGCACAAAGTATTTCCTATCTGACCCCTTAGAGAAAATGTTTGTAGACCCCAAATTTAGACTAAAACATCCCCCAATACATCATCAAGTTGTATATTCTCTGTCCATGATAATACTATGACAAAGTCTATGCCATGAACAACCTCTCACTGATAGAATGTAATTCGAAGGCAAGATTTTACTTTGTCTTCTTTTATCTTCTCCCCCGCCCGCCCATCTCAATGTATCTAGCTTTTCTACTTTGGGGTTTTATTTTGTTGTCTTGTTTTAATTCTCTTCAATAAGAGTGACTTCTATTGTACATAAAACCCATAGATTGCTGACCCTATACAATAACAGATTATATGTATTTTATATCCCCTAATGACTATTACCTGAGATCACTTCACCTAACTGGCAGAAATGCATCTCCAGCAGATTTCAAACTATTGTTCAGGCTACTGCCCTCCGTCTTCCCTCACGGCACTGCCCCAACACCCACTCCAATTTTGAGCCATTGACTGTTCTTCTCCAGGGCGCCTTACAAAGCATGGGACACACCTTAATTCCCCACAATATGTGTGTATGAGACCAGGTCTTTAATGAAGGCTGAGGGATGACAGAAGAAAATATAACACAAAACATAATAACAACTGCTACTAGAATGGCTACTTTTAAATCTGCAGGGCCCAAAACCACCCATTTCCAGGAAATCACCACCTGCCTCCTCCTTGCCTTGGCATCTGGGGCCAACTGAGATGTGGAGGAAGTTGCCCTCTCCAATGTAGCACCCACTTCACATTTTATGTCATGTCTGGGAAGATCAACTTTCTCCCCAGATATTTATCTTCTCAAGGGAAACCAGTTCCTCAAAGACAAGGGACTGAGTTGGCACCATGGCTCAGATAACAAAAGCCCAAGTCTTTCAATACAGTTTTCCTGAAGTCTGAATTGTCTTTGATGCTTTGTCAGTCTTTTCTGTAAGACTGAATGACAGGGAAATCAGGTATGCTCTTCTCCCTGAATCTCTCATGATCATATCAAAATCAATTCATACTTTTCAGGCATGTAACAGTCTGTATTCAAATTTAGAGTGTGTGCATATTGGGGCAGGAAGGGAAGGGGAAAGATTTTTCACCCTTGGTAGCCATATACCCAGTCTCCATCATTAAACGTAACTCTTAACACCTCAGTGTGAAACGCCTTTATTCAGTTGTCTTGTTGTCAACACTTTCTGAGACTAGTGAGTAGGTGCATAACTACACCTACCCTCACAGGGGCTTCTCCAAAATTTAAAAAAAAAAAACAAAAACAAAAACATAGTCTTCCCCAAATGAGCGGAAACTCCTATAACTCTTTAAAAGGTCATTTTTCCATCTAAAATCAAAAAACAAAGTAAGACTCCAGGTCCAGTCCTCTGAATGGAAACTGTAACAAAAATTATTACCATTTACAAAAGGGTATATGGAAACAAATTTGTGTACATTACTTTCCCTAAAAATGAAAATTATTCTCTTGTTACAGAGTAACATTTTTATATTCTGACCGTGTTTTGTTTTTCTTTTTTTTTTTTTTTTTTTTTTTTTTTTTTTTTTTTTTTTTTTTTTTTTGAGCGGAGTCTCGCTCTGAGGCCCAGGCTGGAGTGCAGTGGCCAGATCTCAGCTCACTGCAAGCTCCGCCAACCGGGTTCACGCCATTCTCCTGCCTCAGCCTCCCGAGTAGCTGGGACTACAGGCGCCCGCCACCTCGCCTGGCTAGTTTTTTGTATTTTTTAGTAGAGACGGGGTTTCACCGTGTCAGCCAGGATGGTCTCGATCTCCTGACCTCGTGATCCACCCGTCTCGGCCTCCCAAAGTGCTGGGATTACAGGCTTGAGCCACCGCGCCCGGCCAGGATGACATCGACTAGCATTTTACACAGAATTATCTACTCACCTTTTTCAAAACTTATACAAAATTTTCAGCCTAAATCATTTTTAAACACTTTCAGAGTTTTTAGATTCTTACGGACTTGAATACCTTGGCTTCCAGTTGTGTGTTAAAGAGCTAATTTTGTCCTTGCAGTTTCAGACACAGGTCACTAGATACACCTGTCTACACAAACCAAGCGCAACCAAAAGACACAAGCCTTAGTGCATTTTGTAAAGGGTGTTTCTTTCCTGGCTATCCACCCTGGGCACAACCTCTTATTTTATCATTTGTCAGTTTCTCCACCCAATTTACATGTCTTTAGCAATTTCTAAAGAGGTTATTTTATTGTTGGTGTTTATAAAGACAGCAAAAAGATTAGATTAGTTGAAAGTTACTGAACTCATGGTGCAGGATAAATCTTACCGAATTTACTAAAAAGTATTGAGAAATGTAGATAAATCAAGTAATATATAATGTGAATCTGTCTTTAATCCCCATCCCTATTCATCAGAGGCTAAGGGACATGTCTCACTATGTGCCACTCTTCATCTCAGGTCCCGTCCAGACCAGTCCACATTGGACTAGTCACTTCCTAGCATTAGAACTGATATAGCAGTAGCAAATAATCTTCAGGATTTGTCTATGGTTACTGAGAGTTCATAATTGAAGTATTCATAGAAGGTGTTTAAAAGCTCTTTGTTCTTACAACTATTAAAGCATTTCATGCAGCGCTGAATTCTGCAGAGGTTCATCCTTCCACAGACCCTATAAATTCCTGCTGTAGTTGGAAATGCCTGGGAGTGGCTTCTTTCTCTCTCTTAGCTTATGTAGACTACCTTAGATTTTAGTGAAAAGAAAGTTGCCATGCTGAATGCGGTGAGAAAACAATCCCTTATGCTACTTCCACCCTCCCTTCTTCCATCGCACAGACTTCCTACAGGTCACTAAGCAAGGAAGCTGTTTCATTCTTCAGTATTCTGTATGTGCTATTCTCCACCTGGAATGCTTCCTTATATTCTTCCATCCATCTAGTCAACTCCTTCTTCATCCTTTAAAGACCAACTCAAGTGTCACCCATTACCCCCACTCCCTAGGAGGTACTATTCATTCATTTAATAACAAACTTTAATTAACAGGATACCATATGCCAGACACTGCCCTTAAATTTTTTTTCTTACTTTTAATAATATCAGGAACCAGAACAACCATTTCATTACTACTGCCTTTAATTGCTCACATTGTCCAGGGCTCATCCTGTTTAAAAGAAAAAAGTTAAGTATTCTTTTTTAGAAATGCATTCTCCTTCCATCTTTCTTTGAATAGACTTAATTATTTAAATTTTATTTGATTAAGATCATGGAATTCAATGATTAAAATTTAATTATTAACATTTAAAATAACACCTAATAGTAACCTAATAGTACACTGACTACTTAAAATATATGAATTAATGAATTTATGAATATAATAACTTTGTCTATAATTCTTAGAAAAGGTTATTTATTCATTCCTGCAGAGAATATTATAGAATTTGAGGCCCCTAGTAGTCTAGTGACTAGGATTTTCATATCGAATATATGAAAGATACAAAGCAGCACTACTAAAATCACTTAAGGCAGCATTTCTACAAACCAACAAATTCCTTTATTTAAAACAAGGAATTAGGGCTATATATTTTTGTTGAATTTTTACATGTACATTTTTTAGGAATTTTGGTTAACATTTTGATACAAAATTCACCTATCTGCTATTTTTTAGAGAGTTACTTTTCTCCAAACTACTAGTAGTAGTGCTCACATTATCTAAGAGAGATTTCTAGCATTAAATGTGGAACACAAATGGAGAGCTTCTTAGATGCTGATTCTTTTGAAAACTGAAGTTTTCCAATTTGATATTTCAAAAAAGTTGCCTTTTGTTGGACTTATCATTACTCTAAATTATTATTAAAAACACATATAATGTATATGTGAGACACACAGAGAGAAAATAAAAAGAGAAAATAAACACATAAAAGCCTTAAGCACTAAACCTGATGGAATTATTGATGAGAAAAGGTACTCTGAAGACAGTTTCTTTATGAGTAAAATAAGTTTAGCATGTGTGTGTATTTGGTGAATAACTTTTTAAGTTATTCACAAGATTCTTCTTATAACTTCTGAGTTATCTGAGGGCATAACAGCTTTCAAAAGGTCAGGAATCAGGGAGATAAAGGTTAGGAATAGGTGTGTATGCAGGCAGAGTTGGTTATGTGTGGAGGGGAGGTATCAGAGGAGACAATGAGGTAAACTGAGGAATTCTTCTGCTGTTTCATTAGGAAGGATAAGTAGCTGTATCAGCTAGGCTCAATAAAGGCTTAGCTGATATTACCAGAAAAGTAGGGAATATTTTATTCTTCTTTCATGACAGAAAGCGAGGCAGCTCTGCTCCATGAGGTCATTCAGGGACATGAGTCCCTCCCAGCTTGGAGCCTTTAGAATCTACACAGTCAAAGCTGATTCACCCCCAATGCCTTTTCCTCACCAGAAAGGTGAGAAAAGGAAGTCTGAACCAGGTAATTTCCGTCTGGGCAATTTATCGTAGAAGTTGTACTTAGTACACCTATTCACATTTCACTGGAGAAATAGAATTTCAGGACCATATTTAGCCACAAAGGAGTCTGGGGATGTGGTCTCTAGCTGGGCAGTCAAGGCCCCAGATAAACCCTATTACAACATAACAGGGGAGAAAAACAGGGAGAAAACCAGTAGGCAGCCTCAGTAGAACTGAAACATTAGACTTGGCCACATAAGTTTCCATTACTTGTATATTGGTCAGGTTTCATGAGACATGCAAAGCCTCGTAAGTGGCCAGCCTCTTAGCCCTCCCTTCCACCGACAGCCCAATCCACTTTGAGTTTTTACTTGGCCGCATTGTTAAATCTTTGGTGACCACTTCAGAAATATATTTTATTTCTTAAATTAAAATGAACTAAAATTAATATTTTTAAATATTTTCCAACAAGTGCACACATCCCTTTTTTTAGTAAATGGAGTTTATTTGGCTGTCACCAAATCAAGATTAGGGATTCCCACCTCAACGGCTCATTTGTGCACTCCATCATGGGTTTCCAAATATTACGATATATCTGTTTTTTTTTACACTGTGGGCCTACATCTTGAAGGAAGATATTATGTATTGGATCCATGTTACGGTTCACTCCACAGATCTGTACATATTGGGCCACTTACTAACTCTTATACCAATTAGACTGAGTTCACATTCTGACAAATAATGACTTATTTATTTCACATTTTTGAAATGTCAGGACTTTGAGGAAGGGTCCACCCAAGCAGGAGAAATCTATACCTTTCTTAAACTGAGAAAGTCTGTGGGGGACGCAGGAGTTCCTTTGATGTCCCCGTTTTCCCAGTAGATTTCCAAGGGGGTCAACAGGGCTCTGTTCACATCAGAAATGGCTAAAACACTAAAGAACAGATTGCTCACTATTGGCTCATTCTACCCCAGGAGCAGATTAAATACTTTTATGGGCATTCTAAATTAAATTTTAATATATTAGGTGTATGAAACACCTTCATTTTCAAAATTCTGTGGACTTTGGTTAGCTGATGTATTTGCCATGGTACTCTAGTGAAACAGAGCCAACGGTAGACGTGTATGTGAGCCTGAGAAGTCTCAAGATCTGCAGGTAGCAAACTAGAGCCCCAGAAGACTGATGGTGAAAGTTCCAGTCCAAGTCCAGGGCCAAAGGTGGGAGAAGACTGATGTCCCAGCTCAAAGACAGGCAGAACAAGCAAATTTTCCCCTTACACAGCCTTTCTATTCTATTCAGGCATCCAGTGGATTAGATGATGCCTGCGCACGTTGGAGAGGGCAAGCTGCTTTACTCAGTCTACTGGCTCAGATTTTAATCTCATCCAGAAACATCCTCTTTCCTCAGTCTACTGGCTCAGATTTTAATCTCATCCAGAAACATCCTCCTTCCTCAGTCTACTGGCTCAGATTTTAATCTCATCCAGAAACATCCTCATGAAGACATCCAAAATGTTTGCTCAAATGTTTGGCACGCCACAGCCCAGTCAAACTGACGTAAAATTCACCATTACAACTGGTAACTGCTCTTTTTGTCTTAGTAAAAGCTCTGATTTAGATCAAATGTGACAAAACTTTCAGGTAGGTAACAGGGGAAATAGTTCTGCTTTTTAAAAAATTAAATTCTAAAGAACTGGCATTTGGTGCTTCAGCCTAGGTGTGACTTGGGGTGTATTTTAAGGAAACAACCACACTCTAAGCACAATTAATATGAGACACTCAGGGTTGTTTGCCAGGAATAGGATACATACTGCAAATAGTCTGAGAGGCAACATGTAGTGATTTAAGAAAATGTTATAATAAATTAAACTGTGGCCTTTTTCTCTCCTCTCAGTAGTTTTCCTATAGTATTAAAGACTTCCTGAGATTACTTAGATAAATGTGATATAAAATTAAAATTAAAGAAGAAAATCTACAATTAGGTTTTTCCCCTTATTATATAAGTTTCAGGCTTTTAGGCTGTATCTCTTGAAGTGATGTATAAAAATGATAATGACTCAGATATGGTTAACACAGATGATCAGTTTAGATAATTACTGCAGAAGAGTGGCTCTCTTTTATTTCAACTGGCTATTTTAATAGATCAGATAAGCCTAATAATAATCAAGCAATTTCTCCTTAATTTGTGCTGGGCACATAAAATTTCAACAGCCTTGAAGCATTATTATGCTCCCTTCAAATTCTTCTTAGGGCTCTTTGGGAAACTTGTAACATTGAAATATTAATCACTTTATTGAGGATGCCAAACCTTAGAACATTAATAGAAAAGTCCCTTCCCAGGACTGCACTGACTTCTCTGGCTTTAAGATACAGAATATACAAACTTAGTGTCTTTTCTCTTTCTGGGCTCACAATATAAAGCTCACTAGAGAAAAGGAAAGTCTACGGAATATTCTTTAGGACCACAAAGACAAGAGTATCTATTATTAACTGATAATTTTTGGTATTGTGATATAGTTCCCAGTATGAATCCCAAAGATAAAGTTTTAGTGGGCATTAAGTAGCTAAGAAAACATCAGAAAGGAGGTTCGCCTGCAAAACTATGGGCTTGATATTTACATTTATTTCCTCGTCTAGTGTCTTTGTATATAAAATAGTACTGTTGGGATTGTCCTGATGTAATTTGCTGACTGATTCCAAGAGTTTCACATATATGAGATAACTATTGCAATTGAGAAACCTGTCAAGAGGAGGAAAGCGGGGGGGGGGGGGGGGGGGGGGCGGTCTTTGATGGTTTCATTTGGATTTTAACATCCTAAACCATTCAAAATTAGACTTCAGGCCTTACAGCTACTCTCCCTCAGCCACTGAACCAAGGCAATAAGCAAAGTGCTTCTAAGGACTGTCGGCTTGTAGTTGATACAGGCAAAGCATCCTTGTCAGGATTCTTAATGCAGGCAGACACGCGGATGTTTATTTTAGATCATTTGCTCTGACAAGACTGTCGATTTGGAGTTGCTGCAACTGTGGGTTGGGTAAGTACTGAAAGTGGCTGCAGGCAGATAAAACCCCTTGAAGGGGGCTTCAGGGGAGGAAGGCCAATATCCTGATGAAAAGTCTTCTTGCATTTATCCACAGTAAGCTTTGAACTTGCAAAAACTAAAGTGAAATCAGTGTATTCTCAGGAGTTAATGCAATAAAGAAATAACCATGGCAATTTCCTGAATTTCACAACACCAAAGAAAGAAAAGGGGAGGAGGTGAATTCAAACCACACATATATATTATAAATACCATAGTAAAATTAAGTAAGAAAAGAAACACTGGAAAGAGCGAAGTATACGAAAAACAGAGGACAAAGTATGGGTTGCTTTTTTGTTGTTGTTCACACAAGTAGAAACTAAAGCCAGTCCATATTTCCATGTTTTAATTTCTGCAACTTTTGTTGTAAAAATCATCAAGACAGCCAGGTGCAGTGGCTCACGCCAGTAATCCCAGTACTTTGGGAGGCTGAGGCGGGTGGATCACCTGAGGTCGGGAGTTGGAGACCAGCCTGACCAACATGTTGAAACCCTGTCTCTACTAAAACTACAAAATTAGCCCAGCATGGTGGCGCATGCCTGTAATCCCAGCTACTTTGGGAGGCTGAGGCAGGAGAATTGCTTGCACACAGGAGGCAGAGGCTGCAGTAAGCCGAGATCGTGCCACTGCACTCCAGCCTGGACAACAAGGGCGAAACTCCATCTCAAAAAACAAAAGATTCAAGATTTAGAAAAAAGTCAGCAGAGGAGTACTCTTGGTCAGTTGGTAGCATATATTGCTGAAGTAAGATAAATGGCTTCTGATTTTGAAAAGCAATTATTCTGCAGAAAGCATATAGTCATCCTTTTAGTGTGATGAACAATGTGTTTACTATAAAATGCTAATTAGCCCTTCAAATTATTAATGTAATTATTGTTCATCTAAGGACATAAATCTGACAGTCCCTAAGGACAGGGGTGTTTCTCATTTTAAAGAAGCATGCTAAAGCACTTTTGTGCTTACCTATGTGCTTATTTTAAACTAAATCACACTTAAAAGAAAGGAGAAATTTAAATTTCACCAAGTTGCCAGTCATTTGAAGTGGACAAAGATGCTCGGAACTAAGAAAAGAGATTCTGAAACACACTGAAACTTGTAATCATAAGTAAGGCATTATTTTTAGGCCTAACAAGCAGATTTAAGGTATGTACTGTGAATTTCTCATTTAATCTCTGATCAGGCATTTTACTTGGGTCTCTCTGAAAGAATCATTTGGGCAAGGAATAAAACAAAAAGTAGTGTTATTCTGTTCCCTAACTACAGAAAATTTTGGAGTGGATCTATTTATTTGTAGTTCTTATAAAACTCCAAAGTTATGTGTCCTCAGGGTTATCCTGCTCTCCTATCCTCCCTGCCTTCTTTGAAAGAGAGGTACCCTCTAGTTGTCTGCAATAAATAAAATTATCTTGCTGCAAAGATGAAAAGTGCATTAGAAATTCACCAATCATGTTCTAGGGGAAATTCAGTAATTTCAAGAAAGACAAAAGGGAGATGGATGTTAGAGAGGTAATCCAAAAATGTCTGATATACAAGACAATCCACCTTCATCAAAAACACCACTCAGGTTGCTCATTAAGAACCTGTAGAATCTCTAAGAGCTGCAAATACTGTCAGAAGACAGACCCTCATTTTCAGATGTCTGAGATTTCTTCTTGAACATCCCACAAGTTTAGCACATTCAAATGTTTAAAATAAAACTGACCTTCCCTCTCAAAAGTTCTTCCATCTTTTACATTCTGCATCTCAACACATGAGATCTCTTCTACCAATTCAAATAAACTGGAAATTTCAAAGATGTCCTTGACCCTTCTTTCATTACTACCTCCCCCAGTATGGTCACAACTTCTGCTAATTCCATATCCAAAACGTCTCTTGGCTCTGTCTCTTGCTCATCAATCCTATTTTCTTCCCCTAATCCATGCTGCCTGCTCTACTGAAACGATGCCTTGCTGACTTCTAGACTTCAGACACATCTAACTCCAATCCATCGTTTCACTGCTATTAAAATTACAAACATCGTGGACTGTTTAAAATCACCCTTCAAAAATTTCTTATACTATTATTGATATAAAGCCTCAGATCACTTTGTGCTTTAAGTCTACACTTCAAAACATTCTTCTAAATGCATCATAGTAATTAGGCTAACAATAAGAAAGATTACTTAAATTGAAAAGTGTTTGCTAAAGAAACTAGAGTAAAACCTAATGGCCAAAAAGTAGAATGAGAAAAGGTCTTTGGAGTCAAGAAGTCCTGAAATGTTTCAGCTTACTAGCTGAGGGTAGATTCATCAAATCCCCTCACCTCCCAGTGGCAGTTTCCCACTCTTAACATAGGGAATATAGGCCCGACTTTGGGAGCTATCCAGGGCTTTAAATGTGGTAACAGGGTTACACATAATTGCAATTACTATTCTTTGTATACTTCTGGTTTTTCTTCCTTATCCAAAATTCTGGTTTTTCTTCCTTATCCAAAACTAAACCTATTGCAGAATTCGTACTTGGTGATGGTACACAATTCTAATAAGTTTTATTCTGATTTTCCAGCCCAAATCCTGTGAATAGCAGCAAATTGAAAAGCAGGAAGAGTGAAAATGGTGAGAAATAGTAGATGACAGCAGGAAAGCTTAAGGAGACATGTTAATGTACAGATGTAAGAATTCAAAATGAACAGTAATAGGGCAAACAGCCCTTGCTAGCCCAGAGGCATCCACTGTGTAAGGCACGAGGAAAGAATATAATATGGTGGTAAAGGCACAGATTTTGAACTCTGGCGGCATAGGTTTGAATCTCCGCTTCTCTGCTGACTAGATTACGGTCTTGGACAAGTTTCTCAACCTCTCTGGGCCTCACTTTCACCCCTATAAAACGAAGGCAATCATGGTACCTATGACATAGAGTTTTATTTAAGTAAACATAGAAGTAAATAACTTATTTGCTGAAAGGCACTTAGAACAGTGCTGGGCCCATAATGAACGACCACAAAAGCACTCACTTACATCATTATAGCACAGCATCATCAATAATGCTTATCTGAAAGACTGAACCATCAAAAACTGCAATTATGTTCTGTGTCCTCTATTTTTAAAGAGAAGTGGCAATACCATTGAGAATTAGTTCAATCAAAAATGTTACATTCTGGCGAGGCGTGGTGGCTCATGCCTATAATCTCAGCACTTTGGGAGGCCGAGGCAGGTGGATCACCTGAGGTCAGGAGTTCAAGACCAGCCTGGCCAACATGGTAAAAACCCGTCTTTACTAAAAATACAAAAAATTAGCCAGGCATGGTAGCATGGGTTTGTAATCCCAGCTACTTGGTAGACAGAGGCAGAAGAATCACTTGAACCCAGGAGGCAGAGGTTGCAGTGAACCTAGATCGCGCCACTGCACTCCAGCCTGGGAGACAGAGCTAGACTCTGTCCTTAAAAAAAAAAGGAAAAAGAAAGAAAAAAGAAAAAATTCTAATGAAGGTCTGGTGCTTAAGATAGAAAACTTCAGTTATCTGAAATACTTACATATCTGAAATGCTACTGAGAGTTAACCAAAAAATGAGATACTTTTAGAATCTGAATTTTTAAGTTGATGTTATTTTTAGCACATTAAAAAGAGTCATTTTGTTTTTCCATGCCTCTAGAATTGAAAGGAGAGACAGACTCTTTTGAAAAGAGTTCCTGAGCATGGCCATGGTGAGGCTCCGCCTCAGTGGAAATTTCTCAGATGGGGAGAGGGAGAAGCTGAAGTAGTAGGGGAAGAATGGGATGTGACACAAATATTCCTAAGTGACCTAAAGATCTCATATATGAGATTGCCAGATCTCATAAGAAGCCTCTCCTACCATGCACACAAGTGTGTCACAGACACCTTTCTTCTCTTTTCTGAAAAGAAACCACAAAACAAATCGACTTATTCCTGTTCCCTTAATTGAGAGAAACAGGAGATGGTGGTTCTCAAATTTTTACAGATGGGTGAAAATGGCTTACAAAACTCTTGTGAATAGACTCTCTCAGGCTACCAGGTATCTTCACATTAGAGACCTTTAAAAATAGTAAATCATTCCAAAAATGTTGTACTGAATGTTCAATCCAAAAGAAGATTAAAATCATTTATCATCATGATTCATAATTTTTTCATTGTATCTCATCAGGGGAATGAAAACAAGAATTGTATTGATAAATGGCCCCAGTTCAGGCTAATTTTGACAATAAGTTAACGTAGGCTTCAATATTTCAATCTCAATTTTTGGAATAAATTTTCTAAAGGTAGAAAGAAATGCCTGCCCTATGCCAAGAAAACTTAAAACCACTGTGCCATCTTACAGTGTAGCATCTTTTCTCAAGTAATCCTTCCCAATAATCTTACAAAACCTAAACAAAAAGGTTGCTAGGCCTTTGTAGTCAAAAAGATTGGCTGACACTGTCTTTCGACTATAGTTGTGAGCGCTAAATAAATATCTGATAGGTAATTCAAGAAGATACTGATTTTATTTCCTAACAGAACCTACAGGATTCTCTTAGTATTCATGGCTTAGCCCCAAATAATAACCAATTTTTTCATGGATAACATCCAGCTGAAGGATTACTAAACGCCTGACATTAATATTTACCTTTTAAAAAACTAAAAAGCAAATTTGAGAGCATATAAAAATAAAAATCTACTGAAGCCAAGTACTTTATCCCATCAATACACGAATATCTGTTAGTATTAAGCGTGATATGATTAGCTCAATAAATACAAGGAATTTCACAAAATTCCCACCTTTTTCTAAGAATAGCAAAAATAATGGCTGACATTTATTAAACACCTCCTAGTTTCCAGGCCCTATGCTAAGGGGTTTAGATGTGTTACCTCCTTTTACCATCTCATTAACCCTATCAAGAAGATAGCATCACAGACTCCATTTAAAAATTAACGTTTAGAAACCCTAAAGAACATGCCCAACATCTTACCTCCAAACCTGCCTTTAATTCATCATAATATACAAATTTTATTTGTAGTAGAAAAAGGAATATAAGTCAACAACTTTAACGTAATAAACTATATTTACCTTAAGCTGACAGCCAATATCTACTAATGGCAAACAAAAAATCTATGCTTACTATCACCATGATTATGTGAGACTGTCAGTAAGCTCTTGTTAATGCAATAAGACAGAACAAAAAATAAAACAGATTTAAACATAGAAAAGAAACAAGAATATAGATTAAAATACAAATAAATATCCATACTTAGGAAGATACTTTGTTTTATTGAAGGAGATAAATTTTCTAAGCATAAATATATGAAAGGAAATATATACCAGTGATACATTTCCCTACACTCAAAACATCAAAATCAAAAGGCAAAAACAGACAGTAAAAATATATAATATCAATGAATATAATGGACCATACCTCAAGAAAAAAAAATGAAAAGGCAAAAAAAAAAAAATTGGGGGGATAAAAAAAACCTTATGGTAGTTATGAAGAACACAAAGACCCCTTATAAAAGATATTAACAGTTTACAGCTGGGCGTGGTGGCTCATGCCTGTAATTCTAGTACTTTTGGAGGTCAAGGCGGGCAGATCACAAGGTCTGGAGTTTGAGACCAACTGGCCAACACGGTGAAACCCCGTCTCTACTGAAAATACAAAAATCAGACGGGTGTGGTGGCGCGTGCTTGTAGTCCCAGCTACTCAGGAGGTTGAGGCAGAAGAATCGCTTGAACCTGGGAGGCGGAGTTTGCACCATTGCACTCCAGCCTGGGCAACAGAGTGAGACTCTGTCTCAAAAACAAACAAACAAACAAAGATATTAACAGTTTACATAGAAAATGCAAGTGGATTAATAGGTTAAAAAAATTAACTTCACTACTAATTGAGTGTAATCTTAAAAAATAAGGTATGCTTTATACCTACCAAAATAGCAAACATTTCAAATATTTTTTGAGGACATACTGCTACAATTATTTACAGAAGGGTAAATGTCTCTAACTTCTCTGGTCAGAATTTATCAACAAATACAGACTCTTACACACTTCCTATCCTTTGCTGTGGTCTGAATGTTTGTGTTTCCTCAAAATTCGTATGTGAAAACCTAATCACCAAGGTGAGGATATTTGCAGGTGGGGCCTTTGGCAGTTGACTTGGCAACTGATTAGGCCCTTTTATAAGGTCACGCAAGGATTATTGCCCTTTTTAAAAAAGGCCTGAGAGAGACACTCTCCCCCCTCCTTTCATTTGAGGTCTCATGGAGAAGGTACTGTCTATGAACAAGAAACTGAGTATGCCTATGATGTGACTTTGGACTTCCCGGCCTCCAGAACTATGAGAAATAAATTTCTGTTGTTGATGAGCCACCCATTTGAGATATTTTGTTGTAGAAGCCCAAACAAATTAAGACACCCTTTGGTGTAATAATTCCTGTGATACATATTTACCATAAGGAAATAATTAAAATTAGGACAATAATTTACATACAAATATATTCTTTGAAATTTTATATCTAGCCCTGAAAAGAATGAAACCAGCCTAGCTATTGAACAATAGAAGAATGGCTAATTTTATTTCATTCTTTCGACAAAATGTTAAGCTTTTAAAATGTTTCAATATTTAAAGTGATCTATCTCAAAATGTAAATATCAAAAGCTAAATGAAAAAAGGATAGAATATTTATATACAATATGATCTCATGTATCTGTATATTAAGAGAAATAGATTGAAAGTAAACTATATGAAAATGTTGAGTCAATATTTCTGTGTGGCAGGTATATAGTTGATTTTTATTTACATTTTTATCCATTTCTACATTTTACAAAGTTTCTACAAGGAACTGTTATAACTCTTATACTTAAAAAAAAAGTTATAAATATGAAAGTGCCTAAATTAATAGTATCCTGTGGGTGAATAATTTGGTACTATCTCAATTTTTGTCAGCCAGGAACTCCAGTATTAGTGATCTATTTTCATCCATACATCTATTCAACCTTCACAAATAAAACAGCTTCCATGCCATTGTTCATGTTCATTAGAGTGAACTGATGCCAATGACCAAGAGTGTGGTCCTGACGGCAAGCACACCTCTCAGACTGCAGTTCTGGAGCCCAGCTTTCTTACCACAGCACAGACTGTCAGTCCTACCAAAAGAAGTAGAGAATGGAAGAAGAGTGGGAAGCCAGAGGTAGACAATTGCCAGGGTCTGAACTCAAAGTTGAAGCAACATGTTCTTCAGTGCAATGATGGATCTGTCAAGGCAACATGGTACTCGTTCCTGATTACCCTCAGACCATTAACTGTGAGGACCTACAGGAGCATGTTTTCACCATTTGGGATATGTGTCAGTTTGCTCAATTCAATAAATAACCAGTTTTCACTCGACAAAACAGCTGGAATTCATTAAAGTCTGCTAAATTTTGCGATAAGGACGCATGTGATTTCCAGAGTGAAGTGCCTTCATGAAATACTTTCCAAACAAGCTTGACCATACTTTGAGCAAACCCCTTCTTTATTCTAAATATCTACAGAATTGTATGTGTATATACAGACATCATTATATGTCTGCCAGCCAACTACACTGTACATCAAGAGTCATACAGAGACAGAGAGATTTACAGTCTTCTAGTGCTTCGAAATCAACAATGTCTACCCAATTAAACTCAATGCTTGTCCATGGTGGAGGAAACATTAGATGAATTATTTCAAATTCTAAGCACTGATTGTATAGGGGCAATGGATAAGTGAAATGACTCTTTTTCATTTTAAATTCTGTTGCATTTTCCCCAATTTTGTCTCACTGAGTGTATGCTACTTTTATAGTGGGGGAAAAACCCCTTACAATATTTAATGTTCTCTGCCCTTGCAGAAATTAAAACCTGGCAAGGAGGACAGATTTTACAGCTAGCTGTAAAGAGTGCTATACCTACAGTGCAAAGTTCTAGGGGAGTTCACAGGGGAAGGAGATTAATTCTGTCCAGGAAGGAGGAGGCGCCATGAGGATGAGTGAGCTAAACAGAGGAAGCAGTTTATGAAATGAGCCTTGATGAATGAGTAATATTTTTATCTGGCCAAGAAGAGTGTTTCAAGAGAAAGATCAGCATGTAGAAACTCAAACATGAGAGTAGAGCACATACTAGGGGAAGGACAGTTAATCTGGAGTGACAGCCCTTATCTGATATGGCAACCCCAACTGTCAATCCCTCCCAACTCAATGTTTAGTCTTAACTTTTAATTTCTCAATATGCATTTGGGTTAAAACTGATTTCTTATTTTACCACGGTTCACAATAAGTAGGACTGCATGCCTCATCTGTCTCAATCTGAAGATTATTTCAAAAATGAAACTAATTTCAAAATTAAACGGATTTAAGTATTCAGCCAATTCATTTGATTTGCATTTTAGAGATTTCTGTTGAGAAATTATAATGATTCCTCACAGCTCATTATTTTTCACAATTTGATTAAAGGTTCTGTAACTTAGCTAATTCAGGTGTGGAAAAACATTTAGGCAAACAGTTTTAAGTGATTTTATGACATGCGTGTGGATGTGAACAGTAATACAAGTTAGAAATTCTTTCGGGTATTTTAGTCAGAGTCTTCACTGAATCAACAGAAAGCCAGATGAGGGAAATCATTTGATGGCAACAAAAGGACTGGGGCTCTCATCTCTGCTCCTCCATCTACTAGGCAAGAAATTACAGCCAATGATAAACTCTGAACCTTGTTTTCCCATCTGTGAAACAGACATAATAGTACCATGCACTCTTTAGTTCACAGGATGATTAAAATCACATCAGGTAGAACACGCCATAGTTTATGCAATTCTCAAAGCCCTTAGAGCTCATCTTATGAGTTCTGTAAATTCTGCTCTGAGAAGCTCCATTCAGCAAAATGAAGGCAGGGTTGAGACAGGCTCAAGGACACTGCTGCAGGATGGGTGGGGCTCCCCTTCTCACATCTCTACTTAAGTCTGAGGAGTCCTCGATTACCTGCTTAACATAGTAGGCTCCAGAAAACCTTTCATACAAAGAAAATATCCAACAGTTTAAGAGGATTGAAAAACACTGATTTATCCCAATTGGCTCATTTTACGGTGAGAAAAGTAAAACCCAGAGAACCTAAGTAACTTCCCCAGCTTTAAGTAACTACAAACTGGCAAGGCAGATGAATGAATCCAAGCCTTCTGTCTCCAAGCTCAATGCCTTTTCTACTATAGCATATGGTGAAGTTACACAAATATTACATACTGACATGAAAGTACTAAGAATCAGGACAGTTCTGTATAGGAGATATGATATCACCTAGACAGTATGAAAATTCCATTCAGCAATGTAAGATGAATTTGTGTACTTATTCAATAAATATTAAGTGTCATATGTGTCCCAGACATTGTTTTAAGCACTGCTTTCAGCCCTACAAAATTCAGTTTCCAACAAAGAAGTTATGATGTCTAAGCTTAACACTGGAATAAAACATCCCCATTTTTGCTGAAATGGATGAATAATTAGTATAGTAGTATAAATGTGGTTATTGCCCATGCAAAAACACCTCTTCAGTTTCTGTAGTGATATAAACACTAATCTGCTTGTATCTGGGCCCACTCTTTCTGAAATTTCTATTATTAATTGGCTCCTTCTATCAAAAGCTAACATGCCACTTGTGGAGTACATTCTACCTACTTTCACCTTCAAGGAGCTGGATCCTGCAAGCATCTCCTTTCTCTTCTCTATATTTATTTTCTCTCTTTCTGGTGATCATTTTGCAGCACATAAATATGCTCCAGTGACTGTCACTTTAAAAACAAAACAAAAACCTTCCTTGCCCCCATGACCAACTGCCACTCAATTTCCTTTCTTCTTTTCCAAACAAGTATTTTTGGAAAGACTTGTCTGCAGTCACTGTGGCCTTCCCACCCTTACCCCCACCCCATCTGTTGTCAAAGGCAAGCTCCACTGCTTCTCCCCTCTGGAATATGAGAACAGGGATCCTGCCCATTCACCATGTATCCCCGTGCTCAAAACAGCACCCAGCATATGCTTATATTTGTGGAATGAATAAATCATCTAGAACCATACAGTGATTTAGTGAATTATATAATATACAGCTTGTCAGTTTCTCATATATTTCAGAAAGATAGGTCACAATATATGCCAAATTTTACTTGATTGCAAATTAAATTACTTCAGTCACTATTTGAAAAAACTTATAATGACCCAGAATGCTAGAGTAAAGCAAACGTATAAATGTAATTTAAGTCCTACCAAACTTGTGACAGGATATTTTTGTGTAAGTTGGGAAAATAATTCTAAAATCCATTTTGAAGAATAAATATTTAAAAATAACCAGGAAGACTTGACAAAGAAGAATAATGTGGATAAAACTGCACTGCCAGATATAAAAACTGTGTTACAAAATAACAGTAATTAAAACAGCGTGAATCTGGCACAGGATGAGAGATCAAAAACAGAATACAGAGTTCAGAATTCAGCTCAAATGTATTTGGGGATTTGGTAAATAAAAAAGATGGCATTTCTAATAGGGAAGGAAATAATGGTTATTCAAGAAAAGGTATTAGGACAATTGCCTAGGTGCTTGCTAAATAAATAAGTATCCCTCCCTTACTCCTCACACTGAATTCCAAGTAAATTCATAATAGAAAATAAAGCATTGGAAAACCTTTTTCTAGCCTTGCAGTGAGGAAGGCCTTTTGAATATATCAACAAAACTAGAACCATAAAGAAAACCACTGACAGATGACAGACGCTACTTAGAAGTGAAAAGAAATATATATATGGTAAAAGCAGAGCAAAGTAGAATAGGAAACCCTGTCAAGAAGATTAAAAGGCGAACAAAAATCTAGCAAACACTTTTGCTATGTACATATGACAAAGGGTTACAAAAAAATTATGTTTCATCAACAGGGAAAAGAATATCCTGAGATATAATTAGGCAAAAGAAATAGATAATCTACAAAATAACAAATATAAATGATCAGTCAACACATGAAAAGATGGCCAGTCTCATGAGTAATCAGAAGAATGCAAGTTAAAATATTGAATTGTGTTTACCTATTTGCCAGCTAAAATTAAAATGACTGACAATACACTGGGGTTCAAAAGAGGATAGACAATGGAAGTCTTATGCGCTATTAGTGAGAGAATAAACTAGTATGTTTCTGAGAGTTGGTTTGGCAACTAATATAAAATATCCATTCAGGGAACAATCAGACAATTAATACATGATACAATTTGCAGAGTCATTTGCAATTGAAAAAAAAGTCCATCAGGAGATTACTGAATATGTAATAGTTAATCCATACAAGGAACTATCATAGAGACCTGATTATGGAGATCAACATTTTTCAAACGTAGAGAAAGACCCACAGTGCTCGCTTCAGCAGCACATATATACTAAAATTGGAATGATACAGAGAAGACTAGCATGGCCCCTGTGCAAAGGTGACACGCAAATTCATGAAGCATTCCATATTTTTACACACCTGCATATCCCATACATGTATCCTGGGACTTAAAATGAAATTAAAAAATACAAATGCAAAAGAAAACGTAACAATCCAATAAAAAATGAAAACAGGCAAAAATTTAAAAATAAATAAAAAGAGATCCGCAATATGTCAGGTGGAAAAAGCCGATTCTAAAACTATTCTACCTCCTCAATATTTCTTGACCCAGTGCCCTTCCTCTATCTTCATCATTACTCTGCAACATCCTCTCTCTCCTGGTCCTCCAGTCTCCTCTCATGCCTTCCTCCTGTTGATCTTCCACACTGCAGCTGTGGGGAGTGTCCTACAATGCTAGCATCTGAATCTTTTGCTCCTCACTTAAAAATTGTCATAGCTTGCCATTCCTCAGAAAGGTGACTGCCCTTGGCTGATATGCTCGCACCTCCAGCCCCCTCTCTTGCCTCTCTCTCCCACTTGCTCTAGTCACCTTATTTCAGTTCTTCTGTTCCCGCCCTACCCCACCCCCGACTCCAGCCTTGCTCCTTTGCACTTGTTCTCTGTTCGGAACCTTCTTTGCTCACACTCCACCTCCCATCTCCACACTGTGCCTATTAATACCTCTACACCTTTATGCACTCAGCACAGATGTCGTGTCCTCAGGGAAGCCTTCCCTGTTTATCCACTCTAAATCAGCTCCCCTTTTGTAAACAGTCGGTATCTGCAGATGCAGAAGCTGTGGATACAGGCTGGCTGTAAATGACTTGAGGGGTTGAAGTATCCACAGGGAGTCCTGGAACCAATGCCCATGGATACAGAGGACAGGTTGTACTCTCAGAGTTCTCTTCATTCTTCCTCAGTCACCTTGTTACAGCTTGGAATTATGTATTTCTAGATTATATCGATTATATCATGACTATCCATCTCCATCTCTACGCTGAGGACAAGGACTATGTCTCCCTTCCTCATCATTATATCTCTGCTACATATTAAACACATTTTAGACACTGACATGATCGCGCACTGAAGCATCTTGAGTGAAGGAAGGAAAGGCTAGAATAAGGATTTGCTACTCTATTATTTGACAATTGATAAGAAATAGATGAAGAGCTTTAAGAACTTTTTAATTATTATGGTAAAAATGTGCATAATTCATCACAAATTTTGAACCAGGAAAGAAGCAAGGTATTTTTTTTTCCTAGTATATTTGTCCTTCCCAAATCAGAGACTCGGTGGTGCACTGTCTGGCTGTTGCACCTCACTTCCAGGAACAAGAGGGCAGTCTTACACCCAGTGGCGACTGCCCAGGTCAAATTTACAGCAAACTCTGGAATTCTGATGCTGAGAACCAGACCCTCTTGAACCCGGTGGCCTTATTTCCTAAATGTTGTCCATAATGAAGCCAGTTTTATTTTCCATTTGTACACTGTAAATCAGAAATTCAATGTTGAATTGATTCCAGATTTCTTCTTCTTACTCTCTGTTGCCATGTTTCTAAGATAGTTTCACTTTCTTGGGAAAATCTCACTATAAACCAAAAAAGGGGAAGATCAACTGCCCCTTACCTTCTTTCTCTTTTCCTAGGCTTTCCACACCACACTTCACAGTGCCCACCAAATCCAGCCATACCCACCTAGCAAACTCAGGACAGACATTTTGCTTCCCACAGTTGTCACGTGGCTCCCAGTTCGACCTTGTAGTTTTACAATTTGGAATTGTCAAAGTTTATTTGTCAATGCAGTGAAGAATCCAGGGCCTTGCATAGAGCCCAGCCATTTCTCCCAGGTAGGCTACTCTGACCTCACTTAAGAAGGTGAAGGACATTTGGAGGAGAAGACTGCAGTAGTTCAAAGTGGCTAATGGTTTTATTTTTTAAGGTTGCAAGAAACTAACAGTGCATTTTGGCATCAAATACAAATTATATAAATTGTGTATAGCTGTAGGCAGATTGGCACCTGTGGATAGTGGGTGGTTGAAGATTCATAGTCAATATTTAGTCAACAGCTCAGCCACTGTCATAGATAGAAATGTCTCTGACTTCTTTTAAACATTATTTGCTACTTCATGTTCATAAGTTTAGGTAATCATTTTCCTGACCAGTCATATAAAAATAATTTTTAAAAAATACATCTCAAAGACATTTGACATAATAGAAAATGGGGCTGGGTGTGTGTTTATATACATGGTGTAACTGAAAGAGCAGATTTCCAGTTGGCAGACCTGCAGCAGGCCATTTAAGATTTCTAGAACTAAGATTCCTTACCTGTAAAATTTAAAAATAAACCAAATTAGATCCGAAGCCCTACTCTCCTTCTCATTAATTTTTTAATTTATGTAATAATCTGATGGTATCTCACTTACAGCATTAATCAGATCTGACTTGTGTTTTAGGCATCTGAGTTTGTTATACTTTAGCCACTCCCTTTACCTCCCCCAAGCTCAGGCCCTGGAAGCCAGGGATTTTGTTTCATTCATTTGTATGTTCCCTGCTATACCCAGAAATTGTCTTGAATGCTCAGGTGCTCAGAACAGATTCCCAATCGAATGTGAGTGGCCAGGAGGGAGCAGTACCCCTAATACCACAGTTATATAGTCTGGATTGTCTCCCCAAAATTCCAGTGTTGAGGTTCTACCCTGCAGAACCTCAGAACACAACCTTATTTGGAAACAAGGTTCTCACAGATGTAATTAGTTGTTAAGATGGGGTCATTAGGGTGGGCCCTAATCCAATATGACTGGGGTTCATATAAAAATGGTAAACTTGTGCACAGACACACACACAAACTCAGGAAGACTGTCATGCGAGGATTAAGGCATGATTGGGGTGAGGCTTCTACACCCCAAGGAATGCCAGTGAGAAGCCAAAGGAGAGGCTTGCAACATCCCTCAGAAGGAGCCAACCCTGCAAACACCTTGATCTTGGAATTCCAACCTCCAGAACTGTAAGACAACAGATTACTGCTGTGTAAGCCACTCAGCTTGTGGTACTTTGTCACTGCAGCTCTAGGAAGAAATATGCTCACTGCTTCACCACTTGCTGCCTCAATAGAGGTAGAGCAACGAACTCCTCAGGGCCTCCATGGTGTTTACCAATGTTGCTGCCAGAGGGCACCAGTAATCTCTGCATCTGACTACCTCCCTCACCCTGTCTCTCCATCCACCCTCCTGCATGGCCTTGGGGTATTTCAATATTCTCCACCTTTTCTTAGAAGGGTCCTTCCACCTCCTTGCCCTAAGAGGAACCTGTGTTCCCCTGGAGGAAACCGCTGTCTAGAATCTGCAGCTACCTTCAGTGGAGACTATTAGTCATTCACACTCCTCATGCCTCAAGGCCAAGACTGAGTTGTTCAAGACTACTTCTTCCTCTTCCCCTTGTAAAACCTCCCACTTCTTTAAGGTTCACACTGTACCCTATGCCCTCTGTCCCCTTGCCATAGTTATATCACTCAGAGATACTGAGAGAAAAGTGGTAAAGAATGCAGGCTCTGGGGCCAGGCTGTCTGGGTCTGAGAACTAACAGACTTGACACTCACTAGCAGTGGTGCTTGGGAAAGTTTACCAACCTTTGTAACCCTCATTGTTCTCATCTATAAAATGAATGTAACAATGATATATACAACTCATAGTGCAGTGCCTGGTACTTGATAAGCACTGAATAAACATTAGCTATTATTATGTGAGTTTTTAGGACTGAGTCATCTTCATCTGCACCTTAATGACTGTCTTCTTCTTCGATGCCTTCCATACATGCATGGATGACCCCTCCCAACCCTGGATTGTTGGTTCTTTGATCTCCTTACCTCCAATGACCTTCTCCTTCACATCACCTGAACCACTGATGCCCCTGGTCACATTCTAGCCTTATCAACTCCAAAATCTGTATTACCTCCAACTTCTGAAATTAAAAAGATCCCATACTCTGATCACAGATGTTAATGTTTTGTCACATGTGCTTTGTATTTTTTGGAAATAAATTTGTCTACTCGTAAAAAAAAAAAAAAAATGTTCAAATACTCTCACTAAAAAAATTATATGACCCTGGCCAGACGTGGCAGCTCATGCCTATAATCCCAGCACTTTGGGAGGCTGAAGTGGGCGGGTCATGAGGTCAGGAGATCGAGACCATCCTAGCCAACATGGTGAAACCCCGTCTCTACTGAAGATACAAAAATTAGCTGGGCCTGGTGGCGCACGCCTGTAATCCCAGCTACTTTTTCGATAGTGTTAGAAACCATCTCCCTCTGAGACTGTGCACTGGCCTTGCAGTGAAGTGAAGATTGTTCCTCAATCTCTCTCCAGGCATAGTATCTCTACTGTGTGCTCACACACTGTGTGTGTGTGTGTGTGTGTGTGTGTGTGTTCATGCAAGGCCTTGTGGTGAAGTGAAGATTGTTCCCCAATCTCTCTCCAGGCATAGTATCTCTCCTGTGTGCTCACACAATGTGTGTGTGTGTGTGTGTGTGTGTGTTCATGCAAGGCCTTGCGGTGAAGTGAAGATTGTTCTCCAATCATCTCTCTCCAGGCATAGTATCTCTCCTGTGTGCTCACACAATGTGTGTGTGTGTGTGTGTGTGTGTTCATGCAAGGCCTTGCTGTGAAGATTGCTCCCCAATCTCTCTCCAGGCATAGTATCTCTCCTGTGTGCTCACACAATGTGTGTGTGTGTGTGTATGTGTGTGTGTGTGTGTGTGTTCATGCAAGGCCTTGCTGTGAAGATTGCTCCCCAATCTCTCTCCAGGCATAGTATCTCTCCTGTGTGCTCACACACTGTGTGTGTGTGTGTGTGTGTGTTCATGCATGCACACCATGTGGAGAGGTACATCTTGGTAAATTAGGAACAAGCACCATTGAGGGGATTCAATTCACTATAACCTTAATAGCTATTTCTTAGAGAGACTACAGAAGAGTACTCTCTCTCTAGTGGCTGCGCTATTAATAGTATTGCCCTTTCCTCTCCAGAAAGAGTATTAGTTCATTCAGAAAAATCACCATCCAAGTTAAAAGCCATAAAAAACATTTTCCGAACTCTTCCTTTCTAGGTATTATTCTGGAAATCAATAACTTAATTTACTAAAAATTAACAATTTTTTAAAACCTCTATGGGTACCTTCACCTGTTCACCCTTTTTTTTTAAGACCTGTTTTTACCTGCTCAGAGGGCTTAACACATTCTCTTATACTTTTTCAAACTCAGCCTCATCACAGCCCACTGATAGTTCCAGAATCAACAGTGACTTCTAGGAATCGAGCTCCCTTCTGTTAGACAGCTCTCCCACAGGCTTACACATGTTGCCTCCAGATGACTTGGCTTTCATCCTAGAGTTTGTAATCAACCCAGGGTATGGATACGTGCTGCAGGTGAATTTTTAGCAAACCTGGAAGATATCTCCACATGAAGCAGGTAGGAACTTCAATCCATAAATGCACATGTGCAAGAGACCAACTTTATTTTTCCATTATTCCCTTTCCATTCTGAGTCTCTATCCTGCAGAGGTAGCAGGCAGTTAATCCCCAGCAAATAGCAACTCTGCTTTTCCTGGGGTTAACCTAACTTCCTGGGGCCAGGGGAAGCCTTCATAGTAGTAAGACATTGCTGAGGGCATTTGCAATTTGTCCACACACAGTCTCCTCTGAGACATCCCTTACTGCTGTCTGTTTATCCCTTCAAGCCTGGCTGTTCTTGCCACTATGTATGTTCCCGGGGACCATGAACTGTTTGGTTTCTATACTGTACTGAGGCACCAGAGTCTCTGTGAAACTATCCAAAACCCCATATATAATGTGCTGCCAGTTACTCTAGTGGGAGAGGTAGGTATTGCTTCCATGGGCATCTAACCTAGGATATAAGAAACAGATTGCCCCAATCTCAGTATCTTCTGGATTCTTGGAGGTTGACTACTTCCCTAAGACTTTCTCTGGAACCCACCTACATCTCTGCCCTTCTTACTCCCCTTCCATTTATTTCCCATCCTTACCCAACCTCCCCATACTGAAGGAATATTTTATCTAATCCAGGAGAATAATTTTCTCTGCCTCATGAAGTTTCTTCCAGGCATTTTGCCCAGAGTCCTCCTGGCCTGGCCCACCCACTCCTGAGGCAACAAAGCACATTATTGCCTGCTGTAGCCCTGCAGCTCTGTGGAGTTTCTTGAACATTCAAGGCCTATCCATTCAAGGGCCTGGATACTCTCAGGGCTCCCTGACTGGCTCCTTCTAACCAATCCTGCCTCCATGTAGATGTCACTTCCCCAACCACCCTATGCAGCCACCCATCATCTTGCACTACCTTGCTTGTTACAGCTCATTGTTTTTATAGCCTTATCATAGCTCATCATTTTTTGTCTCTTTCTTGCTCATCTGTTGATTGTCTGTATTCCCTCTGGACTGTAAATTCCACGAGGACAGAGACTACGTCTGTCTTGTGGTTAAGAACATGAACTTTGGAGCCAGCCTGCCTGGGTTCTAATCTCAGCTCTGCCAGTTACTAGCTGTGTAATCTTAGGAAAGTTACTCAACCTCTGTGACTTAGTTTCCTCATCTGTAAAATGAGGGAAACACACCTCATAGCATAATTATGAGAATTAAATGAGTCAATGCCTGGCACATAGTAAGTACCATAAAGTGTTTATTAAAAGAAATATGTAGCATTTAGTATAATGTCTGAATCCTAAAAGATGCATGAAACGTTTTTGTTGAATGTAGGAATTAATACAAGAATGAATGAATGCTATAACTCCAAACAAATGTAGTCTCCCATCTGTGACTCACTTGCTCTGCTAGCTAAGTCAGAGTGCAACAAGATCAAGGCTATTTGTCTGAATCCTAACAAGGACAGTGTAACTTATGGCTTCATACCAATTAACTACATCCCTAGCCTGTGTAGCCATCTAGCAATTGCACTGTGCTGTTCACAGGCCGTAATGAATGAGAGTCTTAATGGGTCAGTATTTGTCTGTCACAACTAGTATACGAATCATACATAGTACATGTCTTATTTACTCTAATTTTATAGTTTTATCTGCTTTGTAAATGACAGTTCTTATTTCTAATCATCCTATAAAAATTATGTAATTTGCCAACAATAATTCCAGAACCTGGAAGGAGTAATATCAATTTAATTATGGTCTTCTTAAAATAATTTATATACATATATATGTACATATTTACTCAAATAGCTGGTTATGATCAGAAGATCATAATTAGCAGATTAAATGATGAGCCAAGTATTTAAGGGATAATCTATGGAAGTGTCTAAAAACCTTTCTGCGGATCAGCATACTGACATTTTATTTTCAATGTGTAAAAACAACAAAAAAAGGAAAATATTAGATATTTAAGAAGATATAAAAATGGTTCTTACAGATGAGTTATTATGAATTTAAGATGGTCTCCCCTATCTACAGAGCACAGGCCTTCTTGTTTTGTTCATTTGTGCGCTTTGAGACTCCTGAGTATATACTTTCCTGTTAGCTTTGCTTTTCTCTGTCCACTCCAGGTCACTCTACAGGAATCAATGGCATAGTCAGCATGGCAGAGTCACAAAGAAGCATGGCCCAGTAAGAAAGAAGATTACACTAATACTAACAAATAGAAATGAGTTAGAAGGATGTATTTACTGTGGGAAGATCTAGCCTATATCACTATGTTCTGAGTGGCCAGCACAAGTCTCCCGGGGAGGACAGGGTGGTCCCCTTGACCCCACAAGGAAGGGAAAATTACTATTTCCCTGGCCCAAACTTATCAGCTTTCGAGAAGCACAGAGTTGTCATGGGTAAATGAGAGTACCTTCATCTACCTGTTCATACAGTACATTTGAAATTTAGTCAAGCATGAAAAATATGAAACTTTTATCCACAGGACTAATGGAATGAAGACATAAGTCAGACACATTTTGCAGTGACCAATCTCTCAGACCCTGACTGCATAGTCATTCACTGCTAATTCACATCGGGTTTTCAGCGGGGTTCACGGAACACCAGCAATTGTCTCTACCCCCACAGAGCAGGACGTCTGAGAAGTTTAGTGAATGTTCCTCACAGCAACATGTTCTATATTCCACCATTAATTCCACAAAGTACTCGAGTAGCATAACTTCTAATTTAACCTCTTCTTTCTGCTTTCCTTGGGTCTCATGTTTCAGTTTTAAAATCCATATAGCTAGAAGGCCACATATGGAAATGATATCTCCCTGTTACACTTGATTTTGTGTCAATATCATGATTCATTTTATACATTGCTTCTCCAGCCCAAAATCCCATCATGTTTTGTTCAGCTCACTGGATCAAAAATACATCACCATATCATTTTCCCACTGGAAAACATACTGTCATTTTTTTTTTCATGGAAATCAGTCTTTAATAATTGTTCACTAATCTTCACCTCCCCCACCAATGCCTCTCTCCACCCCTGCCTAAAATTACTCATCATTCCAATAAGTTAATATATTGGAAGGGAAAAAATTTGGTTTCAGTCTCAGGGACCAATTTATGATCATCTTAAATCAGCCTCTTTTTAATTGATGAGTCTACTGCAAATTGCATACTTTGGTTTACTCTGTAAAAAATACAATTAAACTAAGGCAAAGCTGGTTATGACTCATGTATAATGAAATGAAAACAGTATCATCATTAAGCACCAAATAAAGCCATTGATTCCGTGTATTATTCTGTCAGTTTTAATTGAATTGCATTTCCCCCTTTCAGTTCTTAATTATGCAGTTCATGCTGAATCTTTATTTTTATGCACAGAATGGGATAATGTTCTCTTCCTCCTTACCTTAGTGTCTAAAAATATAAGCCTATTGAGAACAGAAAAGTCTTTGTTGGTCTTAATTAAAGCAAAACACCTGCTTTTATCCTGGGAGTTGAATGTGTTGCTGTACTGTGAGATTGTTACCAAGTGAGGGGACAATAGGACTGCTTCCTGTTGCATGTCCACCTCCCTGACCTGTGGTCACAGCCTCTTTCCAAATTCTATCAGAAGAGGAAAACATCACACTATCTGGCAAAGGAGATCCATGGGGCCTCTCCAGCCTGCTAATGAGCATTAACTCTTGTCTAGACTGTCAGGTCTAGACAGAGCAAGGCAAAGTAGATACGGCTTAACTTGGGGGCAGATATGATTAGTGAGATAACAGTCAATCTGAAAATTCATTCTTTTCTTCAGTTAACTTGCAAAAGACCTAAAGGCAAAAGCAGGACTCTCTTCTCTGGTATGTGTCACATAACTGAGATTACGTGCAAGTGAAAATGAGCAAAGGGAGATGGAATGTCTATCAAAACTAGACTTGAAGGAGATCCTGCTACCACAGTGTAATTTCCATAGTTGAAAAAGAGACAAAAGGGAACACAACCTCTACCCTCCTCTTGTTCCATAATTGGTCAGCTGTGTCAAAAGTGCTTCTGCCAGATTCAGGTAAATGCGTCACCCTAATACCTGCACGATTTTATTTCTAGGATTCAATTCACAGGAGGCAAACGTTCCTGTGTGAAGATATCAAGTGATAGTGTTAGGAAGTTACTCGTCTTGGACCATATAATAAAGGCTATCTTGGGATTGAGAACCAAAGAATGAGCTCTGGTCAGTCTTTGGTGTCCCAGCGATATTCGATATAAACTGAAAGATTATTATCATTGGCTTGAAACCCCAAATGACAAGGGCCTGACTCATAATAAGTATTTAGTGGGAAAGAGAAAGTGGCTGTTATTTAGACTTAACCTTAGAGTTGAGGGATTGGCCTCCTCGGGCTGAGAACATTTGATCTGATGCATTGAAGGGCTGGCCCTCCCTGGAATATCTCCTACCTCTGGCACATCAGACTATGCTCTCCGTGCAGCTGCATCTCCAGCATCCATGCTAATAAAGGACACTATCTTGGAATGAGAAGAGGCACTAATCATTCTCGTACTTATTTTACCCATGTTCAAACTCATCTGCCAATATTTCCTTGTGCAGTGTGCTGCAAAGCATTCTAATAAGCTTATTCCAGTTCCATCTTTTTTAAATTCCCAACCTATCCTTTGATAAAAGTGAGGAGAGAAAGGAAAATGCCCAAGAAGTAAGAAAAGGGATTTAGGATGGGAAGAGGGAACTCACATTTATTGAGTTCTTTTATGTTACAGGCACAATTGGGTTCTATACATTAGTGACCAGTTTTTGTTGTTGTTGCTGTTGTTTTTACATCAATGATCAGGGGTGTGTGTGTGTGTGTGTTTACACACATATATTTATATATAGGATAACAGGGAAACAAGATAAAATGACTTAGATACTGGACAACCAAGGGTTAAATGTAAATGCTAGGACATGACTCTACATATTTATAATATCCCTGACTTCAGATTCTACAGTAATAGGTAGCTGGTAATTCTATAAATAATGTTGATTTTCCATGTTCATTGTTCCTAATGTTGTAGACTAATGCATATGCCATGGTAACATCTATTTCAAATCAATTTCCTACAAATGCTTTTCACAACTATTTTGTTTTTATTAATAAATTAAAACACAGCATACTTGAGCAATGTATTTTTGTTCCATGCAAATTCACAGAGATCCAAAAAGATTATGAAGGAGATAAAATTTGCATTTACAAGAGACTCTCCTTCAGAAGGGTTTATGAAATTATTCTTTCACTATTCAAAATAGGAAACCATAAAACAAGGAGATTATAATAAATCCTTGGCAAAAATTCACATGAATACTGCCTGCCAACATTTTAATTAAGGATAATAGGTTGGCTTATCAAATATAATTGAGGGAATATTGACCGAAGTTGGGTTTGTCTAAGGGGCAGGCAACAGAACATGAGGTTCTAGTCACAGCCTCTCTCACATTTCCCCTTGACTCCCTTTGTAAAGAGACATTTTCCCTCACCTTGCCTTCTCAGACCTAGAAACAGATAAATTAAAGGTGCAGCTGGATCTGACAGCCAGGTTCTGTGGAAGTGGAAAGCATTCTGGTGCTGATGGAACTTTGCAAAGTTGGACACCAAAGGGATCCCCATGCCTCTGGGGATCCAGTAGGATTCTCGTGCCAGAGGAAGGCTCATTCTTCACCCTGGGTGTAACCTGGGCCTCAGCAAATTCTCTGATAAGATTTACTGAAATACTTCCAACTGTAGGACAACACAGATTTCCCCTGCCAGTACAAAGGAATAACTTTCCTGAGATCTAAAAACCAGCATATATTCAAGGGAAAAAAAAAAGGAAATTGACTAGCAAAACTACCTCATGAAATATATCTCTTGATTCCTTAATGTCATCCTCTTTATGAACCAGATTTTCTCATGGCCTAAACTACTCCCTGATTGTAAATTAAGCACCATATGAATAACTTGCCTGATGGTATTATAGTGATCTAAGGTTAATGTTTAACTATTAACAGTAAATAGGATTCCAGGTACTATAACCTGGGAAGAGTACCATTAGGGTACCATTTAGAAAATTCTGTTTAAGTCTTATAATAAAGCAGCAACTTAACTGCTAGAGAAATTTGAGCCAATGAAGAAATTGATGTGAAAAGAATCTATCCCCTGGGCTGGGGTATTTTATGTTTCAATATTGAAACTTGAACATTTTTTTACACCAGAAAAGTTATTCTTAGTAGTTGGCAGAGTAAATCCATGTTATCGTGCATTCTGAAGCAGTTCAGCTGAATCTAATGAGAACATCTGCAGATTTATGCAGCTTTCTGTATATTAAAGTCCCAACCCTTGTGAAATAAATATTTCTCCTCAATCCTTTATTTTTACCCTTCTCAGGGTTAATCAGACTAATATGGTATAAATTTTAACAACCATTTTTATGATCCTAGGATGAATGGTGCAATACAAGTCTAAAATATCAAGATCTTATAAATAGTGTCAGTATGTACTGGCTTCAATGCCTTCCTCCTGGCCATCAATTTTGGCTTACAGAGAGGGAAACAATTATGAACTCAGTCACTTGCTTCTTTTTATTCATTTTTCAGAGATTTTCAAGGTGATCCATGCATTTCTGGGATGTTAAGGAGAACTTGTTTGGTCTTAATGTCTCTCAATAGAGAATTCATTAAATTATGTAGGCAATTAAGCAAAAGGTCAGTTTGGTTTTACCACTTAGACAAATTACTCAGACTCATGTAGAAAATGAGTGTTTTGCTAGAGTTATCTTTAAAATACTTCTTGGGAAACAAGGCCACCATGTTTCTTGGGTAACAGAACACTTCACACTAGGACTTTTGTCTTAACTAGTCTTCTATGTTAGATCAGGCTCACCTCAGGCTGATGAATAATATCTACTTCAGTAGTATAACACCTCAAGGTGTTACCAATTAGTCTTAAAATTTGTTGCATCTCAGGCTGAGAAGCATTGTAGCAAAAAGAGGCCTAATCCTGGAGTCAGAGAGCCCTGTGGCAGCAGCGGCTACATCACTGGTCAGCAGTGAACCACTGGCCAATAATCACATGACCTAGAAGCTTAGAGAATTCATGAGCAAAGAAATACCATTTAACCCAGCAATCCCATTACTGGGTATATATCCAAAGGTGTATAAATCACTCTGTTACAATGACACAGGCACACATATGTTCACTGCAGCACTATTCACCATAGCAAAGAGTTGGAATCAACCCAAATGCCCATTCATGATAGACTGGATAAAGAAAATGTACATATACACAATGGAATACTATGCAGCCATAAAAAGGGATAAGATCATGTCCTCTGCAGGGACATGGATGGAGCTGGAAGCCATGATCCTCTGCAAACTAACACAGGAACAGAAAACCAAACACCACACGTTCTCACTTATAAGTAAGAGCTGAAGAATGAGAACACATGGACACAGGGAGGGCAAGAATACACTACTGGAGTGGTGGAGGGCAAGGAGAGCATCAGGATAAATAGCTAATGTATGCGATGCTTAATATCTATGATGGGTTGACAGGTGCAGCAAACCACTATGGCACACGTTTACCTATGTAACAAAACTGCACGTCCTGCACATGTATCCTGGAACTTAAAATACAATTAAATTTAAAAAATAAACTACTAACAGAAGATTCTATGATTCCAGAGTGAGGAGTAATGCATCTAATCAGAGAAAAACATGGTTTATTACTTAAAAACAAATAGTATATTTTGTCTTTGAATCTTGAATTTTAATTATTTGTTTTGAGAATAAAGGCCACTAACCCACCAAAATATAATAAGATCTGGTTAAGGAGGAAAACCCCTAGGGAAACTTTTCAGCAGATTTCTTCAATATCGTATTAAAGACTCTCACATATAGAAATCCAGAGTGGATCTGTAGGGAGCAATGAAATTCCACATCATGATATAAGGCAAGTTATTGAAAATGCTATATGAAATCTTGGTTCTGTCACCTAAAATACAATAATAATTCATGGGTAAAATAAGGATTTACCCAGCAATTTTAAAGATTAAATAAAATAATGTGGGTAACTAGTACACGCTCAATAAATGAGAGCTGAGATACAGAGACGGGACCTTTAAAAATGGAGCATGAAAAAAGCGACCCTTTTCTTTGGCAGTTAAAAAAACGGAACATTTGTTTAATTTAAAAAAATTGTCAACTCTTTTTTTTTTTTAGCAAGTTCTGGCAAATTTTATTAAAGGGAAATTTTGCATGGTTTATTTTTCATCAGTCTGTTCTGGCATGCTTCTAACGATGTCAGAATCACCTGGATCAATGATAGCCAGTGTGCCTACTCTGTAATATCTTCCTCATGCTGTGCCCTGTTCAATATTATTGCCACTGTAGTGATGGACACCAGTTTTGATCAACATTGCACAGTACTCTATTTCTGATTTCTTCAAAGTTGGACACTTTGTAAAGAGAATAACCAATTTCACTTTGCCCTGTCTGATCATCTTCAGAGTCTGCTTGTACTCCAGCACGTGCTTTTCACTTTTTATAACAAGTTAGAGCCTAGAATTGATAACTTCAGCGACTTTTTTGTCTTCTTTGCAGCCACCATCTTTCTGCCTTAGGTGCGGGACGGCCTCCAACCAAGAGTTGCTGTTAAGATGGCCCGGCAGCGACACAGGCCATTGTCAACTCTTAAAAGACTGTTATAGGGTTGGGTTTGGTGGCTCATGCCTTTGATCTCAGCACTCTGCAAAGCCAAAGTGAAAGACAGCTTGAGGCCAGGAGTGTGAGACCAGCCTGGGCAATATAGCAAGACCCCCATCTCTAAAAAATAAAAATAAAACCTAAAAATTAGCCGTGGTAGGCCAAGCTACTCCAGGGGACTGAGGCGGGAGGATTGCTTCAGCCCAGGAGTTTGAGACTGCAGTGAGTTATGATTACGCCACTGCACTCCAGGCTGGGTGACAGAGCAAGACCCTCTCTCTAAATAATTAAATAAAATAAATTTTAAAAGACTATTATAAACAAATTCCATCAGGTTCTTCCTGTCAATCAATGCTTTAAAGCAGTGGTTCTCAAAGTGTAGAGCCTGGACCAATGTCAGCGGTATCATTTGGGAACTTGTTAAAATGCAAATTCTTGGGGCCCAAGGCCTACAGAATCAGAAACTTCTAGGATGAGACCCAGAAGCCTGTGTTAATAAGCCTTCCAGAGGACTATGCTGCATGCTTAAGGTTGAGAAGCACTGTGTTAACCTCCTTCAAATATCAGTGTAACTTCAAGGCTTCCACTGTCTCAAGGGTCTTGCAGAAGGTCCCTTCTTCGTCTGTCAGGATGTGCAGATTCCTACTAGATTTGCTGAACAATCTGAGTCTCCACTTCCTCCTTCTTGGCATTCATCTCCTGCTCTTTATTCAGGACTAATTGATGTTCACACTGGCCAATTAGTCAATGCTACAATTCAAATGGCCCCAGCTGTATCCAGAATTAACATGAAAGCTTTCCTAAAATATTTGAGTGGATTTAAAAAAAAAAATCACAGATTTTCCTTTTCAAAACAAGCATTTGGGCCTATTTTTGTTCAAGTATGAAGGTGAATTTTTCATGTATTATTTCCTCAATATAATTATTTTATGTTTGTTAAATACAGAGGCTGCTAAAAACTCATTTGTTGAGACTTCCACAAGTTGATAAAGAATAGGATAAAAGCAAACGTACATCTTCATTATTTAACTACCCTAACCTGCTTATCAATCTCATCTTTCACTTGTTCATTCTACAAATATGCATCAAGCACCTATTATGTGCCAGGCACTGTTCTAGGTATGAAGGCTTCAACCATAAACAAGACAGATGGGGTGAGATTGGACAGATTGGAGGGGAGTCTCTTCCTGCTAAAGCTTGCATTGTAGTGGAGGACAGAACACTATAAAGAAATCAACAAATTAACAAGTACAATAATTACAGGTTGTATTAAATATTCTGCAAGATAGAAACAGGATAATATGATAGAATCCCTGGAAGGGGTGGCTCCTTAGACAGGGTGGTTGAGAAAGGTGTCTTTAGGGAGATTATATCTGAACTTAGTCCTGGAGATTGAAAGGAGCTACTTAAATGAAGAGGTGGAGAAAAGTGGAGGAATTCAGGCAGAGGATTATACAGCAAGCAACAGTTTTGTACTTTTTGAAACATGAAAGAAAGCCATAGTAAGTCCACAGGAAAGAGTATTGGGGAAACATCATTAAAAACAAAATCTCCTCCTAACACAGAAAACCTCTCTACAGACTAGAAGAGAAAGTCAGTCATCTTATTATTGAAAAAGCATTGAATAAGAATATGATACCTATCACAGATAATCCATCAAGAGATTCCAAAGTTCAAAAGACATCTCATCCTCTTACCATGTGGTACATACTCGTCATCAAGATAAACAATAACTAGTTCTCAAGTAAGAGGACTTGACAACACCATTTGTCACACATAGCTCTTCCTAAATTTACTTGGTAGTTGAGGTGACCATCTGTGTTAACTACTGGCTTTATTCCACAGAAAAATAAACTTTTCTTTATGACAAGAGATAGTTTTGCAACTTGGAGCGAGGCACCTGCCCTCCCACAGAAATGGAGAAATAGGGGCACTATCTTCCTTGATTCCATTTGAAAGAGATGGCTCCTACGTCCTTGAGAAAGATATGCCTGAGTCTAAAACTGGCCAGAGGCTTATTTAGCTTTCAAAAAGATTTACATTATATTTCACAGAGACAGAGAAAGAAGTTAACAATTACAAGTTTTCTAATTAATGTTCTAAGAATAAGAGGTTGGGGTGGGGGAATTCCTTCTATTTTCAACAAGAATTAAGCCTCTTAATTTTAAACTGTCTTGGCCCTTACAAAAGGCATGAATTAAAGTAACAGGAAATTATGTAGGATCTTAGAAGAGTTTACCTTTTACCCTCAGAGAAATGGAAACCCACTGAAGGTTTGTAACATGATCAAATTTATATCTTTAACAAGGCATTTAGCCCCAGACAGAATGTACTGAGAAGGACACAACATCACTTTTGTAATTCTTGTTAAAAATGCATAACCCAATCCAGTCATAGAAAACAACAGAGGAACCTAAACTAGGGAGCATTCTATAAACGAACTGACCAGTACTTTTAACAAATGTCAATGTTATGAAAGGAAAACTAAAGATCTGTCACAAATTGAAGGCCACTAAAGAGATATGACAAGCAAATGTAATGTGGGTCACTGGATTGTATCCTGGACCAGAAACATTAAAAACTGGTGAAAATTGAATAAGACCTGTAGTTTATAGTATTACATTAATGTTAATTTCCTGCTTTCCAAAATTGGTTATATATGTAAGATGTTAAAATTAGGAGAAGCTGGATGAAGAATATATGAGAATTCTCTGTACTATTTTTGTAACTTTTTTATAAATATAAAATCATTTCAAAATAAAAAAATTTTTAAGTGAAAGAGCTTTAAAAACATTTTAAAATATCATTTAGGATACTGAGTTAATAAATTATTAAGGGGGGAAATAGAAGTGGGGAGGCCAGATAGGAGGCTAATGAAAAAAATTTGGTAAGAAATAAGAGTTCGAAGATGGTGGCAGCAAAGATGGAAAAAATTAAGAATCAAGATTCATTTTGGGTTCAGAACTGACAGTGCTGGGGTATCTATTGAGTGTGAGAACTGAAGGTCAAAGGTAGTTTCTAGAACTTTGCATAAGTAACTGTTGGAATGTTGCCATTTTTTCAAACAGAAGGAACTAAGAGAGGCATAAGGTTTTAGGCTAGATGATCTCTGGTTTCAACCTCTCCTCTACAATGTTATATCACAAATCCAGCTCCGAGTGAGCAGTGAGCACTGCAATGTTATAATGAACGATATATGATTTTAACACTATTCTTCATAGAGGTGGCCACAGACACTTCAAATCCCACTTTAGACCTGTGTACAAGCTACAACCATCAAGTTAACTAGTCCAAGACTTGTTTCTTACCAGCATTTAGTTTTAGATTGATTTGCTTTTCCTCCTCTCACCCCATTACTTTAGACAGCAAACTAGTCAGCAACAAGGAGTTAATCAGAACCCTGGCTAAACCTTTTGATCCTCTTAATTTAGCCAACTGTGGAAACCAAAAAAAAAAAAAAGAGAGAGAAAGAGAAAACAAAAAACCCACCACCTATTTTTTTTTTCCTCAAAAAGTCAAATTGCACTATGTGGACTTACAGATTCTCTAATTTTAACTAAACTAAACTTCACAAAATTGACAAGTATGGATAAAAGATAACACTAATACAAAAAAAAGACAGACCACATCTTTTTAATTCCAGCATCAGCTCCTTATCTGCCACACTACAACTTAAAAGTAAGCACAAATTTAATCAGAAAAAGTAGTAGCATCTGACTCTATATTTTTAAAAGAGTAAATAATTACAACGTACCCCTTCCAGGTAAGGATGACTTTTTACAGAAACTGGAAATGTCTTTACTTTTGAAAAGAAGTCTATGCTATGCCTCCAACCCATTCTGAGCATTTTTGAACTGGTTGCTTAGAAATGTTTCCATTAATACATGATTTTGCCATCATAAACCATGCAAGTCTTCCAGACGGTTCTCACTGTGGAGAAGGGAGGTCCCCACAGTGTTTCTGTGCCCCCACCCTGCATCCTCATCTCCACTTTTCCAGAGACTTTAGGACCCTGACTTTTAAGGGGACAGGCAACTGTTTCTGTCTTTGCTGGCCTGAGCCTGGGACAGGCTCCTTCAGCATGGTCCTGTGGCAGTCCTCGGGAAAGGATGGCACATCTCAGCAGACCCTTCCACGGGACATTTGGACTCATAACTCACACCGTTTGGATTCACAAAGTGGCCCGGACACCTTGCCAGCTCTGCGACCTTAGACAAGTTGTGTATCTCCTTGAGCCCCAGTTTTCATTAGAAAGTGGGGATGGATATAATGCCTCCACATAGTAGTGAGAGGATCTCAGAAGCCAGGGAATATAAAGCTTTTAAGACAAAGCTTAATGAAGGTTGGCAACTGTTAAACTAAATTAAAATTGCGCCTGAGGATGCCCCTGTCCTGAGTCCTTAAGTAATGAACCGCAACCTAACATAGTACATTAACTAAACCCTAACTTAGGAGTTTACTCAAGTAACACGTATTAATAGCTGGTCTCAGTCAATCACAGATCACAGTAGCTGAGCGCCAACCAAACATAGCCAGCTGATTCAAATTAGGCAAAACACCAAGCTGTTGCCTATTAAGCTGTCCCTGTGACTTCCATTTTCTGTCCATAAGTGTCTGACCACAATGCAGCCGGGGAATTCTTTGAACTTTTTCTGGTTCTGAGAACCAGGCGCTACAATCTTATTTATGATTTTTAAATTGTAAACAAAAGCCAATTCAGATAATGAAAGTAAATTTGTTGTAATTTTGCCTTTTGACACTACTATTGTCCTACTATGTTTCCTAGAGGCAGGGAGCTCCTTAGTTTTTGGTTTCTGAATTGACCTGTCCTGGGTCAACCACTGTGTTCTCCTTAGTTCAAGTATGAGCCATTTCTAAAACACACAAATCTCCTAACATGAGCACATTAAACTGAATAGAAAATATTTTAAAATAATAGCAAAATGTAATGACAGTATCAAGAAGAGCTCAGCTATCCTAGTAATAAATGTGCAATAAAGCTTACGACCTACCACTTTTATCTATGAAATTTGAAATTTTAAAAAATACATGTAAAACATATTAAATACATATGTACAAGTATTAGTAAGGTGAAGCAAAATAAGCATTTGTATATGCTTCTAGTGAAACTGTAAATTAGTGCAGCCTTCGCAGAACCCCAAATCAATTTGACCCAACAATTTTGCTTGAGGAAGTAATGCCATTTTCTTCCTTCTAGATAGCAGAACACATTATAAGGCTATAATAATTAAAACAGTATATGATTTAAACAGAGATATGACCTTTTAATATATTAATATTTAAAATCAGTGGCAAATGATGGAAAGGAAAATAAATGGTTTAAAAACAACTAAATATTATCTGGAAACAGCATGAAGTTGGATCCCCTCCTCTTACCATCAAGCAAAAACAAAATTCAAGGGGATTAAATATCTCAACATAATAGCCCTAGAAGGAAACACATGTAAGTATTTTTATAATCTTTGAAAGGAGAAGGCCTTTCTCAGCATAGGCATAAGACCTAGAATTCATGAAGAAAATGACTGAATTTGTACTACAATTAAAAATATGTATATGGCAAGAACGGCCATAATTTTAAAAATCAAAAAATAATAGATGTTGGCACGGATGTGGTGAAAAGGGAACACTTCTACACTGCTGGTGAGAATGTAAACTAGTATAGCCACTACGGAAAACACTGTGGAGATTTCTTAAAGAACTAAAAGTAGAACTACCATTTGATCCAGCAATCCCACTACTGGGTATCTACCTAGAGGAAATGAAGTCATTATATGAAAAAGATACTTGCACACACATATTTATATCAGTACAATTCACAATTGCAAAAATGTGGAACCAACACAAATGTGCATCAATGAGTGGATAAACTGTGATGTGATATATATATATGTGTATATATATGATATATATGTGAGATACATATGCACACGTGTGCACGCGCGTGCACACACACACACACCATGGAACACTACTCAGCCATAGAAAGGAATGAGTTAATGGCATTTGCAGCAAACTGGATGGGATTGGAGACTATTATTCTAAGGGAAGTAATTCAGGAATGGAAAATCAAATATCATACCTGGGAACTAAGCTATGACCATGCAAAAGCATAAGAATGATATAATGCACTTTGGGACTTGCGTGGAGAGGGAAGTTGTGGGAAGGGGTAAGGGAAAAAAGACTACAAATTGGGGTCAATGTATACTGCTCGCGTGATGGGTGCACCAAAATCTCACAAATCACCACTAAAGAACTTACTCATGTAACCAAATGCCACCTGCTCCCCCAAAACCTATGGAAATAAAAAATTTTAAAAATAATTTTAAAAAGTGAAAAAATGAAAAAAACACATTTGTGGCCAAAAAAAAAAAAAAAAAAAAAAAAAAAAAAGCACTGTAAGTAAAACTGAAAGATACATGATGGATTGAAAGAACACATTTGCCAGACATAGAAAACAAAGAGTTAAAAGTTTCCATAAATCAGTTAAAAAGATACAACTTAATAGAAAAATATATACATAATTCAAAGAGAAAATTCACTGAAATGGAAATACAAATGGACATAAACATTGAAAAGATTATCAGTTTTTAAAATTATTATGGCAATATAAATTAAGCAACATAGTCTGCTTATAAGGTTGGCAAAATTTTGTTATGTTAAAGAAAGTGCAGAAAAATGGAAACTTGCACTGCTGTTGAGGGTGTAAATTGGTACAACCTTTTAACAACAATTTGGAAATATTTATCAAAATTAAAAAGTCACACATCTTGTTACTCTTCTAGGAAGCTATACTATATAAATACTCAACACGTACACAGATATATGTCCAAAAAAGATTACAACAGGCTTTGTTTATAATAAATAAAAAAACAAACAAAAAGAAACAGTCCGACAACCCATCTGCTGGAGAAGCATGGGTGGAGCAAAGACACAGTGATTCAGCTGAAACAGGGTGTAGCATCAAAAAAGATTTTAAATAGCAATTAAAAAAATAAAAATAGCCCAAATGTTATAATCAAGATATTAAATAGTTCATCTATAATAAAATACATTACAGGCATTAAATATGATGCTTTTAAATATTTACTTAAATAGGAAAAAATTCATGGTATACCAGTTAGAATGAGGCTATGATATCATATGTTGCGTATGACCCATATTTGCAACATACATACTCCAAGGAAGGATACACACCAGTATGTGAACAATGGATATCTCTGAGTGGGGTAGGAAAGAAGTTACAAGGTAGTTTAATTTATACTTTATGTTTGTATTTTCCAATTTCTTCAATAGTCACAATTAACTTTTGTAATTAAGAAAGTGAAAGTTTAACAACAAAAAAAAATGAAGTCAGGAGAGGCAGACAAATCCCTGAACTAAAGCAGAGTACTTACTTTATCTTTCTCAGCAAACCCCAACTACCTAAAATGAAATGCTTTATGTTTATTTTACACATGCAAATACAAAATGTTTTAATTTCATCTTCAAAGCATCCACTCCACCATCCACATCTGCATCTGTTAATCTCTTATTTTGGGGTTTCAGAATTCATATGGTGGGATTTATGAAATCCACATTCTGCCGTCAATCTTCACACTAGGGGTTTTAGAAAATAGCATGAATCAAATGTGCTAACCCTGGCCTTGGAATGCAGTCATTCTAGAAAGTATATTTATTTTTTATTTTTTTAACCAAAGAATCAATAGATGTTTCAGCTGCTATACAGAAAAATATTCGCTTTCAATATGAAAGCTCAGCTGCAATGGGAAGAAAATATAATGCATTGTAAGAAAAGTTTAAAGTTATAAATTTGTGTGGCCATGCATAAAAACTCCTAAAAACTGTGACCATCCAAGGGTTTCTTTCTGAATGGGTCTTTTATTCCAATGAGTTGGCACAGTGAAAGATGCACTGCATTGTTCTGACATCACACCAGGGTGAAAACACACAGTTCTGTTGACATCAACACAATGCACTACAATATATTTTTTATATCCTCTGTAGGTGTTCTGAAAGGACCCTATTGGTGGAAATGTTAAAAAAAAATTACGGGAAAATCCCTGCAATGAATAGAGTACTAAAGCATTTCAATTTCCTAGGAAAAACTGGAGTCTACTTAAAAATGTGATGGTAACATGAAGCATACAAATGGAGAGAAATTTTCAAAGGGAACATACAAAACACTTTCCCTGTTTCACAGTTTATCATGCAAATTCCATACATCTTAGTATAACGCAATATGCATAAGAAAATTAGTTTGTTAGGAAATCTGTTCATAACACACCTCAGTAGATCAAGAGAAACGTAATTTTGATGTAGACATAATTTTATTTCTCACTCTGTTCTGTTGTTTTCATGTTTTCTGGTCTTAATCAAAATTGTCTTTTATTTGAATTCTTATGAATGAGTCTTCTTGTAGACTGCATGGTCCCTCCATTGTATTTTAGAAACTAAAAAATAAAGAATTACCAAATGTTGATGTGGCTGGCACTACAGATAGCAAGAGATGAAATAAAACCAGTGGGAAGCCAGACAAGTAAGGGGCAGATGCAAAGTGTGGACTCTAAGGGGTCTTGGATACTGAATATTCAAGTATAAGATCTCAGAGTCTCGTGACATGCAGCTTGATTCAGAAATGAGAGAAGAACAAGAGAAGCTACTCAGCAAAACAAATTCATCTCAGCCACGTGAATGTATTGGTCTCCTATGACCCTCACATTGTGCAAGACAGTAGCTCCAAAAGAACTAAATGAATTAGGGCACTTCATCATTTTCTAGTTTAATTAGACTTTTCATAGATATTAATTGAAAACAGTATAATATAGTGTGCTCAAATTAATGTAGCCTCCATTGTATACAAGTGTCAAAGTGAGTGATTTGGGATTCTCTATGCAAGCATTTGCTTTATTATATGAGCATATCTGTATAGTATAATAATCCATATAGTATAGTAACTCTGTCTAAAAATGTGGAGAACACCTAAAATAAAGGCATGAATGAGACAAATCTTTAATGAAAGCATTTTATAGAAACCAATTTAAGTTTTAAGTTGATTAATATACATGATTGTCAGAGAAGGCAAGAATTTTTTTAAGTTTATTTTAAAAATTATTAAGAATTTTAAATATTCATAATTGGATAGAATATAAATAATACAAAATTAACTATTTTAATTACTTTCAAGTGTACAATTTTGTGGCATTAAGTACATTTTTACTGTTGGGCAAACATCACCACCCTCCATCTCCAGAACTTTATATTTCCAAACTGAAACTCCATATCCATTAAATAACAACTCCCTACAGTAAGGAATTCTCAATGCAGGAATAATATCAACATGTATACAATGACATCATGTGCAAGTCAAAGTTAAAATAATAAGAAAAGGTTTTGATGTGATGTGTTTCCCCAACTATATATGTAACCTCTTTTTGTGATATTTTGCTATATTCTAGCATTTTTATTCACTGGTACTATCATTCACTGTATATTTATCATCTAATTAGCTCCCTATTTTCAATTAACCCCCAACATACATACCAGAAAATATCATCGTCGTCATTTATCATCTGAGTCCAACGGGTCCTTTTTTAAAATATATATTTTTAAGGCATTTTATAAATAATTTATGGAACAATAAAGAGATAATGAAAAGCTTATTTAAAATTTCATAAGAAGTTAACCATAGCAAACCTCACTGGGTCAAGTAAATGCTGGAGCACAGGCAATGTAAAGGATGAAATAGCACTGTCACACACTTTGTGTGAGTCCCATCACAAAATATTGGTGGACTGGATCGAATCCTTCCTGACTGAATGACAAACTGAATGAAAACACCACATTTTCTTTTGTGCTCCTAGAAATGTATTGTTCACTCACCTTTTCTTGGAGAAAATTCATGCAGAATATCACCCTCCGAAAAATCATCTCAAATTTTGCACATATGATTAATTTCAACATCATCACTCAAAAGTAGAATGCTGCTCTCCGCCTCTTTGCATGTATGCTTTGATTCATCTTAAATTTTGAACCAGATTTATCTATCTCTTTCTTTTATCATTTTGGGCAGAAAATATAAACTCTGAAATTCTTCACTGTTTTTAATGGAAGCTAAAAGCAGACCACAAAGATGGTGTCTTCCATCTCCTCTTATACTATTCTTAAAAGATGATATAAAATACTTTGGGCAGTATAATTAGAAAGCTGAAGAATTAATAATATATTATTCTTCAGCCTCAAATTTAGGGAATTCCATGATTCTTATGTCTTATTATTTTAGTCTGCTTAGCCTAATTGTTAATAATTGATGAGCAATGATGAAATAATTCCTAAGATCATGTACTAGCACAATGTTCCAAGATGTAAAAAATAATAATATTAAGATCACTGTAAGAACTCATTATGTATCTTGGATTTTCAAAAGAGTTTAATGGGCCTATATAGTAATTGCAAGATTTAATTTTTTTGTTTAAAGTAATAGTAAATTTTCTCTTTGTTCTTTGGAAGGCTTTGAAGAAATAATAAAGTATCAGTCCTTACAAATAGTGAAAGCCGTTTTTAAAAATTTCAAATGCAGATCAGATCCAATGGGCCTTAATGGCATACCAATGACATAGATTGATTTTAGAACTAAATTTTGTATCACTAACATGGGAAAACCAATAACATTTGCCATTTCGGTTAGGATTGTGTCCGTTTATATACTCCACCTAAAGTGACAATGGCTTTAACAGATATATTTCTCACAGAAAAGTAGTCCAGAGAGAGACAGTCCAACCTTAGAAATGGCAACATCATGGCCACTAGGGACAAATATCCTTCTACTTTTCTGCTCTGTCATTCTTAGCATGAGTCTTTTTTTTCCTCAAGATTGCCTCATTATCCAATTCAGCTGTTGTTGCTCCAGCCATCTCATCTATATGACAGGCAGGAAGGAAAAATGGGCCTAGGGAAGAAAGTGTACATGTCCTAGATTAAGCAGCGTCCTGTGAGCATTTTTACCAGGTGTCACCTATGGCATTTCTGCTTATCTCACTGGCCAGGACAAAGACACATGACCACACCTAGGTACAAGGAAGGCTAGGCCTTACAGTGTTTTAGCTGGTACACTGCCACTACCAACAATAAAGAGATTCCTTAGGAAAGAAGCAGCAAATAATGGATATTGGGTGGCAAAAATAGTTTATGCTACAACTACCAAAAACAGAAGATGACTACAAACACATACAAGAAAAACAAACTATTATTAAACTATAGATATATATAGTTAATAACTAAAGTTCAAAGCCTAAAATCTTCTCACATTCGGTTTAAAAGGGAAAATATAAAGCACCAGAAAAATATTAAAAATCTTCTCTTTGACCCCAATCAAAAGCACTGAAAGAGAAAATAATTATTTTCCTTCAGTGATTTGATAATTTAGTGATTTAGTATTATTTAATGTCATATTCGTGTAACATGTAAAAATCACTTTCTAAATGACCAGTGGTATGCAGCTCGCATTTGGGGAAAGTCTGGCTTTCACAAATAAATCATGAAAGGAGGTAAGATTATAGAGGTAAAATGAGGGTAAGGGATGATAAAAGACTTAGGTGCTAAATCAAAAAATTATAAATTAAAATTTTGGAATTTATACCTGTAAGGGTATTTAGACATTATCCAGCCATAGAATCATAATCTCACTGTTTATTGCAGCACTATTCACAATAGCCAAGATAGGGAATGAACCTAAGTGTCCATCAATGAATGAATGAAGAAAATATGTGCATATATACAAGAGAATACTATTCAGTCATAAAAAAGAGTGACATCTTGTAATTTGCAACAACACGGATGGAACTGGAGGACACTGTGTTAAATGAAATAAGCCAGGCACAAAAAGAAACATACTGTATGTTCTTACTCAGATGTGGGAGATAATAAAAAAAAAAAAAATAGAATTCATGGAGATAGGGAGTAGAATGATGGTTACCAGTGGCTGGGAAGGGTAGTGTGGAGGAGGCAGATAGAAACAGATTGGCTAATGGGTACAAAATACAGTTAGATAGAAGGAGTAAGATCTACCGTTTGGTAGCAAAATAGTGTGACTATAGTCAACAATAATTTTATTGTATATTTCAAAATAACTAAGAGTAGAATTGCAACGTTCCTAACACAAATAAATTATAAATACTTGAGGTGATGGGTACCTCAGTTACACACACATGCAGTTACACAGCATATGCTTGTATCAAAATATCACATGTACCTCATGAATATGTATAACTATTATGTATCCATAACTAAAAATTAAAAATCTAAAACAGTTGTTCTGATTTTCTTAAAATTATGTCAGGTTGACTTGAAATAATCATAATAAAAATGACAAAAATTAAGACAATAAAGAATATCATAAGTTAAAAAGCAACAACAAAAAGTATAATCTTATAAAGTTGAAATTTATTTTACAGGTAATCTTGTCCATTAAATAGAACAATTCTTTGGAACCTAGTTATTTAAGCACTGTTTCAACCTTTTCCATGAGAATAAAATCAGTAACAGGCAACCAATTCCATTTTAAAACATTTCTAATCCTAAAAATGCTTCCTTATATGCATTTAAATAAATTTTCTAATACAATTTACTATTTCCCCTCTGGACCAATAATAAAGTAATTTAACAAGTTTTCCAGGTATAAAGGCTATATAAATTCTATTCACTCAGTTTTATTTGTAACTTCCACTTATTGGTTCTTATAGAGACCTGAATACATTTTTATGCAAAAAATAAAATTTATACAAATAAGAAGCCCTTTGACTCACCCTTAATCCTACTGAGTGAGCCATTATTGTCAGTTTGTTATGAATTATTCCAGATATTTATCCCTTTATGCTCATAGGGAAATATTTTGTTCTATGGATTTTTTTCCATGAACCATAATACATACATATTATATGCAATATGCTTTCATTTGAATTTGGTAAATCTTGATCTCTATACATCAGAACCCATATATCTTCTTTCATTTTAACTGCTGCATGGTATTCCATAGCTATGCCATGTATACAACATAATTGCGATACACCCTTAGGATATCTTCTTTTTAAGACACGATCTTGCTCTGTCACCCAGACTGGAGTGCAGTGGTGCAATGATAGCTCACTGTACTCTGGAACACCTGAGCTCAAGTGATCCTCCTGCCTCAGCCTCTTGAGAAGCTGAGACTACAGGTGTGCACCCCCATGGCCAGGCTAATTATTAAATTTTTTTGTAGAGACAGGGTCTTGCTGTATTGCCCAGGCTGGTCTTAAACTCTTGGCCTCAAGCAATCCTACTGCCTCAGCCTCTCAAACTGCTGGGATTACAGGTGGGTATTTTCAGTGAAGGGCAATTAATAAAACTGCCAGAGTAAACATCCTTGTAAATGTTTTTATGTGTGTGTGTCTGTACCTTTGTGTATATTCATTTGTATACAAAAGTTTTCAAAATTATGTATAAACAAATGTGCCTTTTTAAAGTATTGATAATAGCAAATTACTCTGCAATACAACCAAGCAATTTTACACCCACTAGCAGATTATGAGAACCTCCATTTCCTCACATTCTCACCAATAGTTTATATATCAGTATTTGTATCTTTTCCCAATCTGAAACAATTACTTTTTTGAAGTCATATGGAATATTTTTGTAAAACCTTTTCTTCTTCAATACTCTCCGGTTCCTTTAATTCTATCTTTACAGGTCCTGATTTTCAGACCTTTCACTATCCCAGCTTGCCTCCTAGAGATGCGTCAATTTATCAATGTCTGTCTTACAATGTATTTCCAATAACTGATTATAATGATACAAGTGTACTTTGACCTGACCTGTGTACAAAATAGAACTATTACCTACCTTGTTCTGAGCTAGTAGATCTTAATATTTTGTGAGTCACTGTTCTTATTGAGAATCTAACAAAAGATAGGAGCTTTTCTGCCCCCCATCCCCCACCAAAATACACAGGCATGCAATACGTACACAAGGTCAAAGATTTTGTGAACCACAGATCCAACATTAATCATTTATTAATGCAGTCCCATATCACATTTATATTTTGGTAGTGACCTCACAATATTGTTGATTCGTATTGAGTTTGCAATCAACTACATCTCAAGTCTTGCTTACATTAACTACTGAAACAGTACATCTTTCTCAGCCTATATTTTTTATACTTTTTAAAGCTGGCTACTGAGTGTTTGCATTATTCCTTTTAATTTTGCCTGTTCCATCAGCCCACTGAGCTGTTTGTTAACTGTAAGTCTGCTACTAACCTAACTGATGAATGTCTTCATTCATGTCAACAAAAATGATTTAAGTAGGAGCACAACAATATGTCATTCAGCCTGTCTTCACAGGCTTTTTTTTTTTTTTTTCCAACAAATATTTTTTGAGTGACTTCCATGGGCCAGGCTCTGGAGTAACTATATTGTAACCTAACACACTTTTCTTCCCTGCAAAGAAATCATATGCAAACTGTTCAATATACTTGCTGAAATTCAGCTCTAATTTATGCATAGTACTCACAGTCTACCAAGTTAGTAACCTAAACATTAGAATAGGAATTGATATTAGTTTTCATTTCCTGACTGGTTTATCCTTTCAAAAAAATTTTTGACTGGTTTCCAGGGGAGAGGTGCTGTGCCTGGGGCTGGAACTGCAATGGTGCACAGGACAGAATGAGGCCTCCCTTGCAGCTTGTACTCTGGCAAGGAATTGCAATGCTGAGACTGACTCCTACTCATCACCACATTCCTTGCTGATTCTGCAAAAAAACCCTATTAAAAAATCCAACCGGGCACGGTGGCTCACTCCTGTAATCCCAGCACTTTGGAAGGCTGAGGTGGGCAGATCACCTGAGGTCAGGAGTTCGAGGCCAGCCTGGCCAACATGCAAAACCCTGTCTCTACTAAATATACAACAATAAGTTGGGCGTGGTGGTGTGCCTGTAATCCCAGCTACTTGGGAGGCTGAGGCAGGAGAATCACTTGAATCTGGGAGGCAGAGGTTGCAGGGAGCTGAGATTGTACCACTGCACTCCAGCCTGGGTGACAGAGTGTTACTGTCTCCAAAAGAATAATAATAGTACATACTAAAATTTTGTCAACTATAAAGAACAAAGGGAGAGGGTCATGACCTTGCTCTTTTCAAACTTAAATAACTAACGATTACACTTGACATTATTTGATCAACAGTTAGAGTGGTAAAATTAATGAAATGGTGTCTAAAATAATGTTCGAGAAATTTTTTGTAAATAAATGAAGCAGAGAAGTAAAACAAAGAGATAGCAAAAATATTGCAACATTAAAAACTAGTGTAATCTAATCCATGGACCATGAAGATAAATGTCACTTAATGAAATTAATAATATTCTTATTATCTTTGCAAATTCACTGTTATCACCAGAGGCATAACTCCTACTTTATATTCCAAAAAAAGAAGTCCCAGATCTAAATCTCCGAGTCTCTGGCAATCAGGCTTAAAGGTTTCACTATCTAATCATGTCATTTATAATTATAAAGTGTACAGCTCTATTCCTGGATTTGTGGGTCTCTCACAAATATAAACTATCACCTGGTATTCAATAGATCAGTAGAGTGATTACAGTTAATATGATTCAATTATACATTTCAAAATAGCCGGAAGATAATATTTTGAATGTCTATAGCATAAAAAAAGAATAAATAATTGGCGTGGTAGATATATATACCAATTGACCTGATTTGATTATATGAATGCATGAAATTATCACACGTACCTCAAAAATATATATACCTAATATGTATCAATAATAAACCAGATAGATAGATAGAGAGAGAGATAGATAGACAGATAGATAGACAGATAATCGTGAGTCTTGCTTCTCCAGAGGGGCACATAACATAGAATTAATTCCAATTCTACTGGAAAAATTTTGTTTGATCTGATTAGTGTCAATGGGGGGGAGGAAATCAGGAGTTTTCATCTAAATAGTCACAAATTCCATTTTCAATAACATTCATATCATACAATGAGCTCATTTTTCAAGCAACTTTTCAAAAATCTGTACAGTACCATGCTTACTGTACTTAATATGTAAAATAACAAAAGAAGCATATTGATTTGGGATTAATATGGCTTCAAGTCCATGCATTCATGGACCTTAATGAGGATGGTAATATTTAAAAAAAAACACGAAATTCACTATTAAATTAACACGAGTGGTTTTTTAGCTCCATGGGACAGAAAAGTGATTTCCTACATAAGCTTAAAGACATAATTAAACATATATTTCATTTCTCTTTCAAGAATATTCTTCTGAGCTTATCTAACTCAGCTGCAGGGAAAGCAACCAGCAGTTTCCAGGCAAAAGGAAAACTATCAGTTCTTTATAAGCTGCTTTATGGGTTGTCAATTTCTCTTTTTGTCTTTCCACACTGTCCTCCTCTGTCTTGATATTGTTAAATTAGAAATTAGTGTTTTACTGGGAAAAATAATGTTGCTACAAGTAAAATAAATAAATAAATAGCCAAATTATGAGAATTTTTCTAATTACTTTCTAGTTAGCCAGGCAGTTCTGTTGACCTTTACTCTGTTTTTAGGAGAAGCTGTTACCAGAAGAAAACTCCACAGTTATAACTGCGCATTACATTTTCTAAAAAACCTCAAACCATTCCTATGTTCAGGGAAGTATTTTTACTCAGCATGGGAGCCAAGACTCTGAAAAAGATTATCATACTGTGAGCTTTTGATTACATGACATTTAATAAGAAATTATTCACAGTACACAATATAAAAAGAGAACAAAAAATATTTTTGTTAAATGTTTTAAATATATAAAATAAAATATATTTATATATACTTTTTCTACACAATAGTTACCAAGTGTGAACGAGCCTATAATTCATAAATAAAACTGTCCATGACTCATCTAATGTAAATTTTATGAAAGAGTAGGAGAAAATAGTTCCAATGATTGTATTTTGCTTTTGACTACGTTTATAAGGGAATTCTCTTTTACACAGATAGCACAATTGTTATTTTTGTAATTTAGGATAAGTCTTGTGGGTAGGCAAATTATTTAGCTACTAAATAAAAATACAACTTTATCATTATCAGTTGGTTTTTATTTCTTTCTGTTCTTTTTATCAAGAATATTCAACGGCTGGTCCAATGGGAGAAGAAACAGGGTAAATCTTGGGGAGGTGCAGAATCACGTGAAGTGCAGACCAGTAAGAATGTGGTCAGCAGCCTGAGATCAGCATCAAAGATGCAGATGAATGAGGTACACAGAGTGCAGGGAGAATGATTTGGGGAGGGCGCCCTGCCTTCTCAGGGTCTCTCTTGTCAGCCCAGCTAGGGTAGCCCCCATCAGAGTACTTAGTGTTACAGAGACACAGCCTGGACCCTCTTCCATCTTGAGCTCCTGTAAGTGTGTCTGAGGATTCATGCCTTCTTGTGAAGAACTCACTTATCTGAGAGTCATAGTTTCATAGTACAATCCCACTCACTTGTCTGTCAATAATCTCTGCATCATCCATCAGGGCCAAGGCCCTATCTTACCTCTACCCTAACTCCCCTGAATATGCTATACTACAAGATTAAGCATCTATTAAGTCCAGGCTGACTCTCTGGAAATTTCTTTTTTTTTTCTTTTTAATTTAATAGATCTATGCTACATTTTATAACATCTAGCAGTAAAAGCCACTGTTTAATCATGACGCATATCAGACTCCCTGTTCCTGCTTCTCCTCAGCCTTCTCCCCATTAAAAAAAAAAAAAAAAATTGCTAAATTCAAAGTTTTTTATCTCATTCTATAAATCTGAAGTTCCGGAAAATTATTTTACTTAATATAAGTTGTCTATATTTCACTTCCAAATGCTAGATTAAATTCTTTCAATGTGACAGTGTTTTATAGTTTTCTAAAATACAAAAATTAATTAAAGAGTATAGCATATGCACAGAGACAATGATATCATTTTCAAAGATGTTAATCCTTTCTAAATGTTTATACTTTTTTCTAATTTTATCTTCCTTCATTCTCTGGCAAGTATACCCTTCTTTGCCTCCTACGCTCATCAAAAAAATGGCAGCAAGACAACCTCCAGCACTGCATTCTATGCAGACTTGAGTATGCGTGACGGTGTCTTCAACTATGTTTGTTTGTTTTACTAATACATAATTGTACATATTTATGGGTTACACATGATATTTTGATACATGCATATTATGTGTAATGATCCAACCAGAGCAATTATGATATCTATCACCTCAAACATTTAGGACTTTTTTTGTGTTGGAAACATTTCAAGTCCTCTCTTCTAGTTCGTTTATTTTGAAATATACAATAGATTATTGTTAGCTACAGCGAGCATTTCATCAGCAGACTTAATCAACTCGTGTTTACAAGCAGTGTGCTACAAGCACTGAAGACTTGCCTGCCATCTTGTGCAATGTTTACTAAATGGGAGGCCAACAGAAACCAAAATGTGTCTCTCTGAGCATTGGAAAGCATGGCAGTGTTAGCACTGATTATTATTTGTGTTTAAATTAGACTTAATTTGCTGTAGGTTAGAGACTATGCCCTTCTCAATCAATACAACATTCGTCATGCTACGGAAAATTGTAAAATATACAGTGATTACTGAGATCTCATGCATCTAGAATTTGTATGTACCAATTTTATTTAATGTCAAATAGCATTGATTTAGAATTAGTCAATGTAGTGTGTGAAGAAACATTTCTCAAAATGCATATTCTTTTGCATATTTACTTTGAAGTAGACTTCTTAGTATCATTGGAATAATACTGGAATCCAACCTGATAAAAGAACCTACCCTTGGCTAATACAATTTTAACTCACGTATTTCTTCTTCTTCTTCCATATTTTTGTTTTCTAACAATAAAAGATAGGAAATAAGAACCTAGCCCTGGGCCACAAACCATTTTGGGAAATTCCTCAGTATTCTCATCTCAAATTTTTAACCAGAGAGAAAACAAATCAATAATTGGATTAATAATTAGTTTCTTGAGCTTCTAAAATGTCTTTCATTACTTGATGGGTTCTTTATTTTTTTCTCCTTCTTCCAGTGCCTCTCCCTCTCTCTCCCCCTTTCCCCCTTCTCTCTCTCTCTCTCCCCCTCCCCCACTCTCTCTCTCTCTCACACTCACTCCGGCTCTAGGTCTAGGTCTATCTCAACTCCTTCCTTCCCTGCCCACCTCCTGAAAACGTCTTACTGAAGATGCAAGACAAAGCTGAGGTATGTTGAGGGGAACTAAAGTCCCAGAGTGGCTTATGTCAGATCATAGGGTCTGTATTTACAGTTCAGTTTCCCTGACCCTCCTGTTTAGGTTTGTTCTCCAGCACAGGAAGACAGACAGGGAAGTGATGGGAACTTTAGCCCCATGGAAAGGAAAGTATCCTCTATCCTCAGAGAAGCTCTGAAGGAGACAGAGATACAGAAGAAGGGGTATAAAGGGCCGCCGATGGGGCTGAGGCATGAGTAGGGCCCAGTGCCTCTCTCACCGCCCCTCAGATGGTGGTGCCCAGGTAACCACAGCAAAGGCCTGCCCAGAGCATGTTTTTCCCAACTCACTGCAGCATTCGGTGACCCAAATTTTTCAGCAACTTGGATGGAGTTGGAGGTCATTATTCTAAGTGAAGTAACTCAGGAATGGAAAACCAAATATTGGATGTTCTCACTTATAAGTGGGAGCTAAGCTATGAGGATGCAAAGGCACAAGAATAATATAATGGACTTTGAGGACTCCAGGGAAAGGAGAGGGGAGTGAGTAATAAAACATTACACATTGGGTATATAGTGTATACTGCTCAGGTGACGGATACACCAAAAACCTCAGAAATAACCACTAAAGAACTTATCCATGTAAACAAAAACCACCTGTTCCCCAAAAATTATTGAAATAATTTTTCTTTAAAAATAACTAATTAAGGACCTAAATAAATGGAAACATGTTCCATGTTCGTGGATTGGAAGACTTAATAAATATTGTTAAGACAGCAACACTCCCAGTACTTCATTCTTTTTGATGCTATTACAAATGGAATTTAATCTGCAAATAGTTCATTGCAAGTGTACAGAAACACAACTGATTTTCATTTGTTCATCTTGTATCCTGCAACTTTGTTGAACTCATTCATTACCTCTCATAGCTTTTGTTTTGTTTTGTTTTATTTTGTGTTAATTCTTTGGGATTTTCTATATATACTATTGTGTCATCTGGAAATAAAGTCATTTTACTTCTTCCTTTCCAAAAAATAAAATAAAATAAAATGGGCAAGAAGAGAGCCCCTTTTCTAGGTTGTTATGAGGATCAAATGAGTTAACAAACGTAAAGCTCTAGAACAGGGCCTAGTATACAACCAGCTCTCCCTCAATCATTTTGTAAGAAATACAATATGGCGTACAAGAGGGCTAAGGACATAAAATTTAGAAGTGCTTTGAAAATGGCTCTTCAAAGCCTTAGGGGAGGAGAAGGATTATAGGAGGAAAATGGCGTTCTTTATCTTCTCAAAATATAGAATTTTTTAACAGACCTAGCAAACTGGCAAGGGAGCCGTTTTTCAGTTTATTTGCTTGTTTTGCTTTCCAACAAAACCTTAGTAAGGCTCCCTAACTGCAGCCTTACGGTTAAATCAGTTCCTTTGCATGGGTGGAGACTGAGTAGAATTCATACATCTGCCCACTGACTCCCAGTGTTCTCTCCATGACAGGGCAGTATTGCTTGTCCCACAAGGACTGACTTAATGGCCTGCATCAGCAGCATATTGTATGATTCATTTGCTTTGCAGGGCAGTCAGTCATAATTTTCATAAACATCTGCAGCCACTGCTCATCTTTGCTGCAGTGTTCCTGGGACACGTCCTCGTGGTTTTGTTAAGCAGCAGAGTCTCTGTGCTCTGTCAGGACATCACGCATCCCTGGTAATCTCTGTGATGACTCCAGCAAGGAAATCAGAGCCCCAAACGAGGGGGCGCAGTCGTTGGGTCTGTGATCAGTTAATTGGGGGCCTGACTGAGACTGCAATGACTGAAGCATGTTTTAAGAAGTAACAGTGTGAAGGGGACGCAGAGCAAATTGGGTCAGAACAGAATGAGAGGCAAGGACAGAATAATTAAGAAAATATTATTACTGTTGGTAAGGGGAGATTTGGGATAAAGAGAGGAAATAGGATCAAGAAAGAAGAGTCTACTGAGAAGTATGGGAATGTAGATTTCTGTTCACTTCCCTAAGTCTAGTTTTTAACCTGTGTAATTAATATCGACCAATAATTGTAAGGCATTTGCTATGTGGAAGGCCCCATTCTGTTTTAAATGTTTCAACCCATTTTACCTTCATGACAACCCAGTGAAGTACATACTAACATGTTTGTATTTATTATAACCCATTTTATAGCAAAGTGAGGAACAGAGATTTAAATCATTTGCCCAAGGTCACCCACCTACAAAGCAGAGGAATCATGATTCCCACCTTTATAGCCTTGCTTCAGGGCCTATGTGCTTAACCATTATGCCGTACCGAAAAGGTAGAGAACTAACTACAAACGTGGTCTCAAACTTTTGTCTGAGACTACCAAAAAGTCAGAGCCTTTGTTCTTTTCATTTCCTATCCTTCATAAAGCAAGACGACTTTAATAACACTGCAAAGATGAAATACTTAAAACAGATTGCATGATTGGCTGTTGCAGCAGTGTCAAATCACAATAAAATTTCTAAATGTTTTCTATTTCTGTGCTTCTCTTATCACAAACTGATAAACAGTTCACAGCACTAGCTGGTTGATCACGCTGTATGTAGTGCTAAACTGCATGATCTCTAAAATCCCCTCCAGCTCTGCGGTTCTAAGAAAAACTTTTGAAAAGCTGGCCAGGTTTCCCTCTTCTCTACAAAAACGAAATTCCAAAGGAGGTTAAAATTAAGCCTAAATAAAGCTTCTAAAACAATGCCAGCGTTATGTTAGACATCTTCCATTCACCTACAAGATTTGCTGAGCACATACTTGGTTTCTGGTGTTGTCTTGGGTGTTAAAGATAGAAAGATAAAGATACAGCCCCCTCCACAAACTTACACTCTAGACAGGAGGATAAAAATACATCAAATGCTGTAAGATTGGCACCAGCTGATGACATTTAAAGCTAAAAAAGCAAAAAGAAGAGACATTCTTTCCTCCCTCCCTTGAGTCCCTTTCAAGGAATAAAAGGAACGAATCCTGTGTTTCCCAAGTAATCCTTTTTACCTGCTGAGTATAGGGTGGGGAGGTGTCAGGGTGGTATAAAAATGGAATCTGCAATCAAGTAAGAGATTTCTCGGGCTCTGTTCTTACCCATGGTACAGCAACTCTGACCTACTATCACCTTAACATTACTACCAAAGAAGTGTAGGCAGCCCCAGTGTCTCATGTGTGCTCCATAATGAACGCTTTTGAAACCCCTGGGACATCATGGGCCATTTTCCTCCTCCTCCAATCTGGTTCATTGTGGTGATGGCTCCTGCAGTGCATGTGCGTAAGTGGTAGCACAGCCACAGATGGCTGCTGGGGTCTCCTGTGCCTGATAATGAGGGTCTTGCTATTGGGTTAAGAGCTCCATTTCCCATCACTGTAGACGATCCCCATCAACACTGACACCTTGCATCTCAATATCTCAGCTCTCTTAGCTTCCATTGGTTCTTCCATTGTGCCTGCCTCATTTACTTTGGATAGAACTCAAGTATCAGTTCACAGTGGTTGGGAAGACACAGATGGACTCTGCACAGAATCACCACATCTCTCAGACACTAGCCCATGGTTCCTGAAACACTTTTTCCTCTGAAATGTGCATTTCACCTCTTCCTCTGAGATAAAATTATCCAAATTCTCTTAGATCTTTCCAACAAAACAGACCCATAGGGGCCCACCCACCAGTCCTCCAGCCATTCCTGATACAGGTTTACGCTAGAACACCTATTTAAGAATATGCCAAGGCTCAACTTTATGCCCCCTCTTCTTTTCTTTATTTTTAATGAGTACCACTTGTCTATGCCACAGTAGTTCCCAGCTTCGGTTAGCCTCCACAGCACCACACCCTGTAACATATCTTAGGGCACACATCAGTGGAGAGCGTTATGTAGGAATTTCTGGGTGGTGAAGGGGGTTTTATCGAATTTCTGAGAAGTGTGGGAGTATGCAAAAAATCACAAGTTTTTGACTCCATTGCTACAGTCATGGTTCTTTTTCATTTCAAACAAGGAGAAATTTTAGGAAAATCATAATGTGCTGGATTTTTAAAATGCTAATTCACATGTCTTTAGACTTTGTTTAATTGTCCTCATCCCAAACACAGACCATTGTACTGAGTGTTGATTCTGTGACTACATTTGGGAATTTTGCAAGAAACCTACTTCTGAGAGTTGCATTTCCTCTCACAGTTGTTCCAACCTGACTAAAAGTTGGCTTTAGGATGAGATTGTTTGCGTGTGTTTTCTGACCTTTCTGTTTTTTATAACCCCCAAAATAATCACAATTATTATGTATGTTGTTCAAGTACATAGCAAGCCAACTCAACTTCTCCCATGACTTCAGCTCCAAAGAGAAATCACGTTTTTCTACTGTAGCCACAATTTATTTTTTTTAGCTTTTGTCAAATTTGGCTTATCTTCTCCAAACTACCTGGAGGAAGTCGGAAGTCCAGAACACTCTACCCACCTCTTCTCCCCAGCACACCTGGACAGCCTCGTCTCCCCCGATTCTCTCCACAAGAGTTACATCACTTCGGCAATTCTGTCCAATTCCCAATAAAATGCCTTCAAATCAAGAGCACAGAGATGCTTTGAGGAGTTCATTTGAGAAGCTGTCCCTTCTCAGACAAACAGTGACGATTTACAATTATTATTTCTTCGCTGAAATAATACCTTCTCAGATTTCAACAAACTATGTTCCTTTGTAGTGGGTACTCTGAAAAGAGGACTGTAAACATCCTGATACTTTGGCTCCTATATATTGTGTCACATATACATGTAACTTCAAGGGAGCTATAACTTCAGAGGCAAACCACGGGGGTCATTCTGACAGCACATGGCTCTATGGAGGGGCTCAGCAACCAGAGTCGAATATCCACTCCTGGTTTTTTTATTGTCCCCTTACTCCTAGGCATCTTATTTTATTTTATTTTATTTTATTTTATTTTATTTTATTCTACTTTGAAAAAAAAAGTCTGAATTGTTTGCAGTTTGGTTTTGGTCATGCTTACAAGCATTTTATCTCACAGTATCTGGATTACACAGTATCTAGATTATAAACTCTCTGAGAATAGGAATATATCCCTCTACTTTTTTTCGTTCAGTGATGGGTCTACATAGGATCCTCAGTAACTACCAGTCAGTTGATTTCAGAGGTAAGCCATGAAAGGAGAAGACCACAGAGGTAACTTACTATTCTCATCACATCATATCAGGATACATGTTGATAGTATCAACATGGCATCACTGTTGATGTTAACCTTGCTCACCTTGCTGACACACTGTTGTCAGGTTTCTCCACTATAAAATTACTGTTTTTCCATACTGTACTCTTTGGAAGGAAGTTACTCTGAAGCCCACATTTAAGGACTTAGAAGTTATGCTCCACATCTTTGAAAGCAAAGTATATACACACATTATTTGGAATTATTTTGCAGTGAGATTTGTCCCTTCTCTCCCATTTAATTTATGAAGAATTTTTTTCAGTATGAACTAACGGATATTCATTGTATACTTTGGGTTATAATCCAATACTATATCATTTATTTTACTATTCAAATTGTTCCAGCTTTGGCCATTGGGAGCTCTTCCAGATTGGCTCTTGTGACCCTTTGGCATGCATTTTTCAAGCACTTTCTTACTTTCTTGAAGTACAAGACCTTCCAGGTCTATCCTGGGTGTTTCTTGCCCCAATCCTAGAATCAGCCATTTCTTCCAGGAGCCCTAGTTCCTTTTCCTGGAGAAGAGTGCTGGAAACCAAGATCTGGGTCCTAGGTGTCCTTGTGTCTACAAGGGTTTTGTTACTTCTAGGCTCTCTCAAGCAACACATAGGAAATATATGTATGTGAACTTGTAGACTTATGTATCTATACCTCTCTGTTTCTATCCATCTGTATCTGTGTTAAGCTAAATACGAGTTCATACTTCTGTCTTGGACTCATCCAGCACCACATAGTTCTTTCTAGCATTCCATGTTGCCTTCCTGCAACCTCCCCTTCCACAGTGAGAAATCTCTCTGTAACTCCTGCGTAACTGCAAGAAAAATATCAGACAAACCCAAACTGAAGGACATCCTACAAAATATCATCATAATTGCCAAAGTCATCAAAGACAATGAAAGTCTGAGAAATGAAGGAAATATCATGACTAAATATAGCCTGGATGGGATCCTGGGACAGACAAAGGACGTTAGGTAAACACTAAGGAAATCCAAATAAAGTATGGGCGTTAGTTAATAATGATGTATCAATATTGATTCATTAACTAATTAATTTAAGTCCATTAAAGTATGGACTAGTTAATAACAACGTATTGATATTTGTTCATTAGTACAAATGTACCATAGTAATATAAGACGAAACTAAGAATAGGGTATATGAGAACTCTGTAACATCCTTGCAACTTTTCTGTAAATCTAAAATGACTCTAAAATGATAAGTGTATATCTTAAAGATAGACTTAAGATCTTCTTGACTTGGCTATGTGACCTTGAATGAGTTAACTCTCCAGACCTCAGTTTTCACATCTGTAAAATGGGGATAAATGGTGTGTTATTTATTATTATTTAAAAAAATTATAATGTCAGGATTAAACAAGATAATGTGTATATATATATCACTGATCACCGTGCCAAACACAAAATAGGTGCAAAATAAATGGCAGGTGTTATTATTAATATATGTCTAGTCAAACATTCCAGTATGGGCACCCTGTGTTTTGTTCAACAAAATACAGAACAGTTTGTGATGAAATCTAGATCTGTATTATCATTTTTGGTGTTTATTTCTTTGTATCACATTTTTTATTTTGAAATATAATCAAGACAAATATGTGTTAAAACATAATTAATAAACATCACGTATTGCCTCTACTTTAGACACACTCTGGGAATTATTTCCCTAGGATTTTTTTTTTTTTTTTTTTTTTTGAGACGGAGTCTCGCTCTGTCGCCCAGGCTGGAGTGCAGTGGCGCAATCTCGGCTCACTGCAAGCTCCGCCTCCCGGGTTTACACCATTCTCCTGCCTCAGCCTCCCGAGTAGCTGGGACTACAGGCGCCCGCCACCTCGCCCGGCTAGTTTTTTGTATTTTTTAGTAGAGACGGGGTTTCACCGTGTTAGCCAGGATGGTCTCGATCTCCTGACCTCGTGATCCACCCGTCTCGGCCTCCCAAAGTGCTGGGATTACAGGCTTCCCTAGGATTTTTAAACTTCAGTCTCACGCATGAAAATATGTGGGGCCACTTCAAAGTAGAAACACGACGCCAGTGATATCCTTGGATGCCCTTGCTTTCATAAACACCAGCTCTTCACCCACATGTACCTTCTGGGTCCCGGTTTGATCTTGAAGACTGATGAGCTCCAAGGAATAATCTAAGCTGAATATAGTATTTATCACCAAAATATGAATAGAAGGTGGTTTCTGAATTTTATCTGGGCACTTGTCCCTCCTGGTGTTTGCTGTTCTATTTGGGAAAATGTCGTTTGCTGTTGTCACTGTGCTGTTCAAGAGCAGGGTTTAGGCTTGTATTGGCTTTCCCAACTGAGAAATAAGAACCCAGGAAACAGTATAGAAAATGTCACTTCTGTTTACTCTTAGAAAACAGAACCTTCAAAACAAATTGAGAGGTAGAATCAATACAACACAGAGAAGGTATTCAGTTCATGGGTGTTTGACCAGATTTTCGCTAAAGAAAGGTCTGGGACAGCTGATTATTTGGGGACTACATACGTGTATGTGCTCTTTTAGGCCTCCAAATCTGAGCAGTAACAGCCCTTTATACTGTGACATATGACACAGGACATAAGCAGCCTGTGTGTTTCTAGATGTATTTTCACATAGCATTCTATATGAAAAGAAAACCACGATGTGTGTAAAATCAGTGAAAGGAGGCTTGATGACGTAAATCTTGTCAGTTAATTGGCCCATTTCATCTATTAGAAGAAGTCCCCGATAGAGCCAGCTAGCACAGCCCCTGGCATTACAGGCAATGATAGATACCTGTTGAACTGATGTGAAGGTAAGTTGTTAGAAAACGCGGTATGGAATTCTGTATTTATTGTACAGGTTATATGGTGGCAAACCACCATATAACATCCTTCAGAATTCAGCACAATTATTAAATGCTAACTAAGTGCCAGACACTGTAGTAAGTATTTTGCATGGTAACTTCACTTTATCACCTCAGGCCCTGTAAGGGAGCTATCAGAATTACCTGATTCTTACCGATAGGGAAACTGAGGCCTCAAGAGGCCTCACAACTGACAGGAGGCAGAGTGACGTAGACACTTACCCACTTCTCCCTGCTGCAAAATTTGTCCTCGGAGGTCTGGTGGTCCATGAGGTCTGTGGGCTGGTCACTGTGCCTGCACCCCAAGCTCCCTGAGCCAGAACTTTCTTCCTGAGTCTTAATTTGTCATGAAGTTTTCCTCCTACAGCTTATTAATTATTGAGCTAAGGATGATGAGAAGTATTATTATAACACAAATAAAAATCATGATGCAGCAGGACATTTTGACCCATAAAGTGAATGTTAATTGAATTTATTTCTAATTTTTATACATCTTCACAGTTCCTTCAGAATATTTTCTCTTAGATGTCTAAGATAAGGACTGAGACAGAAAACACACAGTTCCTAGAGTTCCTGTGTTTACCCTTTTATTATGACAGTGTCTGGGAACAGAACTAAAAGTCAAAATAATAATATAAAGACAACAGTGACAAAATATTTTCCCCCATATTACAGACAACTTTATGTGCATTCTCATTAAATCTTCACAATTCCTATACATAAGACTTACTGTCCTTTTTCTACAGATCAGGAAATTGATCTGTAGGAAATTTCAGGGGAAAAAGAGTTATTCAGGTCACCCAGCTGGGTTCACACCCTGGCCCCATCATTTACTATCTCCGTGATCTTGAGCAAGGCTGACATTCTGTCCATTACAAAATACTTCCTCTATATACTACACACAGGACCAATCCCAGGCAAAATTGTGATGTAGGCAGGATGTTGTCAATACCTAGCATATCCCATACTCTGCCCTTTTCTCTCCTTTCAATGTGCCCTCCTCTCCTAGGTTCTCAGGACTCTCAGACTGTCCAGGATCTCCATGGCACAGAGAAAAATGCTTCTGCCCTTCCCAGGACAGTTTGCATCACAAAGAGAACCTAACACAGGCCAGGCATAATGCTAGATACAGGTAGATAAACGGAAATAAGAAGTTGGCCCTTATAAAGAACACACAATACAGCCAGGAAATGCAGGAGGGATGCCATTATCCCAGAAAGAGGAAATATCAGAAGCAGCAGATTCACAGGTAGACATAGGACAAGTAAATTCAGGTTTATAAAAAACAGCTTTAAATTATATATTTTATGTATTATATTAAAATATAGCATAAATATAAAATATATATGTAGAATTCAAACACTATATAAATCACCCATTTAAAGTGTACAATTCAATGGTTTTAATATATTCACAAAGTTGTGCAACAATCACCACAATTACTTTTGGGACATTTTCAATACCCCAAAAAGAAACCCAGCACACATTAACAATCACTCCCCCATTTCTACACACTCACCACCACAGCCCTAAGAAACCACTAATCTACCTTCTGCATCTGTCAAGTTGCCTATTCTGGGCATTTCATATAAACAAAATCATATATAGTATGTGGTCACTCTAATTCTTTTACTTAGCGTAACATTTTCAAGGTTCATCTGTTTTGTAGCACATTTTAGGACTTCGTTTCATTTCTGAATAATATTCAACTATACGGCTATACCACATTTTATGTATCCAATCATCGGTTGACAAATATTTTGGTTGTTTCCACCTTTTGGCTATTATGAATAGCACTGCCATAAACATTCATGTACAAGATTTTATACAGACATAATGTTTTCAGTTCTTTTACATAAATACCTGGGAGTGAAACTGCTGGGTAACTGTATGTGTAACCTTCTGAGAAACCACCATACTGTTTTTCAAAGCAGCATTTTACACTTGCACCTGCAGAGCATGAGGGTTCCAACTTCTCCACATCCTCACCAACACTTGTTATTATGTCTTTTTATTCTAGCTATCCTAGTGGATGTAAAGTGCTATCTCATTGTAGTGTTCATTTCCTGATGACTAATGAAGTTCAGTTTTAGACACCTGAGTTTGACATGCCTGTGAAACATCTAGGAAGCTTGTGGAAATTCAGCTTTAAGTATACAGCAAGTCTAAACTGGGGATACAGCCTGTGTTTACATTTGAGAGTCATTAGCGTAATAATACCAAATAAAGTATTTCTATTTGTGGGATTTTTAGGCACTGTGGCATTAGGTAGAAACTATTTGGGACATGAGATTCTTCCCAGAACCTCAGATTGTACCATGTGGGTACCTACCATCTCCATTCACATTCAAGAGGGCCTTGGCCAACAAAATCAGGCTTTTCCTGTTCTGTGTTGAGTCTGGAGACTTTCTGAGGACCAGAGAGGCTGTATAATTGGTAGTTAAAAGCACAGCCTGGGATAATAAATAGCCGTGTGAATTAGGGACACAGAATTTCATTTAACCTCTCTAGTCTCAATTTCCTTTGCGTGTAAATGAAGAATAAAAAATGTGTTCCTATATCATAAAGTTAACATGAGGAATAAAAAACAAGTAGAACTGGTCCTGGAACACAGTAGGCACTCAATAAATAATGGTTAAATGAATGTACTTAGCACAGTGTCCTGCACTTGGTAACTGTTCAACAGCCACAGTTAATATTCAATACACTCAAGCAGTAAAGAATAATGTGTGGCAAGGGCAAACGTTCCATTGCCACCATCAGCCTTTGAGCAGAACAAAACATAAACGGCAGATGTCTTTAAATGTTCTGCCCACTTGTCAGGTAGCTCCCTGGGGCCTGTCAGACAAGAAGGGTTCATGTCCACAGTCTCTCAGCTCTTTGAGCCAAGCAAATGTAATTTGTGAGCTGCCATGCTCATCATCCTCTTCCATCAGGCCATTTATGGCCCTTACAATTTCACTCTTGATGAGAATGCATAAAATATTATTGGCCCTGTGTGCTTACTGTATAATATATGGAACTTGCAATAGGCATTATTAAATATTGTTAAATGAAAGGCTGAATAGGCACCCTAAAACGCTTTCATGTTGAAAGGATTTGTTAACCCCGCTGGTGCCATAGGAAGTAACTTCAACATTTCCCTGATTCCTCCTTGCACAAAAGTCACTGGCAAACGGTTCAAAGAGGTTATGCAGAAATGAAGTTCTGGGTTAAGAATAATATCCTGGAGACAGGAGCCTCGGTTCAAATATTGGCTCTGGCATTCACATTACCTTGAGCAAGGTACTTTACCTCTCTGGACATCAGCTCATGTATAAAATGAGAGGTTGACCATTACAGTGACTAGGTTCCTTTCTAGTCCTCAAATTCTAGGATTCCATAAAACTATTCAGTATAGATTTTATTTCTTCTACTCTTTCCCCCATGTGAATTTCCTATTCATTCTGTCCACATATGCTTTCACGTTGGGTTAAATGACTAATACAGGGAATCTCAAAGTGGAATTGCCTAAATTGCTTTCATTTAACAATTTATTAAATTGCTCCAACCAAAAAGAGAGGATTTGAGCAGTAGAGCAAAATCCTGTGGATGACTAAGAATAAATATTTTGAGGCTAGAAAGTGAGATCAGTGGTATCAAACAGGTGCATTTCAGCTTGGCTGGCTGGTTTCTAACTCTGCTACATTCGAACTTAACTATAGCTAGTCCACCTAGTCCTACTCTGCATTAGTTCTCTATTCTTTATTGCTTTTCTGCCCATTTATTTTGTTTTCTTTCCCCTTGACTCCCCTGACAATGAATGTTTCTAAAGAACACAACAAATTTCTTCTCTGGCATCATGTGTGCTCAGGTATGTGGGCTGTGACAGCAAAAAGAGAGGAGTGAATTCGGAGATGTAGAGAAGGTGGAGAAAGGTTCCTGGAGAGGGCGTAACTCTCCCCCAAGCACCTGTGCTCCTGTCAGAGGTGCTCTGACACTTTTGATACAGGAAGACAGACAGGCAGAGGTTACCTTTAAAGAATAAATCCACAGAATAAACTGATCCAAAATATTTACAGTACTTACATTTTTTTGAAAATGTTATTAATGATGAAAATCAAAACCACAATGAGATATCTCACACCAGTCAGAATGGCTACTATTAAAAAGTCAAAACAACAGATGCTGGTGAGGCTATGGAGAAAAGGGAACGCTTATACATTGTTAGTGGGAATGTTAATTAATTCAGCCACTGTGGTAAGGAGTTTGGAGACGTCCCAAAGAACTTAAAACAGAACTACCATTCAACCCAGCAATCCGACTACTGGATATATATTCAAAAGAAAATAAATCATTCTACCAAAAAGACACACGCACTTGTATGTTCATCACAGCACCATTCGCAATACCAAAGACATGGAATCAGCCCAGGTACCCATCAATGGAGGATTGGATAAAGAAAATGTGGTACATATATGCCATGGAATACTACCCAGCCATAAATAGGAATGAAATCATGTCCTTTGCAGCAATATGGATGCAGCTAGAGGCCATTATCCTAAGTGAATTAATGCAGGCACAGAAAACCAAATACTGCATGTTCTCACTTACAAGTGGGGGCAAAACATTGAGTAATCATGAACATAAAGACAGGAACAACAGAAACTGGGGACTACTAGACGGGGGAATCAAGGGAGTGGAGCAAGGGTTGAAAAGCTAAGTACTGAGTACTATGCTTACTACCTGGATGACGAGATCAACTGTACCCCAAATCTCAGCATCACGCAATATATCCATGTAACAAACCCACACATGTATATCCTAATCTAAAATAAAAGTTGAAATTATTTTTAACTGTTATTTCAAATCAGTTCTTTTGATAAACGGTTGACATTGAGACACTAGTATATATTCGTTTTTAACAAAGAAAAATGGTTATCTGACTGTCACACTTTCCAAATAATAAATGGACACTGTTCAAGAAAAGACCTGTCAATGAAAGCAGCAATATTGAGAATCAACCACAAAAAGCAATGTCTAGATTCTGAAACTCTCAGCTGAAGAAGATTCCAATATACCATATATAATAGATGTTAGCGCACTTTTTTGTGTAGCATGTTATGTACAAGGTAAAGTCCTACATTTCTATAATAATATTAATTTAGTCTCTGATTTACCTGTTTCAATTCCATTTTCAATTCAGACTAAAAATCATTTTATAATTAGAGTGCATATTAGCCTACAGTAGCATATACAACTTTTTCTGGCTCCACAATTTTTTAGAGTAGAAGAAATATATTCCTATTTTTATTATACTGCAAACCCAAGGAAACCTCACTAAATGTGGGGTAGATAAATTATAAAACCAAGAGAAAAAGCATCACATAACTCCCATATGTGGAGAACATTAAGAAAAACTAGAGCCAGATAGGTGAGTTGACTAAGGAAAATGAAAACATTTTGGCATATTCCTATTTCAAAGAATTTATGATTCAGGAAAACAATATACCACATTCACACTAGCATATTAATTGTTATAGGTCTTTGATGGGTTCTTTTGGCTTTTTCTATGGCAAACTCTTACTGCATTAATGAGTTTCATCAAGTACTTCAGAAAGCAGTTTCCCCACTTTGCCTTCTGAAGAGTTCTCCCTGTAGCCAATCATTGTTATTAATTCACTGTATCTTTCCTTAATACAATTACACCTCACTCCTTTGCCTATGACTTTGCAGAGCCTCGAGTAGTGCAGATAAAGTATGCATAGTCACATTGGCTTTTGCCTTAGCCATGTGACTTTCCTTTCCCAATAGGATGTAAGTAGACATGACACAAGCAAAGACTTTATATTTGCTTGCATAATTTAACTTGACTCTGGTGTTTCTGCTATCATGAGAGACATGAGGAACAGTCCTGGACCCTACCCACAGCCTGAATTAAAGGTATCACAGCTAACCTCAATGCTATCAGAGAAATAAAAAAGGAAAAGAAATAGTAAAAACTACTACTATTTAGGAGTTATTTGTTTCATAGCTTTATTGCAGCCATAGCTGACTAATACTCTTCTTCTGTGTCAGTTATCTATTGCCACAATAATGGTGTATAACAAAGTAACAGACTTATGGCTTAAAACAACACCCACTTATAATCACTCACAAGACTAAAATCAACTTGACAGTTCTGGCCTCAGCTGGGTTCAATGAAACTCACTCATGAACCTGTAGTCAGCTTCAAGCCAGCCAGGAACAGTTTCCGGTCTTGGGCGTCTCAACCTCTGGGAGTTTGCCTGGGGCAAATGGGCTTATTTGGCTCTGCCCCACAAGGTCTCTCCCCCTTCCACAGGCCAGGCGTTATTCTCATGGTGTGAGTTCTGAGATGGGGAAGAGGGAATATGGGATGCAGGAAGGGCACAAGTCTCTTGAGATCTAAGCTTGGAACTTCTGCTTGAGGCCACTGTCACTTCTGCAGCATTCTACTGGCCACATCAGGCCATAAGGCCAACCCAAATTCAAAGAGTCAAGGGAGCTGACTCTCTACCTCTTGATGGATGGAGCTGCAGTCACATTGCAGAGTACGTGGATATAAGAAACGGTAAGAAATTGCAGCTACGTTTGCAATCAATCTAACAAGTCTCAAAGCACACGGATAAATAGCAAACTGAGAAGCCCAAACAGAATATAGTGAACATTTACAGTAAATGACTGTTATTAATAGTTCTTGATCTAAGATCTTCCTACCTTCAAAAACCGATTGTTCATGGGATCAGGTACAAGCTCTCTGAGATATAATAGCCTTCTAAGGTGCCATCCTCTCACCTTTGCATAACTCACTTTTCTTAAAATTCACCTCCTTAATTTCCCAGGTGGGAAAATGCATGATGATTTTGTATACAGTTGTGTTTGGGTTTACAACTCTAATCTACTCAGTGGTGGTATTCTAATTATTATAATTTTCTAAATCCTTTTCATAATTTTACTTTTTAAATTCCCTCCCTATATTCATCTTGTAAAGTATTGACTAAGTGAAACATATTTATGTCTCATGTGTGTTAAACATTCTGATGAATCAATTTTACTGAACTTCAGAAAGCACCAAATTAAGGGACTGGAGCTAATCCAGATACTGTCTGTTCTTTTTATTAGGTGAACCAAATAAGCAATAAATATAGACTTTACACACACAAGATTTCCAATAAATTACATTGAAGATGGTGAGACAAACAAAAAAAAATGAATAGTTTTGTGCCTGTAAAATAGTCATGTGGATAGAGGCCCCATACCTTTGCAAAGGCAACTTAAGTATTTGATAGTACTCAGCTTTCGTCATTCCTTTATGGGGCATCCCTTTCAACAATTTTATATTGTTTATCCTATAGAGTATTTTCTATTTAGTAAAAGTACTTTATTTTTTATTTATACAATGAGTGTCTAAAAGTATGTGATCCAGATTAATTATAATGCAGTTTTTAAGACTTTCCTGTACACAATTCCACATTCTCTGCCAAGCCACGTCCCTACCTGTGTTACGAAACTTACAAACTATATTCTTCTTGTGTTCTCTACCCACATGTCTTGCTTCAAATCCTGAATCAGTTGGCTTTAGAGTGAGGAAAAGACAACCCCAGTACCTGATTCTCTTCCCATCTCTCTCAGTGTAGGACCCACAAAATATTATAGTATTTTATAGCAAGTATATAAATAAAAACAAGGAAAATGCAAAATAAAACTCAAATGGGCATGGTGGCTCATGTCTTTAATCCCAGCACTTTGCGAGGTCAAGGCAGGAAGACTGCAGGAGGCCAGGAGCTCCAGACCAGCCTGGGCAACATGGCAAGACTCTGTCTCTATGAAAAAAACCTAAAAATTGGCCAGGTATGGTGGCATGTGCCTGTAGTCCCAGCTACTTGGGAGGCTGAGGCAGGAGGATCTCTTGAACCTAGGAGCTCAAGGCTGCAATGAACTACGATCGCACCACTGTACTCCAGCCTGGGCAACAGAGTGAGACCCTGTCTTTAAAAAAAAAAAAAAAAAAAACAGAAGCAAAAGCTGGTCATGAGGACTTGCCAGGACATCTGTCTTAGAACATCAGTGGTTTTCCAGAACTTTACCTAAGTCTGGCCAAATAAGGGCTGCCCAAAATCCAGTCTGCTGCATCATAACAAGTACTCACTTATAATTTTCAGTTTCAATTAGCATACTTTATACAGCACAGAAAAATACAATTAAGGCTTCAAACCAATGGGAAAATGGCATCAAAAAGACTCTAACTAAAACCGGAGACTATTATGTGCTTTCACAGAAGTCAGATCAAACACCATTTTGTAAAATTCGTAAGGATTAGAGGGAGCAGTGAAAGGAGAATCTTTGTAACAAGATCATTGAACCATTAGAAACCAAAAGGCACTTTCTAAAGCAATACTTTGATTTGACCTGCTCTCTTGGGAAGGTTAGCAGTAATTCATTGCTGAGCAGTTAGCAATGGTACACAGATCTGGCCTTCTGAAGCCCTCACTGATTTGCCCTCAGATTTAAAGATCTAATTCCCCAGGATCCTGGAAAAACAGTGCTTGCCAGATTGGAACTACTTACTAGTGATTTTGCTGTGAGTGAAAGTGAGTATGCATATTCATCTTTCCCAGTCTCATCACTGAGCAGCTTCCAAGCGATAAGGTTTGAGTACTTTTATGATGAAAAGGGTGGGAGAGAAGACCTCATGAATGGGTGAAAGAAGAAAGGAAGGAAGAAAAGGGACATTCTTAATCACACCCCTACCAGGTTTTTCCTCCCAGGGCTGAGTAACAATTGTGCTTGTTCAGTGAGCCCACTGATCCTTAGGGGTTTTGAAATCAAATGCCTCTAAGGGCCAGCAGACGGCATAAATGAACAAATTGGGCCAAACATGACCCTTGTCTTCTTTAAAGGTATAGGCCCCATATAAAAGGGATGCTTACTTCTCAGTTCCATCTTTCTTTTGCTATGTAGGAATATGGAATCTCTACGTATCAGCTGTTGGAGGGACACAAAATAAAGACATGATGAAGAGCTATTGAAAATGTGGAATTTTATTTAAAGTATTTACATTTTCAAATGTTGACAACAGTAAGCAGGCCAAAGAAAACACGACTGCGGGCTGGATGCAGCCACATGGATCCCAGAGGTACAGTCTGCGCTCCAGAGCCGTGCTACTCAGAGTGTGGCCCACAGATTAGCACCTGTCCACAAACTATTTGTTCCCAGTCTGCAACAAGACAGGGAGCCCACAGTAAAATGCAAATCAGCTGCATGACTAAGCACACCCTGTCGTTCAGATGACATTTTTTTTTCCATAGCAAGACTTTCTTTTATAGAGGATGCAGGGCACTGATTTACATTCTGGCATAAGCTCCTTATCCCATTGTGGATTGCCATTTGGACAGCCTTGCTCTCTAGAGATACTTTCAGGGCCCCTCTCCCCATGGTGCTCTATTAGGAATTTGAATGGCCCAACAGACCATGTTGGGGACAGAAATGGAAAAGGAGAGAGTACAACACCAGTTATTGGGACCTGGGAAACTGCAGATGGCCCTAGACAGCCAGGGGATGGGGAGTCCACCACTGGGAATCTCCAGTAGCTCCCAGTGCACAGTGTCAGCAGGAAGTCAGCCGTCTGGACCTGTTACTCTTTCCCCTTAACATACCCGATACCTGGACAATCTCAGGCCCTTTAGAGTTTGGGGCTTATAGCTAGTCAAGGTATATTGAATGTCTTGTACATTCTTTCTGGTGGTACTTGTCTATTAATTTACGTATGGTCCATCTCTCTGTCACTGCCACCTCCCTCCCCATTCTCCACCATAGGTTTCAACCTCCAAAAGGGTAGGGTATCTAGACTTGTGTCTAATACACAGTAGATACTCAGTAAATGTTAGATGAATGGGTGATGTTATATCAAAGGTATGGGTATATAAGACAGGTGTATACATGCTTATTAGACAGATAAAACAATTTTTTTAAATGTTTCCAGATGCTGACATATATCTTTCTTGGGTATACCTTGTTTTTTGAGTATACCTTGGGTATACCTTGTTTTTATGTCCAGACCAAAAGGGATGTTCAGTTGGCTATTAAATATGCTATGGGATATGCTTAAAGGCTAATATCCTTGTAAAAACAGACTGAAGTTAGCAGCTATGGGAAAAGTTGGTAAATGAAGGTTCTCAGGCATTGAGATAGTCAATTACTTGCTGGTAGTCTTTTAAAGGAAAACAGATTAATCTGTCTCAGGAAGTTCAAGAGAGATTTGACCCAAAGGTGGAGGGCTGCCAGAGAGGTGCAAGTCCTGTGCAAGGCTACAACATGGGTGGCTAATGTTAGAGGACACAGCAAACTACGGCTACGAGCTGTCTGTTGAATGAGGCAGAGCTTTAAACCTTCCTCTTCTTTACTAAAATTCCTCAAAATAATACTGCTTATAAATCATATTACTTTCCTGCCAGTCTCTTGACCTCTCTTGTTCTCCATAATTTCAAATTCATTATGTTGGAGTTTTGTGGCCTTTTCTAATATTTAGAAACTCATTACTTTTTTAATCTCCTTAGCCTATTTCCTCCCATTCCCAGTACTAGTTGAAGAAAGGGGTTGCTCTAAATGCTATTCTAAGTCTTTATTCTGTTCTCATCATTCAAAAGTTTCTTCTCTGAAAATTCATATCATTTATTAATATCATCCTTTCTGAAACTTCATTACCATCTTCTACTAATGCCTACCACCTTCTTATAATTCCTTCAAAGGTTTTAAAGCTTGGCTCTGAATTTTCTCATCCACCCTATTCCTGCCAGCAGCCATAAGTTTAGAGTTAAAATAGTAATTATTATATTTATAATTATATCTACTATTTATTTAGTGCCTACCGTGTGTTGGTCACTATATGGTGTCTTACAGGCACTGTTCCTAATCTATAACAACCCTGCAAGGTATGTTTTATCCTCCATTTACACACACACAAAATGTACAAATCAGAAAAGTTCTGTAACCTGCCCTAAGCCACAGGGTTGTTAGCAATGGAATCAGAAAGAAAACACAAATCTAAATGATGCTAAAGCCTAACCTCATTCTAAGTTTCCCTAATAATAAAAAGAATAGTCACCATTTTTTTAAATGGCAGCCATTAGCTTTATATTAATTACTTCCAAATGTCACAATCCCACAAGGTGCCATTATTCTCATTTTAAAGATAGGAAAAATGAAGCTCAGAAATGTTAAGTAATCTATTCTAAGTCACATAAGTGGTCAAAGATTTGAACTCAGATTATTCAAAGTCCAACATCTTGCTCTTTGGACAACTACACTGATACAGAAATGTCTGTTTAGTACATTGCTAAAACCCTACTCCAATTTTCTATTGCTACAAACAAACCACTCAGATTTAATGGCTTAAGACAACTATAATCATTTATCTTTCTCACAAATCTCCACTGTGGGCAGGGCTTGGGAGGGAGGGTTCCTCTGCGCTCCGCATGGCCTCAGCTGCGGCTGGTCAACCCAAGATTTAAGGGTCTGCTTTCCAGATTGTTCACTTCCAGGACTGCTAAGCTAGTGCTGGATTTGTCCAGAAGCTCAGCCTAGGCTAAGGGTCCCAGGCTTAAGTGCCCCTCTATATAGATCTCTCCATGTAACCTGGGCTTCCTCAAAGCATAGCAGCTGTCCCAATGGAAAGCATCCCAAGAGAGACAGACAGAAGCCGCATCACCTCTTAGGGCCTAGTCTCAGAACCCACACAGCATCATATGCATTGCATTTTATTTGTTAGAAACATATGACTAAGGCTAGCCATACCTAAGGAGAAGGAAATTATACTATACTTCATAAGGGAAAAATTTCAAAGAATTTACAGACATGTTGTAAAACTACACACACACTGCTTCACACTTTCTCACCCACTTCACCTCCATTCCACTTAACTATTCATAAAAATAACACTCGTCAACCGCATCAGAATCACTGAAGAAACCATCAAACACAAGATTTTCACTCCAGAGCTCTCCTTCTTTAACTGTTTCCTGCTCTCGCCTCTCTCACTATCTTACTTGCTTCTGAACATGATCTTCTCCGTCAAGAACTTGAATCTTTTTCTCCATATCCTTCAAGTCTGTCATCTCTCAGTTTAGGTTCCATGGTCAGGAATTTCACGGCTGCCCTTTCCAGTACCTTGTAGGTTTTTACACCCTCTACATTATCTACTCTCTTTTTCAACACCTTGTTATCTTTCTTTTCCACAATTTCCCTCATTAGTACCAAGCACCTCCTAATCCCCCTAATTACCTTTTCTCATTTCTCATTATTTTTGTTTCTGTATCATTTGATATAGTTGCTTACTCTGTCCTTCTTTAAAGTTTTCTCTTTTTGATATCCTTGGATAGGTTTGTCCTTGTCTCAATTCATTTCCACTTAACAGAGGAGTCCATACCAAACTGTCAGGAAGGCTCATCCTAAAGGCAGAACTAGGTGTAAACACCCAAGGATTGGTAGCACAGCAAAGCAGGTTGCCACATGTGGAAACCAAGAAATTGTGTTACATCCATGAGAGGCATGAGATTTAGATGAGAAATCTTGCAATATCCAACATTTTTAAATCTGCACAGAAGTATCTGCCCCAACCACTGGGATTGTGGTTCTTGGGAAAGAGTTTTCTCCTAGGAAGAATGCAAAGTAGTTCTACATTTTTCTTGGGCCATGGAACTTTCAAAGTAGCGAATGGAAGTTCTAGACCTTCCCCTTGAGGGAAAAATTTACACAGAGAGCGAAACACAAATGTTTGAATATGGGGACCTAGTGAGTTCAGTTGGGACATATTAGATGTACTGATGTTGAGATGCCTGTGGGAATCCAAAGTGGAGTTTACAAGGAGACAGTTGGACACACAGCTGTGTTGCTCAGGAGAGAAATTTAAACTGAACTCACAATACTGGAGGCATTATACAGGATAGCTAAAACCACTGAAGTTTATAACCCCCCTAAAACATAAGTATGGTTATGAGGGGAAGATATAGACACTTAACATGTGTGGTAGGGGTGGATTCTTGAAACATCACAAGATCTAAGAGAAAATACAATGCACAAAGACATTGGTGAGGAGCAGCCAGGCAGTTGGGAGGACAATCTGGAGTGTGTGGTTTCCTAGATGTTAGAGAATTTCAAGAGGAAAGGGAATTGTAACATTCAATAAACATTTTTTTTTTTTTTTTTGAGAGGGAGTCTCGCGCTGTCGCCCAGGCTGGAGTGCAGTGGCCGGATCTCAGCTCACTGCAAGCTCCGCCTCCCGGGTTTGCGCCATTCTCCTGCCTCAGCCTCCCGAGTAGCTGGGGCTACAGGCGCCCGCCACCTCGCCCGGCTAGTTTTTTGTATTTTTTAGTAGAGACGGGGTTTCACTGTGTTAGCCAGGATGGAATAAACATTTATTAATTGTCTTTGTATTAAAGCTTAAGGATGCAGCAATGAAAAAGGTGAGCAAAGTCTATGATTTATGTGGTAAGCAGACATTTATTCATTATGACTTTGAAGAGTTAAGCCAACAATTCTCCTTGGGGAGAGTTTAAATTTAATTTCACATCCTGACTTGAGTCACTGTCCTCTGCTCCCCTGGATGGCCAGTCTGAATCCGTGCTGCCGAACCTCACATATATGTAAGGTTACTCCTTCACTCCCAGCCTCCTCTTTTCAGTAACATTCTACCTCTCCAACTAATGCTTGCTCCTACCACTGCAACAGATGTCCTGGGCAGCCGATTTCTACCCACGCAAGAGCTGCTCTCGGCAGTCCTCTGTTACTCTATACCAGACAAGGACTCAATGCTGGTTTTGAACTCAGGTTTCACCACCTAACTAGCTATATAAACCTGAGCAACCCCCACTATGAACTTCAGTTTTCTCACCTGTAAAAAGAAGGTGAAGCTACCAAATACTGACATTGCTGGACACTGAATCAGATAACATGTCTAAGGCAGAGAACACAATGCCTGGCCTAGTGCTCATTAAATATCAAAAATGGAAAAAACAGACATGTTCAGGACAGTTCAACCCCTTTCGATTTTGAGGGGGAGCTATAGAAAGCCCAGCCCTCACCCAATTACAGCATGTATGGGAATAATGGGATTCCATGTATTTCAGAATACTTGTAAGTGCTTTCCCCATCTATCAGATACATTAGAGAGGTCAAGTAATTTAAGTCTAAACAGAGTCTGGGGACTGGGCACAAACACCTTGAGTTTTAAAACCACTTCAATTGATGCAAAAAGGCAAAAGCCAGGTCTCACCAGGTGATATAGAAAGCAATGAATAAGAAGTGAGGAAGTGAAAATTATGTAAACTGCCCTTTCAGGAAGTGCGACTGCGGCAGAGGAAGTTAAACTAGTTATTATTTAATTAATAATTAGCTCATGCTCTTCTACAGTCAGTCACCTAAGCCTTCCCTGAATCGAGGTGAATTGGTCTTATTGGCCTTATTTGAACAAAACTCCTTTGTTTTCATGAAGACATGGGACATATTAAGGTTGTTTTAAATATTCTGTCCTAATCATCACCTTTCTAGCCTGCCAATTTGATGACATTTCCATATTAAGAGAAGTGACTAAATCTCTCTCTGGAGGCATTTAAGAAATGGACAGACATTGTTGAAAGGATTCAACTTTGGTTTAAACAACGTGACCTCCAAAGTTCCTTTCTCAACAGCAGGGGTCAACACTCTTCAGGTTCCTCTACATAAAATCAATTCTAAGTGGCCATAGCAATC